>NC_139699.1:4568862-4816362 GCF_964188405.1 Protomyctophum parallelum
GGATAGTCGCTCAATGTAAACAAACCAGACAAGCAGACAAGTATGGCGGCCACTACCATGTGACACACATGTGACACATATGATTTTGGTACGCTCTATATGATTGCGTGCAAGTAAATAGAGCATTAATTCACATATAATCCAGTTAATTTCTATGGACATTTTCTATCTATCCCAAACTAGTGAAGACAGCAGATCTACAAGCTCACAGCGCGTCGCTTCGCACCACGTTGCGAGCTTGTACATGTAGATGGGCCATTTTCACTACTTCTGAATTCTTAGTTTTGATACACAGGTTTAATGTTTGTCTTTAGTGCAATGCTTGTTTTGTAAACGCCATTGACAATGAAGGGAAAATGTACGTCATAATGTAACTCATTACGACATATTGTCTCTTTATTGTTAATGGCATTTAATGTTTGTGTTGCCACCGTTTGTTTTACATCAACATGAGTTAGACTTTAATATATTAGCGCCCCTCACTTCACACAGGTGTGATTTTTTGTTTTAAAATTTATACAATTATAAAATTACCGGTATTACAGAAATAATAATCAAATATTTATTTATAAATGTAGGGACTGAATTTTTTATTTTGACTCGAGTCGTGACCCATACAAATTGGTACATAGGCTTGGGCAGGTATCAAGGTATTACTGTATACCGGCGCATTTAGAAATTATTTATTTTCATTACTGTCAAAAAATACAGAAATTCCTCTTTCAATTTTTATATGGAATGAATAAAGTATTGCGAGATTGAGATTACTTCTTACAACTCCTGCAGAATGCAGATCATCTCCGTTCAGGCCACTGCTGTGTTGTTAACCCATTCTGACCTGAGATCAGATTCATACGAGGTTTCCGCCGGACACACACTGGTCTGATGATCTGATTCTGACCTGAGATCAGATTCTAAAAATGTCAGTCGCTCTTTGATTTTTCAAAAATATCAGACCTACAAGCTCGTATCGCGCCACTCGGTGGCGCGATATGAGCTTGTAGATCTGCTATTTTTAAATAGCTAAAGCATAACATGATGCCGACACCAAAATGGGTGCCCGGTCAGAAGGCTAGCCTAGATGCCCCACCTGTTACAGTACCACACAACTTACACAAGTGTCACTGGATCCTGAATCTATGATGGAAGAAGGGCACTTATTTCCCATCAAGCATTTAAACTACTTGTCTAAATAGGGATTAGCCAGAATGGTCACACAGAATAGTAGCGGCATACATTATTCTACAATTACTTCTGTCACCAGCAGCTCAGCTTTTACGTTTTTGTTGTCATGACATCGGTCTACACAAATTCCAGTTCATATATACATAATATACCCAGTACAGTGAAATGTCAGGATGCCGGTACTAAACAGTGTGAGAGTGAGTGAGAAGGAAAGAGTGAATGACGGAGTTCTTTCAGGTCAGACCTCTCTGCACCTGCGATTGAGTGAGTTACCAGTACACCTCTACTACCCTAGCACCAGAGCTAGTTCTTCAGTAGGCATCAGGGGTAGTTTATGTCTAAGTGGTGTTGGTTACATGGATAAATGTACCCATTGTTATCTGTGGCTATGCCTTTCTCCGTAAACAGCTTCCCACTTTCCACTGGCACCTTCCACTTCTTCCATGCGTGCTGTCAGCGGGCCTGTTGGCTAACGTCCGCAGGGTTTGGCACAATAGCCAGGAAATGGAAAAAGCGGTGTGCTTGCCGTTGAAGCCTAGCTCTCTGTTCTTCGAAAGGCCTTCTGACCACCTAGGCCACAGCCATGGGAACACAGTGCATTATGTAACATTAGCAAATACCCATTCATTCAGACTCACTCCCTTCCTGCCTTTGTCTTGCACCGAGCAGATTGCCTCTGCTGGAAAACCTGAGGCCAACAGAGACAGAAAACGAGCGCTCCGGCTGTGGAATTAGTGCCACTGGTGATGTGATTAAGTTCTATCGAACGCGTCAATTATTTCATTTTGGGAGGTGAGGCTAGTGCATGCATGCTAGAGCCAATGTCAACAGGAGAAGAAGAGCAAACGCAAATCAAGTGCCATTGGATTGGATCAATTCTCCATATTCAGACCGCAGCCATCTTGGCAGCAAGGCGATACCTAGGTGACACTTCCCACAGAGAGCCCATTCATCCACACAGAAAAGTCTTCTCTAATTATACTAAACAACGTCAAAATCACCAACATTGCAGCTGTAGGGAAAGCTTGAATTGTCCTCTTTCAATCTGTAAAATGTTTGTTTCATAAAAATCCACCGTAGACATTTTATGAGCTACTTCCTGTCAAGAAATTCCTTGCGGAACCACCTGCGTACCACCTGTTTAGAATGTGCACATAGTGCAGGAGGCAGCAGGAGGTTGCTTTACTGATAACGAGCGCTTCCATACTCTGATACTTTGAAAATAATCATCGGCAAGGAATTTATTGACAGGAAGTAGCTCATTAAATGTCTACGGTGGATTTTTATTAAACAAAGACTTTACAGATTGAAAGAGGATAATTCAAGCTTTCCCTACAGCTGCAATGTTGGTGATTTTGACGTTGTTTAATATAATTAGAGAGGACTTTTCTGTTTGGATGAATATAGAGAATGGGATAAAAGTCCACAGAGCACGACAGCAGCTCCTACATCCAGTAGGCAAAAGCCTCCTTTTACAAATGCTTTTTTTTTTTGCCTGCTCCACAAAAGAGGCAAAATGCTGCAAAAACAGAAACAGCAAATTATGTCCGCACTGAGTGTCTGCACCCAATGTTTCTCTGAACACCAGCACCACGTGGGAAAGTCTCTCTGCACACAGACTAGAGGCCACATCATGGGTCGACTGCCTTGGTCTTGTGACCGACTTCTCCTACTCACACAGTGGGAGAGGAAAGGGAGAGAGATAGAGAGGCAGGCCGGGTGGTGGAACAGGGCGAGGAATGAGATATGACAGTAGATTGAGAAAGACAAAAAGAGAGAGAAAGAGATGGAGAGGGACGGAGTGAGAGAGTGAGACACACACAGAGAGAGAGAGAGAGAGAGAGAGAAGGCACGTGATCCATTCATCACTAATGCACCGTAGGTCACATATTCCGCTTGAACGACACTACCGCTTTGCGCAACACACGCTCTCCCATGGCTCTGCGGTCCACAGAAATGTCACCATACGGCTGTGCACTCCCTCACGAAATGTCAACAACTGTGCTTCACCAAACTCTGAGTCTGTGTTGTTGTTGTGACTGAATGTCATTCGCCTTTTCTTTAGCTTACTTTTCTGTTGTTGAGTGAGAGTGTGGAGAAACAAGATGCTATAATAAGGAAGGAGAGGGGAAATGTATGCAACACATGGCTCTAACTGGTATCACTGGTGTGCTGTGCCCTTCAATGTTGTCCTTTGAGCATGCATGTGGATTTGTTAACCCATTCTGACCTGAGATCAGATTCATACGAGGTTTCCGCCGGACACACACTGGTCCTGATGAACCCATTCTGACCTGAGATCAGATTCTAAAAATGTCAGTCGTTCTTCGATTTTTTTCAAAAATAGCAGACCTACAAGCTCGTATCGCGCCACTCGGTGGCGCGATATGAGCTTGTAGATCTGCTATTTTTCAATATCTAAAGCATAACATGATGCTGACACCAAAATGGGTGCCTTAAACTGTGGAAGGCATGTTGCTGTGTGTACATTTACTACATTACCAGGGCTTATGTTGGGAATGGGTGACAACAGGAGGACGATTAGTGTTGTATACAATATGCAATTTCTCAGGGAAGATTAGAAATGGTGGCTTTAAAAAAGTCTCGTTTTTCTGGTGGCTTTATTAAAGTCCCCGTGTCTCTTTCCTGTATCTCACTTAATCTAGCCTCAGAGACTGCAGGTGTTTCGTTTTCATACACAGAATAATCAAAAAAAAGAGGGCCTGAAAGAATTGCAATATATATTAAAAATCACACAACCGTGTGAGGTGAGGGGCGCTCTTATCATCGTACGTAAAGTAGACACTGTCTATTTGCACAGACACTATGACGTAAAAAAAGTTGTTAAGGGTGCTTTTGTCTTCACTCAACCAATCTGTTCCAATGCAGACGACACATATTGAAGGGCTCCATTGTTTCAGCCACTAATGAGTATGTCATGCATCCTTCCTCATCATCACAAGCTGAAAGACAAGTTCCTACCTACATGTCATCGGATTAGATCACACAGTGAATAAGAGCTTTATGTTAAAATGCTGATTCGCCTTTGTGACTCACAGCTAGACAGCAAACATCAGCATGGGGGTTTAACTTTCTGAGCGACTCAAGCCAAAAACAACTATAAACGGTCAATGTTTAGTTTTTGACATCACAACGTTATCATGGGCTGCCCTATTAGTAGGCCTATTGCACTCACCACAGGTTTTAATCTTAGTATACTAGTTTAAGGTAAGGTTTTAATCCTATGACGACTTCCCACCCCTCCAACAGAAGCCAATGTGCCCATATTTGGCAGACCTGTATCCTTGGTGTAAAGACTCATTTATAACTAGGCCTGCTGTAAAATCATCAATGTAACTCTGAGAAACTACATTGTGAGTGTTCATGTAACTGTGAAATTACAAATGGAACCATTATATGGACCTGCAACTCTAGTGTACTGTACAAATGGACCCTACGGGTTCATTGGGTTCATAATTGTACAATACACTCTCAGGGTTACATTAAGTTACCTACAGTGTTATAAGGAAGTAGTAACAGTAACATGAAATCAAATACTTAAAAGAAATCATCATCATACACGACAACAAGCACACTCACCTCTCCTGTTCATGGGACGGACCCGAACAGCCACCTTAACATTAAGGTCGTCTAGGCTCGTCTCCCCCATTGTGTCCCCCGCTGTCAAACGGACAGGGTCCGCTAACAAGAAAAGGAGGTAGTGTGGTTATCCTTAAAAAAATAAAATCAACTCCCTTGTCGAAGAATCATCCAAAAACCCGTTGAAATGTCGCTGTGCTGCCTGCCTGGCTGCACAGACAGTCAGCCAGCTAGCGACCAGCCTGCATTTTCCATCACAAAACAATAGCTGCTGCTGCTGCTGCCTCCTTGGCTCTGGCTGGCTGGGAAACACTGGAGGAAAGCCGCTTCTCCCACACCGCATGCAGGCTTCAGCACGCACTCCACCACGGGGCCAGGGAGCTGAGGATCCAAAACACAAGAAAGCAAAATGTTCAAACTGGGTGTGTGTGAAGAGAACGGCGGATATTCTGACAGTCCTGGGAACGAGCAACGCAAAGACTGGCCTGTAGGCTAATTCAACAGACAGACTGCTGTGGTGAAGCAATCGAGGGTGTCTGCCTGGGAGAAGGAAAGGCAGGAATGGACCATGTTTTCAAACATTAACACCCCTCGCCGCCGCCCGGACACTAGTCAAACTTTAACCTACATACCTTAGTGATTTCATCTCAGGGGTGACACCGTCTTGTTATCCAAGGCTTTCCCCCTGGTCACCGCTGCACAGCACAGCCCTGACGCGGATCCCCCCGGCGGTGCTCCACGATGGAACTTCCGAATGCCGTTTGACCGTCCGTCCTCCTCCCGGCGCTCCGCGCAGCGCCACTTCCTATATGAGCACAGCTCACCTTCAAAGTAAAGCCAGGTCGGCATATAGTGTGTTCTTTAATTCTTCGTTATGTTGTTGATTTATGTCTGATCTACCCAGTAGTACCCACTATAAAGTTGCATAACGTTGAAGTGAACATAGTAGTTCTAGTATTATTTCTTATTACATAGAACTTTATTAAAAAAAAAAAACACTATAGCGGAAGTCATTGCGACGCTTGTACTTAACAGTGGTCTCTTTGCCTGCTAGCTAAGGACCTACCCTACCGTATGCGTGTCTGACAGCAAGCGACACAAATGCTCAACTAAATCATCATAATCATTTTTTGACGTGCCTTCGCATACTGTATCGTACAAAGTATGAGACAGCTGCAGTGAACCAGTCATGGTCAAACGTCATCTTATGCTGCTATACTGCTGCTATGTGCTATAACGGTTTTCTTGCAAATAAAAGTTAACGGTCTTTCTGGCGAGGCATCCGCCCAGCTCTAATGTTACATGTAATTAATTCAGTGTAGCGATTTGATTACAGACAGACAGGCAGGAGGGGGCTTCCACATAGGCCTACGCCAGGCAGGTGTGGTCACAACACTGGTCAGCTGGCAAACGTTTTCAGACATTTCCGCGGAAATAAGGAAAGGCTGGGAAAAGCCACCTTAAAACTTAAATGTCTTATAGTTACAGCAACATAGGACGGTGTCAACATTTTACATAATGCGGTTAACTATGTCATAATATATGATCGCAACCGCTGATAGCCTGGGAATTCCCGAATCTCTCCCAAACTTCTTAAATGATAATCGGCTGAGATAATGTGCAGTCGATCAGTCTGCTCGGGTGTTCCATGGATCCATGAGTCATGACTTGACAATATGACATCATTTTTACAAAGTGATCTATAGCCTACAATTGAGTTGATGTGTAGGTGACGCTGTGACAGTGTTGGACAGTGGTGATAGCTTATCACCTAAAACGGTGATAAGAGTTGAGGCCATCATACTCGCGGTGATGTCCTTAAGGATTGACCCCGCCTCCCTGTGGTTTACCCAACTTCTAGACCAATCAGTGAACGGGGTGATAAAGACTTGTCTGATAGTAAAAACAGAGAGATGGGTCTGTGTCCGCGGTGATAAGCTGATCATTGATTGATTGATTGATTGAAATATTTATTAACAGTTTGTAGAATTTACTTACAGTACATTTTAAGCACAAACTCAATACAAAGACTGTCAACTGTGAGTGGACGACCCAATTAAGCATTACACTTGTTTACAACAGGGTCCACCATGTTCAATTCATCAAAACATTTAAAGACATACAGACATTTAGAGACATACAAATAGACATTTCTATGTAGCTAAAGTACAGAACAGGAATTCATCATAATGGGAAGCAAAAAAGGGAAAAGATACAATATACAGTGAGGGAAAATGGGGGGGGGGGGGGTGGGGGGGATTCAGATTTTACAGAGGCCAGTTTCGAATTGCAGCCATCCGTAGGTGCCCTTTGAGAGCGGTTTTGAAGGAGTCAAGGGATTCACATGTCTTAATGACTGTTGGTAGGGCGTTCCACATTTTGGTGGCATAGGAGCGAAAATAATTTAGTCCCTTGTTTGTGCCGAATCTGGGTTGTACATGGTTTGTTGCACTCCCTCTGGTGTTGTGGGTGTGGACTTCGTTTACATTAAGGAAGTATTTAGACAGGTACATGGGTATCTTGGTGGTGTATCGAATCTTGTGGACCAGACCCATTGCAAGATGCTGTACTCTGTCGTCGACCCTAAGCCATCCCAGCCTGTCAAAGTGGGCAGGGGTGAGGTGGGTTCGGGGGGTGAGGCCAAGTAGGAGCCCGACCAGTTTGTTTTGGGAGGTCTGGAGCCTTGTTTTAAGGGCCTTTGAGGTGCTGTGGTACCAAGAGGTGGATGCATAGTCAAAGAAACCTTGTACGAGGGCTCCTGTTAAGGTCTTCAAGGTGTTTTTGCTGACCAGTGAGGAGATCCTGTAAACTGTAAAGGAATCTTGTTCTTTGATTGACTTTTTTGATTACGTTGGTGGCCATTTTATCACCGGAAAGATTGGCCTCCAGGATGGAACCTAGGTAGGTAATTTCATCTTTTCGTGTGATAATATTGTCACCCACTCTAACCAAGAAGCCATCTGCCTTGCTGAGTTTACTATTTGATCCAATCAGTGAACGGGGTGATAAAGACTTGTCTGATAGTAAAAACAGAGGGATGGGTCTGTGTCCGCGGTGATAAGCTGATCATTGATTGATTGATTTAAATATTTATTAACAGTTTGTAGAATTTACAGTACATTTTAAGCACAGACTCAATACAAAGACTGTTAACTGTGAGTGGACGACCCAATTAAGCATTACACTTGTTTACAACAGGGTCCACATTGTTCAATTCATCAAAACATTTAAAGACATACAAACATTTAGAGACATACAAATAGACATTTCTATGTAGCTAAAGAACAGAACAGGAATTCATCATATGGGAAGCAAAAAAGGGAAAAGATACAATATACAGTGAGGGAAAATGGGGGGGGGGGGGGGGGGTGGGGGGGGTTCAGATTTTACAGAGGCCAGTTTCGAATTGCAGCCATCCGTAGGTGCCCTTTGAGAGCGGTTTTGAAGGAGTCAAGGGATTCACATGTCTTAATGACTGTTGGTAGGGCGTTCCACATTTTGGTGGCATAGGAGCGAAAATAATTTAGTCCCTTGTTTGTGCCGAATCTGGGTTGCACATGGTTTGTTGCACTCCCTCTGGTGTTGTGGGTGTGGACTTCGTTTACATTAAGGAAGTATTTAGACAGGTACATGGGTATCTTGGTGGTGTATCGAATCTTCACCGTTAAATCATCACCGCGACTGACGTAATGGTGTAGTTTTCCAACCCTTTAAAAACTACACCGCGGTGATAAGGCTCATACATAGTCTGGATTGTCGGTGGTTAGGTGACCACCGAACTACAACATGACGTCATGAGCCGCGGTGAACAGCAAACCACCGCCACCGCCCCAGCCCTTCTCTCTGTTTTTACTCACCACCGATCAATGTTATTTCAGCTCCGGTGGTCAGCTCACCACCGGAGCGGTGGTCACCTCACCACCGGAGCGGTGGTCAGCTCACCACCGGAGCGGTGGTCACCTCACCACCGGAGCGGTGGTCACCTCACCACCGGAGCGGTGGTCACCTCACCACCGAAAATCCAGACTATGAATAGGCCTTACACTTACAGCCTATCTCCACAAACTGGAGTATGTATGAGCCTTTAAAATCACACCTGTGTGAACTGAGTGGTGCAACTCCCCTCCCCCCCTCCTCCTCCTCCTCTCTCTCTCTCTCTCTCTATCTCTCTCTCTCTCTCTCATTAGCAGGCAACAGTGCAGCACTATCACTCTCTCTGTTTCTGGCACAACAGCGCCCCTACTGGTACTAATAGTCATACTGGTGCTCATTAACCAACACATAGGTGAACACGGGTCACGGACATTGCTGTTCCTTGGAGTGGTTGCACCACTCACAAAACAGATGGGTCTGTGTCTGCGGTGATAGCTGATCATCACTGCGACTGACGTAATGGTGTAGTTTTCCAACCCTTTAAAAACGACACTGCGGTGATAAGCGATCACCAAAAACTGGAGTATGTATATGAGCCTTAACTGATATGCTATACAGAGAGTTATATCATGCAGCCTAATTTCATTTTGAATTAAAGTGGGTAAATTGAGACTTTTTGGGGGGGCTATTCTTATTCTAGTCTTGGCTATAGTCTAATGCCCGTGGTGGTTTGTTTGTGGGTTTGAGGGTAGCCCATCCCAAATTGTTACATCACCGTCCTTCACCATCACCCTCCCACGCACGCACACGTGCACGCCCTCGCGTGCGCACACATGACACGCACACAGTCGACACACACACACACACACACACACACACACACACACTTTACTTGAGTTAAAAGTACAAAGTATAATCAAAATGTACTAAAAGTACACATGCAGAATGTTTCACAACTTTTCAAGTGTATAAAATATTACAAAAAATATTTTGAAAATAACAGATCTACAAGGCAAGCTAATGAAGAATATTGATGAACCACATTGACCATGTTTTCTTTTACTATTTCACGTCCATTTATAGAACAGTCTCAATTAAGTGCAAACTTCGTGCTCTTTCTATAGTTAGTTTCAGTTGTTGATCTGCTTAAACATTATGTCATGACACCCATAGGGTCTCACCAGGCATTAAACATTGTGTCATGACACCCATAGGGTCTCACCAGGCATTAAACATCATGTCATGACACCCATAGGGTCTCACCAGGCATTAAACATTATGTCATGACACCCATAGGGTCTCACCAGGCATTAAACATCATGTCATGACACCCATAGGGTCTCACCAGGCATTAAACATCATGTCATGACACCCATAGGGTCTCACCAGGCATTAAACATCATGTCATGACACCCATAGGGTCTCACCAGGCATTAAACATTATGTCATGACACCCATAGGGTCTCACCAGGCATTAAACATTATGTCATGACACCCATAGGGTCTCACCAGGCATTAAACATCATGTCATGACACCCATAGGGTCTCACCAGGCATTAAACATCATGTCATGACACCCATAGGGTCTCACCAGGCATTAAACATCATGTCATGACACCCATAGGGTCTCACCAGGCATTAAACATTATGTCATGACACCCATAGGGTCTCACCAGGCATTAAACATCATGTCATGACACCCATAGGGTCTCACCAGGCATTAAACATCATGTCATGACACCCATAGGGTCTCACCAGGCATTAAACATCATGTCATGACACCCATAGGGTCTCACCAGGCATTAAACATTATGTCATGACACCCATAGGGTCTCACCAGGCATTAAACATTATGTCATGACACCCATAGGGTCTCACCAGGCATTAAACATTGTGTCATGACACCCATAGGGTCTCACCAGGCATTAAACATTGTGTCATGACACCCATAGGGTCTCACCAGGCATTAAACATCATGTCATGACACCCATAGGGTCTCACCAGGCATTAAACATTATGTCATGACACCCATAGGGTCTCACCAGGCATTAAACATTATGTCATGACACCCATAGGGTCTCACCAGGCATTCCAGGAGAACCTGGCCAATGCTGATCTATATACAGTAGGGACTATTTCCAACTAAAGCTGCAGGTTAAGGTGTAGGTGTCAATCAAGTGGGTGTCTCTTCAAGGAGGTGCCCTATAGCCTACACTGCACTAACTGCAGTACAAGTAAAAACAGTGCATTGGTGTGTGACACTCTCTGAGGCTGTCAGGCCGAAGGAGAGCTCCATAATGCTGTACTCTGTTCTCAGACAAATAAAATGGAACTCCGAAACATCTCTCTGCCTGCCTGCGCCTCTTCATCGGTCTGCCTGAGTCTCTTGGCCTCTCTGCTGGCTGCTTCAGAACTTACTAGTATTTTTGCCCAAGTATTTTGAGTCTTTTTGCGGTGGAGAGAACGCACTTCCCCTGGTTAAAATTTACATCACTAACAATGTGTTGCATTGCGACACATTGTTAGAGCTTGTAGATCGGCTATTTTCAAATGACTGAAATGTATAGGTCTGAAGTGATTATTATATGTTTTGTAATAATCTAAATCTCTAAAGTAACTAGTAACTAAAGTTATCAAACAATTGTAGTGGAGTACAGGCCTAGTTAGTTAGTTAGTTAGTTACTTTATTGACACAAATGTATAAAACATTGGGTCCAAACAATAATAAAAAACCCATGAATCAAAAACTTTAAAAAGGTACAATACATTAAAAATATACAATACACAATACAGAAACCCTTACAATATTACAATATTTGCCTCTGAGATGTATTGGAGTAGTAGAAGTAATGTACTGTATACAGTATACGTAACAGTGTACATGTGCGGATGATGCTGTGCCTGTTATACTTGCCCTGCTATGGCAGAAACTATGCAGAATTAAGTGTCAACAGTCTTAAACTCTGTTCTTAAACCAGTGTTCAAGACTGGCTGATAGATTCATGTCTGCTCTTGCAAAAAAGACTGTCTGCATGGCTTTTTCCAAAAGACCAAACTTTGTGCTAGTCATCGAATGTGTTTCTGGGTGGGGAGAAACTTGAACTTGTGTCAGAATTCAAGTACCCCAGGGTCAACCTTCAAAAAAAAAACATGTGAAAAAGTTTCAAACACAAATTCAACCTTCAAAACTTTAAACAAATTAGACTCTTTCTGACAGTTAGTGCTGCTAAATCGTATATGCAATGTATATGCTTCTAACCCAGTCAGATGCAGAGCTCATCCATGCCTTTATCTCCTCTAGACTGGACTACTGCAACGCCCTCTTCATTGGGACTCCTGGCAAACATCTACAAAAGCTGCAGTACATACAGAACAGCGCTGCCAGGGTCCTAATGAGAGTCCGCAAACATGACCATATCACACCCATCCTCTTCACACTGCACTGGCTCCCCGTTACAGCCAGGATCGACTACAAGGTTCTGCTGATAACATTCAACTGCATAAACGGACATGCCCCACCTTACCTACAGGAACTAATCACCCCTCCAAAAACATCCTCCACCCGCACCCTCAGATCTGCAAACAAACTACTACTCCATGTTCCTGACACCAAACGCCGCACCATGGGGGACCGGGCCTTTTGCTCAGCAGCACCACGTCTGTGGAATAGCCTCCCCATGGACCTGAGAGTGCCGCAGACTGTGGAATGTTTTAAAACAGGCCTGAAAACCTTCCTGTTTCAGAAGGCCTTTTTATGCTGAACTGTCACTTTGCACTGTTTTTGTTAACCCTGTTTTTAACCTTTTATGATAGATCATATGTTTTTAACCTTGTAGCACTCTGAGATTCCTTGTGAATGAAAAGTGCAATATAAATAAAATTCATTATTATTATTATGGTCTTATCACACGTTATCAATACACTGCTTAACAAACTGGTCTTGCACAGACGATTCTCAAACCCATTGAACATAAGAGTGTGCTAAAGGTGTTCGATAGGAAACTCCACTCATACCACCACTGTAATATCCTTCAGAGTATACTATACCGCTATATAAGACCCTACAGCCTACATGGTCTGTTCCCACCTCGACTAAGTGAATTCATTAAAAGGAAGGATCAGCACATAATGGAACGTCAGAACAGGTCAGCTCCATATATGGAGATCTAAGGGTTTGATGTTTGAGGCATGATCATAATATATTAATATGGGGGCATTGCCATTGATCCAATATATGGGCTTAATATTGATGACAACAGGGATAGCGAGTGACTGACTGGAAGTGCACAATTTCATAGATAACTGCAACCGCATTACTTAAATCCCGTTTTATTTGAAAGCAATGCAAACCTTGTGCACAGGTTACTTTAGCTATAAATCCATATCACCCTTAAAAAGCGCTGCTAAATTATATAGAATGCACTTTACACGTTTGTACTTTCCTTGTGTATGTATGTTTATAAATGCTTTGACCTCACTGTGACCTCACTGTGTCAGGTGTGCTCAGGGGTCAGGTGACCTCACTGTGTCAGGTGTAAGGGGTCAGGTGAGGTTGAAAGTGAAACTGATTGACAGTGACAGCAGCCAGCTCATAGAGCACCGAAGTCTGACGTCACTTTCAGTAGAGGGCGTCAGTCCCCAGGTTCATGTATTTTTTTAGTTGCATTGAAATCGCCATAGGAGGATTTTTAGATTGCTTCATATAAGAACTGTGTTTGAAAAATAAACATGTCATCCCGGCCGCTTCACTCATATGGATATGAAGAATCAACTGACTGAGAGAAAACGCTAATGTTACTGCTGCTGAATTAGTTACATTTTCGCTAGAAGCAGACTGTATCATATGAGTGACTGACTGTTGCAAACGATACAGAGACACCTCCCTGACAATAACGCCGAGACAGCTTGTTTATTTTTGGACCACAACGCTTATAGTAGACTATATTAAGATCACCCCATGTTATTCTCCATAGAGAAATTACTTCCGCGAACCAGGGGAATCGAAGGGATGAGCGAGTTACGTCAGGACTTTAGAACCAGGGGTATCGAAGGGATGAGCGAGTTACGTCAGGACTTCGGTGCTCTATTAGTGACAAAAGTATTACTTGCGCGTTTGTCCGGCGCTCTGATGCGTATGTCCGTGGCTGCGTATGACGTGATGATTAATTTGTGCTTGATATGGTATTGGTTTCAGATTACATACATGTATACATAGGGGCATTTCCTTTAATCCACCCGATATCTTTATTACGTCACCATCGAGAGCCAGTTATACGCTGGCATTGGTACATAATATATCTTCATTACGTCATACGCAGCTATGGACATACGCATCAAACGACCCAAGTAACCACAGTATACTGCTAATCAACTTACAAATTACATATATACAACTTTACATGTATGTATAATGTAAGTTGTATATATATATGTAATCTGAAACCTTCTTTATTCATCTTTATTACGTCACCATTGCGAGCCAGAGATTTGAAAGTCCGTAGCGGTCGACAGTACTTGCACGCTCTGCTTGTGCACTAGTAGGCCATTCAACAGAGTGAAGTTCTAGTTATTACTATTATTATTTGTGGCTGGCATTCAAAAATGTTTAGCCTAGGCCTGCTTTTAATTAGCCTAATCATCCTAATTCGCTTATTATTGCTTATATTATTATTCAAAGAGATTAAAAAGAAAAGGTATTTAAAATCCCTTTTTTTCATAAGGGTGCAATGGTTAACCATGAGGTCCTCCGGTAGGCTGTTCCAGAGTCTGGAGCAAGTGCTCAAGACCCAGGATGGTATAAGAAGCTTGCAGAGGTCCGACTCCACAGCCATAGTTTGTTCACCACCTGGGCATTGTGAGGAGAGGTGACATAGGCTAATACAACCATACATCTTTAAGGCATTTAATATCTGTGGGTACATACTTCAAGATTTATGAATCTAAATAATATACATTATAATGTTCCCTTTACAGAATCAGAAATCAGGTGGACTGGGACCACATCTAGAACAATCTAGCCTGTGATATTGCGCCATCTATTGGAAAATAAACTCCTTTGCAGACTCCACCCAGCTCTCAGTGACATGGTTGTGCGGTTGAGCCTTAGCCATGTATCCTGATTGTTTGTTTTTAAAATTAAGCATTAAAAACATGGCTAATGTACATATGGTTACCGTTGGTGGCAGTTATATGGGTTGTTATGGGTCACGTAGTGTTGCGTGCTGCTACGTCAGTCATAGTAAAGTCAGCTGTTCACAGGCTCATACCTCATTAGTAATGAGGTATGAGCCTGTATTCCGTTCGGGCCTGGTATTTGACATGACATTTTGAGTCAATGTATTCCAAGATACGAATGTGAATATACATAACATAAAAACAAAAAAACAAACACAAAAACATTATAAAAGAGACCAGAACTAAAAAGAAACATTTACAACATAAAAACAGAGAACAGAACAAATCATTAAAAACAGAAAACAACAGAACGAGAAACAAGGAGAAAGAAAAAGGAGAAAAAAAGACGAAAGCTAAAATGTACTACTTCAATCCAACACTACATAGCATAACATGACTCAACCCCCCACTCATTCCAGGTTATATTTGTCCAATCATTCCTGTTTGAGCCTCTTTTTAAATTGCTTTAGGTTGATGCTTTGCTTTGGCTCGGGCAAGCTGTTCCACAGCTTAACTCCATGAACAGAAACACACATGCTCTTCTTTTTTTGTTATCAAATGTTTTTTATTTTAAGACAAAAATCACAATAAGACACGTTAACAACATCAATGACTTAAAGAAAACAAAACACATATAAAACAACACATAACAGCAAAAGCAAGGAACACAAAAACAAACAATCCCACCCACCCACCCACCCCTCCCCCCCCCCCCCCCCCCCCCCCCCCCACAAAATGTCAATACTCCTACTACTGTGCAACACACATGCTCTTCAAGATAGTTCCAACACCTATTTGTTGGAAGTTTAATTCCCGTCTCAACTCATACCTCCCATCCCTATCCCTAAACCTTTTTTGAATATTGCCAGGAAGCAGTTTGTCTTGCTTTATATAATATGTGTTTTAAAATCAACTAAAAAAAATAATAATAATGTATGTGAATTCAGAAACAGTGAATTTGTATGTTCATAATATCTTACCTTATTGACTATTCTTATAGAGTATGCACATGCATGATTTTCCCACCAGGACACGCCCTCCTCATCTAGACTGAGTGGCAAAACATTGAGCAGCAGGGAGTGTTGGAGTTTGGAAGCGCTCGTTGGAAATCACTCAACCGTCCTGCGTAGCACCTGTTTCTAAATGTCACATAATACAGGAAGCAGCAAAATATTGTGTTAATGAAAACAAGCACTTCCAAACTCTGACACTCTGACAAAAATAATCAAACACAGGGCATTTCTTGACAGAAAGTAGCTCATAACGTTTCTATGGTGGACTTTTATGAAACAAAAACTTTGCAGATAGAAAGAGGATAATTCAAGCTTTTCGTACAGCTGCAATGTTGGTGAGTTTAACATTGTTTAATGCAATCAGACAGGACTTTTCTGTTTGGATGAATGGGCTGTCGAGGCCAGAAAGTAGTTTTTTGCCACTCAGTGGGCGTTCCCGCATAACTTCCAGGTACGATGATGTCACACGCATACCCTCTATTGCTTTTTCTGCAGTAAGTTTATTGGCTGAAGGTTGCTTTTGTAGGCGTTACCCCACACAGTAGGTGAGATAATATCTCACCTACTGTGTGGGGTAACACCTACAAAAGCAACACCATATCATGGTGTTATAAGGGTGTAATAGAGAGTGTACAGTGAGTTAATGGTGTTATAAGGGTGTATTAGAGAGTGTACAGTGAGTTAATGGAGTTATAAGGGTGTAATAGAGAGTGTACAGTGAGTTAGAGTCAAGGACATGTCTTGTTTTGCCCATGACACCAATATTTCTCGCTAATTTAGACTGGTTGTAATTCATGTGGGGTTTCAAAGAGAACTTATGATCTATAATTACTCCTAAAAACATATTTAATAACTCTTTCTATATCTTTATCTCAATATGTGCGTTGATCAGTGTTTTTTGTTTGCCAAAGACCATGTTGTCAACTGACTGGCTTGAAGGAGAAGCTGTTAGGAGTGACACCGAGACGGTGGTAGAAGATCTTTCTGCCCCAACAGGCAACAGGGCCTACAGGGAGACATGCAACAAGTTTTGTAGCAATGGTGGGTGTGGCCACATAACATTTTAACAATTTCTGTACACTTTTTGAAAAAGATCTCTTCAGTTTAATAATAGTACCTAATGATCATCTTTTTGAGGGGGGGGGGGGACACAAAATCACTGCATAACCTTTCACTCTCCTTTTCCGTGTCTGTTTTTACCTGAGTTTCTCATCCATATGAAGGCACTTTACCAGACCTGTGGAATACACATGAGCAACATATGGATCAAGATTAAAACCAGTGGTGTGAAATTAATGTTTTATTTTTTGAAGATATTTGGAACTTTTTTGCCTTTATCGATAGATTTTTTCTAATCCTTTATTACCCAGGGCAAGTGCTCATTTTCAGCAACGCCCTGCACACACAGAGACACAGACAGACACACAGACAGACACACAGACAGACACACATAGAGACACACAGACAGACACACACTGTAACTGAGGGGGACACCTCCGGTTCATTAAAATTACAATAACACTGGTTGAGATTGAGGATTATGGCGTTATTTCAGGTTATAAACTTAATTTTGATAAATGTGAAATACTCCCTCTTACTAATTCTGATTACACAATCCATCAACAAATAACCCCTTTTAAATGGTCCCCAAACGGCTTTAAATATCTGGGCATATTGGTAGACAGGGATGTGAAGAATCTCTTTAAACTTAATTATACTGTGCTACTTAATAAAATAGAAGAGGATTTGAATAGATGGACACATCTACCTATCACTTTGATTGGCAGAATTAACTGCATTAAAATGAATGTTTTGCCCAGGCTGATGTATCTTTTTCAATCCCTGCCAATCCCAGTACCTCAAGGTTTCTTTAAATCCTTGAATAAGAAGGTTAGAGATTTTCTGTGGAACAATAAAAACCGACGGGTGTCTATGGAAAAACTTACATGGGATTATTGTGAGGGGGGTCTTAAATTGCCCAATTTCAAAATATATTACTTTGTTTCCTCTCTTTTTAAGGGTAATGATGCCCCCTCCTGGGTTCAAATTGAAATGCATGCTTTTAAAAACACATTGGCGAGTGAATTTATATATAAATGGAACCCTAAAACCATTGTTGCCAAGTCCAAAAATTTCTCAATTCATTCAATTAAAACTTGGCATGAGGTTCGTAAGATTCTTAAGTACAAAACGGATTTATCTCCTAAAACACCATTAAAGAAAAATGGGCTTCTATACCCATGTTTGTAGACAATAGAATCCTGGAGAACTGGCATGTCAAAGGGGTTAAACTCTTGGAACATTGTTATAAAGATAGACAGCTCATGTCTTTTGAACAACTGAAGGGGAAATATGACTTGTTAAACAGGGATTATTTCTGTTTTTTACAACTAAGGGATTACCTTAGAAGGATGTTAGGGCCAGAAATGACTTTACCTGTGTTTAGTGATGTGGAGAATTTATTACATAATGATCAAGGTTCATACGGATTCATTTCTATTATGTACTCTCTATTGCGTGGCCAATGCCCAAGGGAGGGCATACACAAATCTAGAGAAAGGTGGGAGTCAGATTTAAATATTATTATTGATGAAGATCTATGGTCTGATTTGTGTCGTGACAGCCTCTCTGCTACTGTCAATTCTAGGTATAGACTGTCTCATTATAATTTTCTCCACCAACTTTATTATACACCTCAAAAGTTACATAGATACAAACCTGAGATCTCAGATTTATGTTTTAGGTGTGGTACGGAAGAAGGCTCATTTTTGCACTGTACATGGCAATGTTTAAAAGTTAAAACATTCTGGCATGATATTTGTGATACACTGGCTAAAATTATAGATGCTCCCTTCCCGTTGGATCCTGAACTTTGCCTTTTAGGAAACTTCAGTGCAATCAGTGCAAATTTAGGTAGACACAAAATAAATTGTATAGAGGTGGCACTCGGGGTTGCTAGAAAATGTATTGCAATAACGTGGAAGTCTGACTCCCCCCCCCCCTATCGCAAGATGGTTCTCAGAATTGAACAGTTGTGTCCCTCTTGAGAAGATTACATATATTTTGAGAAGTTCAAGGGGTTTTGAGACATTTTTAGAAGATTTGGCAACCCTATTTGAATCACATGGAGACGTTGTCCTTACCTGTGTCAGTACTAAACATCATGGCTCCTTTGAGAACCGTCAGGGTCAAAACCCGCTCGGAGCCATGGATGAATTCGGACATACTGACTGCAATGAAAGCCAGAGACAACAAATGCTCTGAACTTCTTAAATGCAAGTCCAAACTAGCCAAGTGCAAGCGCTTCGACAGTGATCTCCAAACCAAACTGCACAACCTAAAAGCCCAGTGTAACAAGCTAAGAAACGGTGTAATTGCCATGACCAAATCAGCCAAATGTAACTTTATCAATGATAAAGCCGAGGAAATCAAAAACAATCCTCGGGAGCTATGGAAGTTACTAAACAACCAACTAGGCTGTGGTCGGAAACTAAAAACCAGGTTTACTAACATAAACATCAAATCGAATAACACCCTCATCACTGACAAACTCGATGTAGCCAATCACTTGAACATCTTCTTTACAAACATTGCAACAAAGCTGGTTAGCAAACTGCCCTCCCACTCTGGGCGTTTTGGTGTAGAGCACATCAAAGCCTTCTACAAAAACCTTGGTGTTTGTAAAGATGATTTTAAAATGGCAATGGTAACAACCGAGGAGGTACTTAAAAAACTGAGTGCCCTCCAACCCCACAAGGCCACTGGCCATGACAATATTCCCTCCAAATTTCTCAGAGACTCAGCCTTTTCCATAGCTCCAGTCATCACCCACATAGTTAACCTCTCCATCAAACAGGGACAGGTCCCCCAAGATTTTAAACTGGCCAAAGTAACCCCCTTGTACAAAAAAGGGAGTAAATTAGAACCCGGCAACTACCGCCCTATTTCTATTCTAAGCTCCATCTCGAAAGTGATGGAAAAAATAGTCTATGAACAGGTTGAAAAGTATCTTGCCACTAATAAATTGCTGTACGAGTTCCAATCTGGTTTCAGAACATCCCACTCCACTGACACATGCCTCCTCTATTTGAGCGATCACATCAAACACGAGGTGGATGCTGGAAAATACTGCGGCATGGTCATGCTGGACCTCCAAAAGGCTTTTGACACCGTGAACCACTCCATACTGGTTAACAAGCTAAAAGCTATTGGTTTTGATAGCACATCAGTGAGCTGGATGCAATCCTACCTGGAGGGGAGAGAACAGATGGTGGAGGTGAACGGAACACTGTCCCCTCCCCTCCCAGTGAGCTGTGGTGTCCCACAAGGAAGCATACTAGGGCCTTTACTGTTCCTAATTTATGTTAACGACATGACTTCAGCTTGTGACTGCAACTTGTTCCTGTTCGCAGATGACTCAGCACTGCTGGTCTCGGACAGGAACAAACTGCAGGTTGAAAAGACCCTCAGCTCTGAACTCGGTAGAATCTGCACCTGGCTCGCTGATAACAAACTATCCTTACACCTGGGAAAAACTGAATCCATCCTCTTCGGATCAAATAGTAAACTCAGCAAGGCAGATGGCTTCTTGGTTAGAGTGGGTGACAATATTATCACACGAAAAGATCAAATTACCTACCTAGGTTCCATCCTGGAGGCTAATCTTTCCGGTGATAAAATGGCCACCAACGTAATCAAAAAAGTCAATCAAAGAACAAGATTCCTTTACAGGATCTCCTCACTGGTCAGCAAAAACACCTTGAAGACCTTAACAGGAGCCCTCGTACAAGGTTTCTTTGACTATGCATCCACCTCTTGGTACCACAGCACCTCAAAGGCCCTTAAAACAAGGCTCCAGACCTCCCAAAACAAACTGGTCAGGCTCCTACTTGGCCTCAACCCCCGAACCCACCTCACCCCTGCCCACTTTGACAGGCTGGGATGGCTTAGGGTCATCGACAGAGTACAGCATCTTGCAATGGGTCTGGTCCACAAGATTCGATACACCACCAAGATACCCATGTACCTGTCTAAATACTTCCTTAATGTAAACGAAGTCCACACCCACAACACCAGAGGGAGTGCAACAAACCATGTACAACCCAGATTCGGCACAAACAAGGGACTAAATTCTTTTCGCTCCTATGCCACCAAAATGTGGAACGCCCTACCAACAGTCATTAAGACATGTGAATCCCTTGACTCCTTCAAAACCGCTCTCAAAGGGCACCTACGGATGGCTGCAATTCGAAACTGGCCTCTGTAAAATCTGAATCCCCCCCACCCCCCCACCCCATTTCCCTCACTGTATATTGTATATTTTCCCAGTGCTTGTATATTTTCCCTTTTTTGCTTCCCATATGATGAATTCCTGTTGTTGTTTAACTACACAGAAATGTCTATTTGTATGTCTCTAAATGGTTGTATGTCTTTAAATGTTTTGATGAATTGAACAATGTGGACCCTGTTGTAAACAAGTGTAATGCTTAATTGGGTCGTCCACTCACAGTTGACAGTCTTTGTATTGAGTTTGTGCTTAAAATGTACTGTAAATTCTACAAACTGTTAATAAATATTTCAATCAATCAATCAATATTGTTATAGCTATCTCAGTCTGGATCGATTGCTACCGGAAACAATTTTCTAGTGTATAGTAGATTTGTCTCTTGTTTTGTTTTGTTTAGTTTAGTTTTTTGTTTGTTTTTCACGTTTTTTGTATAATATTATTATTGTTATTATGCTTTAACTGTGTTGTATTCTATGTATGTGGGTTTGTATGTGGGGAGGGGGGAGGGCTGTGGACGGGTGTTCTGTGTATTTTGTGAAAAATTGAAAATAAAAACACTGGTTGAGGCGGACGATGTGGACTTAATTCCGATGAAAGAATTAGGCTCCGGAGAAGGGATATCTTCAGCAGATTTATTGTGCTGCAATGGTGGGATAATGTGTGTGTAGTACAGTATGTGTGGTCTGAAATAAACAATAAACTGAAATAAAATATAGTATTATCATGAACTTGAATATCAACTTAAAATATCCACAGCAGGATGATGCAACCACTAAACAACAGATATGCACAGTATATTGAAAGGCCATCAAACACTGGTACACAACCAAACTATCCAAATCTTGCTGCATGGTAAACTCTAACAATACAAATTGTCTGCACAGTACAAGGACATCAACACTCTGTGTAGTATATAACATATTAAGGCCAAAAACGGTCCAAATGTTGATCAACATAAATAAATCAGAGTAACATAAACAGCATAGGGCCTACAAACGGACTGCAGGCAGTATAGGGAGCTAAACAAACAAAGCAAACGACCTGCTGTCAGTTAATCAAACAAACTTATTATTTAACTACTAAAGTAACACTTACCCAAACATAGTACTTACTTCGATTAAGCAACCATTCTGAACCCTTGTTGTGATGGGAACAACTTTTTACTTTAAAGACTACAAAAAAGTGATCCATGCTTTCTTTTTTTTATAAAGTATATTTATTGGTTTTTTTTAAAGACACAGACATTACACAACAAAAACATAATAACAAACACATAACATAACAAAAAAAAAAAAACAGCTCAGGCACAACACTATTATAAATAAAAAGATTTAATATACAAAGACATGACAAGGACAATGAACCAAAATGACAAGTGACAGTACATTAATTACATATATTAAAAAGGCAGACAATAGTTATAGGCACCAAATAATTACAACAAAAGCAGACCCATGCATGCTCCACTCAAAGGCGGCAACCGCCACCCCTCCAGGCGGCAATGCTTTCTTACCGGCCTCCATCCTTCACAGGGAACTGTCCACATCCTAGCTCTCTGCAAGTCTACTGTGGCTCCCTGTAGCCATTTTGGAAGTAACTTCCTGCTTCCTGGCCTCTTCTGACTTTCTTAACATGTGTTACCGATGATGATGATGATGATGAACTAATTAAGGCTGTTACATTTTAGTGTGAAGTGGTTCTCAAATGTTTTAATTTCAAGACCCCCATAACTGAGTTTACAAAATGGAACCATTTATACACTCTAAGTTACACACCATACAGGGCCATTTGGAACCCACTGTGACTGCTGTAGCAGAGTGTTTGCAGTGAGCCAACATGCACAATAGCAGCACCCTGACTTTGTTTGACCAGTCCGGAATGGAAGTAACAGAGCTTTAATTACCGTAGTATCATCGGTAACACCTGAAGGAACTTGTGAATGTGCCCTTCTTCTGTAAAGTTCTTTCCAAAATTGCTGCTGTGCAGTTGCATGCTGCCTGAGTGAACATAACCTAAAATAAGCCTAATAACCATATACGGTCCTGTTTAGTGGGGTAACACACAGCAGGAACATGAGAGCAGTGGTGGAAAAAGTGCTCAAAGTTTGTAGGCCTACTTGGAGTACGAATACTGCAATGTAGAACTACATATCTGTTACAAGTAAATGGCCTCAACCCTAACACAAACTCTAACCCCAAGTTGCAAGATAAATACATCCCACTGGAGGGCACTGTGGCACAAGATTTAGTGACATGAAATATAAGTTAAGGTTTGGTTTGTATTCAACAACAGTTGCTGGCTAGTCCATACCAAGGAATGCAGTTACCCAAAATATGTGACTATATAGCAAGAATCCCTCAAGGAAGCATTCTTGGGGAGTTACTGTTCTTAATTTAAGCAATTGCAATGTGTTCATGGATGAAGCACTCCAAGTCTCGGGCAAGAACAAATTGCATGTTTTGTTTGCTATATGTATATATGTATATATATTTCAAACTCACCTCAAAACCCACCTGTTTAGGCAGGCCTATGACTCTGTGTGACCTCTGTGTCTTCTGCTGCAAGCTGTGCCCTAGTTTTGTTCTGCTTTTAACTGTGTTCTTGTACTGTTTTTAACCTGTACGGCGACCTTGAGTGCCCTGAAAGGCGCCTTATAAATAAAATGTATTATTATTATTATTATATGTGCTCATTTAACAACAATATCCACACATGACTGTGATAACAAACTGTTACACCTGGGAAAAACTGAATCCATTCCTTTTGGGTATAAAATCAACCGAGGGACCTCAGTAAGTCTGAAGACTTACAGTTGGTGATGACCATTTCATCACAAGTAAAGAAGAGGAAAAATGGCATCAAAGGTGATTGTGAAACCAACAAGATTTTTGGGTCAAGATCTCCTGTTTTATCACCTCACCTTTTCCCAGCTCACTAGTTGGTTGATATACACAGAGGATCAGTGCCCAGGCCCAGATACCTGTCAAACGTTTTTTTCTAGAGTGAGGGAGATCATTAGCCCCTTTCGGAACCCTGGTTTGCCGTTTCTGAATTTTGGACGTCGGTACCCCATGGTCCCTCAGTACTATTCCAGTACATACCCTCCATTCACGCCGTGCTGTTGGTGAGATGTTTCAAAGATGCATAAAGTGGCTATAGGAGACAACGGAAACGTGGGAGGAATCGCATTAAGTGCCGATGCCGTTAAGTATTTTTAATATTTTTTTTAAGTTTTGGCTGCTCTGAAATTCTCTCTTCCTCACTTCCTTGACTTCCTTATTGACTTCCCATTGTACCGCCTCCCGCACCGAGACTGGCTAGCTGCGCGTCCTAGTTACTGCCTCTGATTAGCCAACCGCGTACATGCAGGATGTTTATAATGCTGTTGTGTCGTGGGAGGCGGGACATGGGAAGTGAGGAAGACAGAATTTCAGAGCAGCCAAAACTTAAAAAAAGTTAATAAAAATACTTAACGGCATCGGCGCTTAATGCGATTTCTCCCACGGTTCCGTTGTCTCCTATAACATCTTTCGGAGGGTATGTACATCTGTCTCCCATGGAGAGTGGAATAAGTACTGAGGGACCCTGGGGTACCGACGTCCAAACTTCAGAAAAGGTAAACCAGAAATTCTGAAATTTGGATGTCGCTTTGTGTAGGGTCCCTGTGCGTATCTATATTTTCGTATGGGAATGTTGGGACGCGGACATAAATATCCTCTGTAACATCGTATCTGCGGCGTTGGACGGCCTTTTTTTGTTTGAGTTATTCTGAATTCGTGAACTACTGGTATAAGTACCTATACAATCCGGCTGCGAATATCTCCTGTGGCGCGGAAGCCGTTAAGTATTTTTAATCTATGTTTGACTGATTTGGAAGCTTGGATTCTTCTTGTTTATTTACCGTTCATTGTACCGCCTCCCGATGTGCGGTTGGCTTGTGCCGGCTACGTTCCTGCCTCTGATCTGCTCTGTCATAGCTATAGCGCCACTACCTAGCCAGATAGGCGGTACAATGAGGTGTCAATAAACAAGGAAGGAAAAGAAGAATCAAAGCGACCAAATCGGTCAAAAAAAAAAAATACTTAACGGCTTCCGCGCCACAGGAGATATTCGCAGCGGTATGTATAGGTACTTATAGTTCACAGATTCAGAAGCCCTCAAAGGAAAAAAAGTCCTCAAAGAGTGCAGAAGGACTTATCCGAAGGTGTTTACGTTAATTTATATGTGTGCGTACCCGGTGGCAGGGTGGAGTTGGAATAGGACCCAATGCTCTGAGTCGTCAAAAATGTCAGAAACTTCAGTAGCATTGGGTTCTGCTTGTAGGGCTACAAAAGGGGCTAGGAGATCATCTGACTTTGTTCCTCCAAAATGCGACTCAAATGTCTAAAAACACAGCAAACACACACCAAAATGTGGAATGATCTACCAAAATACATAAAGGTTCTAGTCGACACCCTACCCAAACTCAAAACTAACCAAAAATAATCCCTGTCCTTAAAATAGTGAACATATAACTCCTTCCTTGAACACCTTGATAGTGAAATGCTCCGCCCATCCACACACACACACACACACACACACACACACACACACACACACACACACACACACACACACACACACACACACACACACACACACACACACACACACTCTCACACACACACACACACACACACACACACACACACACACACACACACACACACCTACAAAAGTAGAAAGTAGCCTACTTATTATGCAAAAAGTCCCATTTCACAATTTTTCAAATTTAGTAACAAGACCTGTACGTGTCCGTCGCAGTCGGCCACCGGCCTACTTGGGAACGATGCAACTTGGGAACCTAATGATATACGTCGTCATAGAACCTGTTTTAACTGTCAGATGGTGTCCCACATGGAGATCTGTGTGTGTGACTGTGTGTGTGTGTGTGTGTGTGTGTGTGTGTGGAGACTGCAAACTGAAAAGTGTACTTGGCAATCAATTCAGCCCACTGGCAGAGCCTGATTGGTTGAGCCTCAATTGGCTGAGGCAGAGGCTGGAAATTGCACAGGTGAAAGGAGTTGGCCTCATTAGGCCCACTGGTAGAGCCTGGCCCAGGTGAAAGGAGTTGGCCTCATTAGGCCCACTGGTAGAGCCTGGCCCAGGTGAAAGGAGTTGGCCTCATTAGGCCCACTGGTAGAGCCTGGCCCAGGTGAAAGGAGTTGGCCTCATTAGGCCCACTGGCAGAGCCTGGCCCAGGTGAAAGGAGTTGGCCTCATTAGGCCCACTGGCAGAACCTGACCAGGTGAAAGGAGTTGGCCTCATTAGGCCCACTGGCAGAGCCTGGCCCAGGTGAAAGGAGTTGGCCTCATTAGGCCCACTGGCAGAGCCTGGCCCAGGTGAAAGGAGTTGGCCTCATTAGGCCCACTGGCAGAGCCTGGCCCAGGTGAAAGGAGTTGGCCTCATTAGGCCCACTGGCAGAACCTGGCCCAGGTGAAAGGAGTTGGCCTCATTAGGCCCACTGGCAGAGCCTGGCCCAGGTGAAAGGAGTTGGCCTCATTAGGCCCACTGGCAGAACCTGGCCCAGGTGAAAGGAGTTGGCCTCATTAGGCCCACTGGTAGAGCCTGGCCCAGGTGAAAGGAGTTGGCCTCATTAGGCCCACTGGCAGAGCCTGGCCCAGGTGAAAGGAGTTGGCCTCATTAGGCCCACTGGCAGAGCCTGGCCCAGGTGAAAGGAGTTGGCCTCATTAGGCCCACTGGCAGAGCCTGGCCCAGGTGAAAGGAGTTGGCTTCATTAGGCCCACTGGCAGAACCTGGCCCAGGTGAAAGGAGTTGGCCTCATTAGGCCCACTGGCAGAGCCTGGCCCAGGTGAAAGGAGTTGGCCTCATTAGGCCCACTGGTAGAGCCTGGCCCAGGTGAAAGGAGTTGGCCTCATTAGGCCCACTGGTAGAGCCTGGCCCAGGTGAAAGGAGTTGGCCTCATTAGGCCCACTGGTAGAGCCTGGCCCAGGTGAAAGGAGTTGGCTTCATTAGACCCACTGGCAGAACCTGGCCCAGGTGAAAGGAGTTGGCCTCATTAGGCCCACTGGCAGAGCCTGACCCAGGTGAAAGGAGTTGGCCTCATTAGGCCCACTGGTAGAGCCTGACCCAGGTGAAAGGAGTTGGCCTCATTAGGCCCACTGGCAGAGCCTGGCCCAGGTGAAAGGAGTTGGCTTCATTAGACCCACTGGCAGAACCTGGCCCAGCCAGGTGAAAGGAGTTGGCCTGACCTGTGGTGGTCTGGAGAACCATGGGTCTGACTGACTCGATACCTGGCACTGCCCTCCCCCTGTGGGAGGATTGGCGGATTTGGCGAGCCGGGATCAGCAAGCCTGGCTGAATAGATAGCCTGACTTTTTGTCTCTAGACCCATTCTGTAGAACACAGATTTACTGATCCTTCTTCTTCATGGGGTATTATGGCAGTTTGCATCCTTAATAGTTGCATTACTGCCCCCTTCTGTATATCTCAGTATCTTTACTAATCTATTCAAGACTTACTGATACAAGCTTCTAAAATAAATACTGCTGCTGTAATTAAAGAGAGAACATACTCTCAATAGTGGATAGACTGAATGATTAACTACCCCGAAAATATAGTTTACATTTTACCACTACTATTAACTTAAAACAGAATTCTTAATAATGTAAGCATAATGATATTGTCGCATTGTGATATTTGGCCATAACTCCCTCCTCTGAGGGAGCTACCTTTGGGGAAGGGGGTTGTTGTCCAAACAGGGGCCAGACTGGTGAGGGTCATGGGTTCATGTAGCATGCCAAAGTTTGTGCTATTGCCATTGAGAATGCATTGGGCGTTTAAGTTAAATAACTCAGAAACTACAAAACATTTCAAAGTAAAAAGTTCCAGCATGTGTCTCCACAGTAAGCTGAATTTTACAAAGTGTGAATGGAGTTTATAGGTTAAAGTGATTTTTTGAAGCGTCACTATCTGCCTATCTCAAATTTGAAAGCACTATATTTCTAAAACTATGAAACATTTCAAAGATTCCTTTTCAGGCACACATGTCCACCGTAGGATGAACCTAAATAGGTTTGAATGGGGTTTCTAGGTGTAAGTATGTAGGACTAGTAGTGGGTGAAACGTTACAATGGTAATATGTTGTAAAACAATGAGTAATGGTAATATTTAGTGGTTTTCACTTTTACAAAAAAATAAAAAATAATAATATAATATAATATAATTCTTCTTAACCGTGCACTTGCACGACAGCAAACCTATTCATGGGGAACATTCACCAAAAGCAGCTGATCTACAAGCTCACAAGCTGTCATGATGTTGTGCAGCCTATATATTTTGGTTATTTGATTTTATATAGTGCTTAAATTAGTCCTTTAATGCAGACCGATACAAATAAGGCAACATAAACCCATAATAATTGAATAAATCTGGAACACATCATTGGTTTGTGATCAGTTTGACTGCTTAATGAACAGTAAAGACATCAGGATTAGGTTAAACCTGGCTGTTAGCCTGGTCCGGAGCAGGCTAAGTCCAAAGCATTAGTTTCCATGGTTGGTAACTAATGTAGCATCACTTTCATGAAACCGAATCAAGCCTCAACATATCCAGGTTAACTGGTTAAATTAATCTGGCAAGATTAACCAGCTTTCATGAAACCGGTTAATCGCTGATCTAGGATATATTAAGCCAGGATATGTGTTAAATCCCGGCTTAATCTCTAATCCAAGTTTCGTGAAACAGGCCCCAGGTTGTTGATAAAGGGTCCATTTGGTCCCGTAGTCCCTTCAGGGTTAAATCAATTAAATACTGAAGGGTGTCATTTTATTGATTTATATTATAATATCCCGTGTCCCGTGACTGAAATGGCTACATTTTAATGAATAAAGCCAAAATGTGTCTTTGTGTTTGATGTGGGGGAAAACAACAGAATAGTTATACAACCAATACCCGCTTACAGTACGTATACTATACCACAAGACGACAGCTTATCGGACAGTAAGAACAAACTAATTAAAGTGACTACATTTGACTGAGGGACTGCCATTGGATTTATTTTTCCATGTCATGTGAAAGCAGGGAATCATAGATTCAAATTGACATATTGGTTGTTCAGTTTGACCCTTTGACCCTTGGAGATAAAAAGATTTTAAAAAAGGGAAGAAAAAAGCTCAAGGGGTCACCAGGGTCAAGAGCTTGTGGGTCTTGCTTACCAGGGAACCAACCAATATGTAACGGATTAACCCCCCCCCACGAGGGCCCCTGAGGGCCCCTGGCCCCGGTAATCTTTGCAGGGCCCCCCCATAGCGCACATTTTAATGTTCGTCTGTGTTTTTTATCACCTTTTTGACCTAAATTTAACCAAACAAATGGCCAACGAAGGGCCCCATGCAGGAGCCCATTTCAGGGTGTCAAACCTATAGTACCCGACAGTCCAATTTCCCTGACGGGCCCCTGAGAGCCAAGGGCCCCTGGGCCACGGCCACACTGGGCCCCTCCCTCCCTCAATCATGCCGGTTGTGCCACTATAGTGGCCGGGTTGGGGCGACTCGTGGTTCCTCTTAACCCATTCTGAACGGGAACCCATTTTGGTGTTAGCATCATGTCGTGCTTTAGCTATTGAAAAATAGCAGATCTACAAGCTCATAGCGCGCCACCGAGTGGCGCGCTACGAGCTTGTAGGTCTGCTATTTTTGAAAAAATCGAAGAGCGACTGACATAGAAGACATTTTTTAGAATCTGATCTCAGGTCAGAATGGAAAACTGTCAGGATGTAGAAGACATTTTTTAGAATCTGATCTCAGGTCAGAATGGAAAACTGTCAGGATGTAGAAGACATTTTTTTTAATCTGATCTCAGGTCAGAATGGAAAACTGTCAGGATGTAGAAGACATTTTTTAGAATCTGATCTCAGGTCAGAATGGAAAACTGTCAGGATGTAGAAGACATTTTTTTTAATCTGATCTCAGGTCAGAATGGAAAACTGTCAGGATGTAGAAGACATTTTTAGAATCTGATCTCAGGTCAGAATGGAAAACTGTCAGGATGTAGAAGACATTTTTTTAATCTGATCTCAGGTCAGAATGGAAAACTGTCAGGATGTAGAAGACATTTTTTTTAATCTGATCTCAGGTCAGAATGGAAAACTGTCAGGATGTATAGAAGACATTTTTAGAATCTGATCTCAGGTCAGAATGGAAAACTGTCAGGATGTAGAAGACATTTTTTAGAATCTGATCTCAGGTCAGAATGGAAAACTGTCAGGATGTAGAAGACATTTTTTTTAATCTGATCTCAGGTCAGAATGGAAAACTGTCAGGATGTAGAAGACATTTTTAGAATCTGATCTCAGGTCAGAATGGAAAACTGTCAGGATGTAGAAGACATTTTTTAGAATCTGATCTCAGGTCAGAATGGAAAACTGTCAGGATGTAGAAGACATTTTTTAGAATCTGATCTCAGGTCAGAATGGAAAACTGTCAGGATGTAGAAGACATTTTTTAGAATCTGATCTTAGGTCAGAATGGAAAACTGTCAGGATGTAGAAGACATTTTTAGAATCTGATCTCAGGTCAGAATGGAAAACTGTCAGGATGTAGAAGACATTTTTTAGAATCTGATCTCAGGTCAGAATGGAAAACTGTCAGGATGTAGAAGACATTTTTTTAGAATCTGATCTCAGGTCAGAATGGAAAACTGTCAGGATGTATAGAAGACATTTTTTTAATCTGATCTCAGGTCAGAATGGAAAACTGTCAGGATGTAGAAGACATTTTTAGAATCTGATCTCAGGTCAGAATGGAAAACTGTCAGGATGTAGAAGACATTTTTTAGAATCTGATCTCAGGTCAGAATGGAAAACTGTCAGGATGTATAGAAGACATTTTTAGAATCTGATCTCAGGTCAGAATGGAAAACTGTCAGGATGTAGAAGACATTTTTTTAGAATCTGATCTCAGGTCAGAATGGAAAACTGTCAGGATGTATAGAAGACATTTTTTTAATCTGATCTCAGGTCAGAATGGAAAACTGTCAGGATGTAGAAGACATTTTTAGAATCTGATCTCAGGTCAGAATGGAAAACTGTCAGGATGTAGAAGACATTTTTTAGAATCTGATCTCAGGTCAGAATGGAAAACTGTCAGGATGTATAGAAGACATTTTTAGAATCTGATCTCAGGTCAGAATGGAAAACTGTCAGGATGTAGAAGACATTTTTAGAATCTGATCTCAGGTCAGAATGGAAAACTGTCAGGATGTAGAAGACATTTTTTAGAATCTGATCTCAGGTCAGAATGGAAAACTGTCAGGATGTAGAAGACATTTTTAGAATCTGATCTCAGGTCAGAATGGAAAACTGTCAGGATGTATAGAAGACATTTTTTGAATCTGATCTCAGGTCAGAATGGGTTAACCCTTCAGGTTGGAACTGTCTCAGTGTCTGGGGTTGAGGGGGCCACGTCGCTGAGCTGCTTATAGGGGATTCACACTGAGACGGACTGAATCCGTTTCATTGGAACCGTTTCCGAATACGGTTGCCTGGTCCCCGATGGCCATGATTCACATTGCCCGAGATTCAACAGCGCACCCGGGTACACTTGCATAACACACTTTAATCCTCCTGATGACGGTGTGCTTGATGGCTGGCGCGCACGGACACTGACCATCAACTGTGCGACATTGTCTCAAATAAATCCAGACACACTGCATTGCATTGCCTCTTTGGCTTTTTGCCGTTATACTACTTCACTGTCAGCCTGCCTGCTATTCACTGTGTCAGTCAGTTCTGTGCTCCAGTGTATTACTTTGCTATGGATTCTACTTTAGCGTTATTATTATTATTTTGTTTTACTTTGGAAACTGTGCCAAGCAAAGCCCAAGAGCCACGTGTAGTCCGCAGAATAAGATCAGCGCGCACTGCGGTGCTGCGCGTATACGCAGATTCAACAGGAGAAGGGCGGCGGTGAGAAATGCGCTGGTGTTACGCATCGTGCAGAGGCTGTGTTTTTTTTTGTTGACGCTTGGCTCGTCGACTGCATGCATTCACATTGGAACGATCCGTATCTGAATACACTTCAACGGTCCAGAGACCCGCCCCCCATGCGGTCCCGGGGGCGGTTGGGCGATCCGCTCCCGGGAACGGTACGCATCATTCACACTACCACAACATCTGCCAAGTGGTCCCGAGTGCGCACCCGGGACCATAGTGTGAATCCCCTATACAAGACACACTAAGCCTAAGTAATATGGCAGACCCAGTACAGACCCACACATCGCTCCAGATATGACCACAGCAGGGCAACGGGTTTGATCACAGCCAACAGAACATTAGCAATAACGTCCGTCACTTCATGAAGGACACAATACAACGGTTAGTGGGATATTTTTAAAACAAAAGTTCTATAGTTAATTGGATCAAAATGTATAATTGTTCAATTCATTCTCCAGTGAACCTGTCGGTGTTGTTTTGTTGTTATACAGAATAGTAGCCTGTTGGTGACACAAATATGTGGTGGTATATCATCACTATACAGTATGTCTTATAAAATACATAAATGGTGCATTTATATACAGTATATAGCGGCTTTATCCAAGGCGCTTTACAGAGATTGTGCATTACATTCACCCATTCACACACACACACACACACACACACACACACACACACACACACACACACACACACGCCGGAGGAAACCATGCAAGGCACCAACCAGCACATCAGGAGTAAGGCCGGGGTTCAGAGTCTTGCTCAAGGACACTAATTCTGGGGGAGTCCGGGTTCTATAACGGTTCCCCTCCCGGCCACTGAGCCCCTGTCTCAGTACTGGACCATCAATCAGAATCACAACATCACTGCACAGGCTATATACCAATAAAGCAACATTACTATAGGTCAAAAACATAAATAATACTGCACATAGCGCTACATAGAGAAGAGAACACTATCTGTGACTGTGGAAGGTCTCCATCAGTGACAGAAATGTAGGCCTATTATAGCCACAAACGATGCATGCTCCCTGCCCTGGCGACAGTTATATAACAGGAGGGGCCACATCACATGACAGTTATATAACAGGAGGGGCCACATCACATGACAGTTATATAACAGGAGGGGCCACATCACATGACAGTTATATAACAGGAGGGGCCACATCACATGCACAGCCAAAAGAAACACAACCGCAAATCACAGATGTAGGACTGGTCAGACAGACAGACAGTCACCCATGTAGGACTGGTCAGACAGACAGACGCACATGTAGGACTGGTCAGACAGACAGACACCCTGGTCAGACAGTCATCCCTGGTCAGACAGACAGGCATGTAGGACTGGTCAAACAGACAGTCACCCCTGGTCAGACAGACAGGCATGTAGGACTGGTCAAACAGACAGTCACCCCTGGTCAGACAGTCACCCCTGGTCAGACAGACAGGCATGTAGGACTGGTCTAACAGACAGTCACCCTGGTCAGACAGTCACCCCTGGTCAGACAGACAGACATGTAGGACTTGTCAGACAGACAGTCACCCTGGTCAGACAGACAGACATGTATGACTGGTCTAACAGACAGTCACCCCTGGTCAGACAGACAGACATGTAGGACTTGTCAGACAGACAGTCACCCCTGGTCAGACAGACAGACATGTAGGACTTGTCAGACAGACAGTCACCCTGGTCAGACAGACAGACATGCACAATGTGTTGTGGACGACACTGCTGCTGCTCTGACAATGCCACACACTTATTTCAACTTTCAGAGTAATGATGAGAGAAAGAAAGAAAGAAAGAAAGAAAGAAAGAAAGAAAGAAAGAAAGAAAGAAAGAAAGAAAGAAAGAAAGAAAGAAATTGAACCTTGTTCTTGAATATGACTATTGACTATAGTACATCACCACATGTGAGTCTGTCTGTGCCGGTTAATTTCCACTTTTCCAGCACAACGTCGCTTGCTCGTCTCCAAATAAACCGAACAGCTGGAATAGATGCGGTACAATTACAAAGTGCCAGGAAATTCTGTGTTTGGGAGTAAACGTTTTATAATAAAAAATATAATTTAGGCTATACAGCCAATGCTGGGTGGTATAGAAGACAGTGATACACCAAAGTTAATTTGAAGACGGCTACAAAACACCTGCCGTAGCCATAGCTCCATGCGCGCATTTCCAGCTGGTGAAAATGGACACCGCGGGGGGAAAACAGTAAATGACCATCTTTTTAAAAGATGTGTCGAAGCAACCGCATCACCACCAGTCCATTGCTCTACGACAGGCTGCTCAACTCTACCTAGCCCTCCAAGCAGAACCCAATGGTACTGAAGTTTCTGACATTTTGTTCGACCCAGTCCATGGGGTCCTGTTGCACTACTACCATGCCACATGGGACGCACCCATTTTAAAACATAAACAACATGTTTCGCGGCTCCCCGCGCTCTATGACGATATTATTCAGTGTGAGGCTTTCTGAATATGTGAAGTATAAGTATCCATACATGCCGCTGCGAATATCTCCTGTGGCGCGGAAGCCGTTAAGTATTTTTAATCTATGTTTGCCCGATTTGGAAGCTTGGATTAATCTCTTCCTTCCTTGTTTATTGACACCTCATTGTACCGCCTATCTGGCTAGCTAGTGGCGCTATAGCTATGACAGAGCAGATCAGAGGCAGGGACGTAGCCGCACAAGCCAACCGCACACCGGGAGGCGGTACAATAAACGGTAAACAAACAAGAAGAAATAAAGCGACCAAATCGGTCAAACAAAGATTAAAAATACTTAGCGGCTTCCGCGCCACAGGAGATATTCGCAGCGGGATGTATAGCTACTTAAAGTTCCCGAATTCAGAATAACTCAAGTAAAATAATGCCGTCACTTGGCGCAGATCTTATTTTAGAGAGAATTTCTACATCCGTGTCCAGGGATTTCCATACGAAAATACAGTAGTGAGCAGGGACCCAACATAAAACTCATCAAAATTTCAGAAAAGCTTTATGTAGGGTCCCGAAAGGGGCTAAACTCTACCTAGCCCTGGAACATGACTGCCATGATAATTATCATGACAGTCATGCAGTAACTTTGCCCTGTTTTTTGCAGTCGCTGCATTTACAAGATTTCCGTATATATAAACATTCAGATTTCAAATATAAAGTACTCACAAAGTGTCCCACGGGTGTTAGTTAGTAGCAGCGCGAGCGATTAGAATTGCTGCGTCACGCGTTCTTTAATAAAAAGCATTTTTGTCCGGCTACTTTTTTCAAACGGGGTTCGTTTGGGAAATCCACAGTTGCACACCGGGAGCGCACTCGCCTATTAGTCTGTATTGGCAGGGCGGTCAGCGTACCTATATCGAACACACCGAGTGCCACCCTCCTCCCGACCGATAGGGGCGCGTAGTTGAAAGCCAATGGCAAAATAACACCTCGGATAAAAATGCTTTTTATTAAACAACGCGGGATGCAGAAATTCTAATCGCTGGCGCTGCTACTAACTAACACCCGTGGGACACTTTGTGAGTACTTTATATTTGAAATGCGAATGTTTATATATTTTAATTATTTGTAAATGTAGCGTCTGCAAAAACCAGGGTGAAGTTGCGTCATGACTCTCGTATGAATACGAGAGTCATGTTTACAGGGCTAAACTCTACCTAGAATGAACTAAAAAAACCACATGACAGAAAACGCTGACATAGCCATCTCATCTTGTGACTCTGGTTTTTTAACAAATATAACCACTCCGTTGAACTGATCAATGAATAGCTGTAGAAACAAGTCAATGATGTTGGTATAGTCACACCATGAGCAGTGGATAAACGTGCAGTCTTGCCGTTTTTTCTGCGTTTGCGTTTGTTTGTGAACATGAACATGACAGCGCATATTATATCACAGTCACAAGTTGACATGTTGCACTGCCTGCTAGACAACAGCAGGTGGTGCTGTTTTATGCTCTGCACAGTGTACTCAGTTATTTGCTCGAGATTTACAAATGAAAAGATTAATACGCTATTCGGATGGATATTTAATGAGAAGATAGAAGATAGCTCCGAGAACACGCACATGCACACACTACACGTTTGTGTGTGTGTGTGTGTGTGTGTGTGTGTGTGTGTGTGTGTGTGTGTGTGTGTGTGTGTGTGTGTGTGTGTGTGTGTGTGTGTGTGCGTGCGTGCGTGCGACGTATTATTATATTTTAAGTGCTTGCCTTGGGCCTTCTTTCTTTTTAAGAAGAAATGAAAGAAAACCATATAAATTTAGATTTGGCCTAATTGTTGGATAACAGGTTTTAGTAGCCAGAATCTGCCATTGCAATTCAAACAAATTGCCCCAGGCAGGTATAGGCACAGTGATATGGTATTGGTAATAAAGTATATGTTTACATAATATCTATCTACTGTAATGTCTGAAATGGAATAGACAGTAGGCCTATAGCCTATTTATACGGCAACTGTATCATTCTGCACGCCACATATTTCTATAAGAAAAGCATAGCTTTGGCGTGATTACGTTTCGTGGTACTTATATAGCCAGAGCCATCTCTGGTGGTAGCCTAAGCCTACTAACAATTTAGGCTACATAAAAACCAGCTTGTTCATAACGTAACAAAACGTAGCTTGCAGGCTAACTGTTAGCTAACGACAGCATTACAAAAATAAATAAAATAAAACAGTTAGCACTGCAGCGGCAGCCTACAGTAGACTAGGCAGACACACACACACTGACATACATGTCATTACAGGTTATTTACCTGGCTGGCACAACGTGCTTCCGCCATGTGGAGACTGGAGAATGAAGACGTCGCTATGACAACACAACAAGCGACAAGCGGAAGCCTGGTGTGTGTTTAGTGTCATTACCACCTGTTTACTGTCATTACCTGTCATTTAACTGACAAAATAAATACTTTAATATTAACCTGTTTACTGTCATTACCTGTCATTTAACTGACAAAATAAATACTTTAATATTAAGCCTTCAAAGTAGTTCACAAAGGAAGAAATGAGGATAATTCACAAATAAATTAATCTAAAGAGCTCTTTTCTCGGATCTAATGGCCTGGCGTTGAGTTCTTACGTCACGTCCTGATCTTGAACGTGACGTCATTCCCTCTAACCAATGGGACGCGAATATTTTAAATCCGCATTAAGGAGAAACCGCTCGAGAATTAATCTTCATCATTTCATCTCTGATCAACGGACAGGTAAGCTGCAGTGGGACGCTCATGTTAGAACTTCTTAACGTCTTCTTAAAGTTAGCATTGATGTTTCAGTCTGCATTGATTACAGTATGTTTAGTTATAAACTTAAAACATGAAAACCTTTAAAGTCAGTTGGATTTTCATCGACCAGTTCTAACGTACTATTACGTAATGGTTTCGTTTCTGTTTACATTTCAGGATTTTCAGCAATGGCTTTTCGACGTCAAGGTGATAGATACTTTTACATGGATTCTCAATCTCAACGTCAATGGAGTCATCTGAGATACTTCTCAGTGAGTGACTCCACAAGACTAGGGCACCGTCACCGCGCTCGTCCCCCGTCCGTGGTTCTGACCTCGGGGGACAGCTCCTACGAGGTGATGTCCTTTCTCGGCCGAGGAACGTTTGGGAAGGTGCTCAGGTGTAAGGACATGGAAACCAACCGGACAGTGGCCGTTAAGATGGTGAAGGACAGCACCCCAGGAGCCAAACGCGAGGTAGGTGATCTGACACACACGGACACCCCGAGACTCAATTCAATTCAATTTAATTCAAAGGGCTTTATTGGCATGAGAAAACATAAGTTTACATTGCCAAAGCAGAAAGAACAATACAACAATACAGCAATACAATCAAAACATAGATTATGTACATTTGAAGGTCAGAATCTTCAATAGATCAAATTCTATGTAGGCTACCAAGGTCACTAGTATAGTGCAGGAATATACACAGATTAATAATTAGGGTGGTTGTGTTCCATTTGATATCCTTCTCCTATCACAGCAACTCACAAATCTTGCTGCTGTGTTTGCACATTGTTGTACTTCGCCCAGCAGATATGGGAGTTTTTTGTCATTGGTCATGTTTTCAAAAGAGACTCGTTTAAACACTAGTGTCACGTTGTCCCTCGTAGCAAAAACGCCAGTTAACTTTAGCTCTGGTCCATAGGCATTATTTCTGCCCATTTTCCAAGCATTATATTTATGCTTTAGGAAAAACAAATGGCAGCCAAGTACTTTTAATGTTTGTTTAATCCATGGACTAATTCATGGAGCGATTTAATTTAATCCATTAATGGTCCAAACATTGTGTGCATGGCCTCTATTACCTAATAATAACACTAATAATTAGGTAATCAAGAAAAGAGATTAGAAAATTAAAAGCAATGAAACAAAATGGCAAAAATCAAAGCAATGGCATGAGACAGCTAAATGTAATCTACAGCATGAGCATAAACCATGTGGTTACAAATTAATGTGATGTTTACATAAACACTGCCATCAAGTTACTCAGAGGAGATATCTCTATCTACTCCACGACCACCAATAATTAAAATGTAATGTGATGACTGATTATGTTTATTATTAATTAAAGACATAATATATGGCATAATTATGTCTTTAATCAAATAATATTTGAATGACTTGTAAACCCAATGTGAACATCATCATCTAAACTCTCTTTCTCTCTCCACAGTTTGAGATCCTCAGGAGGCTGCAGAAGCTGGGTGTCGATCCAGACGAACACAACTTTGTCCGTTGCTTCCAGTTCTTCCACTTCAGTGGATTTTACTGTCTGGTATTTGAAAGGCTGCAAATGAGTCTCAATGAATTCATTTCCCGCTACCAGCCGTTGTCCCTAGGAGAGATACGGCCAATAGTTCAGCAGGTATGTTCTATATTTGTAATCTTTTGTAATATTGAACTTCAACTTAGCTAACTTACCATTTGGAAAATCAAACACATCTACAAGCTCACAACGCATTGTGATGCAATGCATTGTGAGCTTGTCGATCTGCTATTTTGTTTGTTTCAATGGGGGCGCAGCTAGAGGCTATTTAAGGTTTTGTAACCCCTCTGTCCTCTACGTTGCAGGTGGCCACAGCGTTACAGATGCTGAAGAGAGCTGGAATCATCCACACTGACCTGAAGCCTGACAACATTATGTTGGTGGATCACCATCGTCAGCCACTTAGGGTAAAGGTCATTGACTTTGGCTGTGCCTGCACCACTTCTGAAGTCAAGTGTGGTGACAATGTCCAGACACGCTGGTACAGGTGAGTGAATGTTTCATTTTATCGCTTTACATTGTATCATATCGTCTCATTCAGCTCTTTGTAAACTCCTGTTTTGGATAAATACTACATACACGTTTATATTATAATAATAATTGTTATTGTTGTTGTTGTTGTTATTACTTCCCACATGAATGTTGCACGTCTATTCTGGGCATATAATAATGGGGGCATGCATTGCAATATGCATAGACCCCGAGGTACTCTAGTTGTCAATTAAGTATATGATTTAAGTGTGGTTAGGTTAGTAACATTAGGAGCATTGACAGACTTGAAATCAGACTGTTTATGTGTGATGTTTCTCTTCTCTCAGGTCTCCAGAGATCCTGTTGGGACTCTCCTACACAGAGGCCATTGACATGTGGTCTCTGGGATGTGTGGCAGCAGAACTCTTCCTTGGCGCTGTATTGTTTCCTGGAATGAGTGAATACCACATGGTAAGTATAGAAACATAAGCTCACAAGTTATAGTTATTAACCTCATGTCATGGACCCTAGGTCCCTATTCTCTGAATGTTTTATAGAGTTAACCTCATGTCATGGACCCTAGGTCCCTATTCTCTGAATGTTTTAAAGAGTTAACCTCATGTCATGGACCCTAGGTCCCTATTCTCTGAATGTTTTAAAGAGTTAACCTCATGTCATGGACCCTAGGTCCCTATTCTCTGAATGTTTTATAGAGTTAACCTCATGTCATGGACCCTAGGTCCCTATTCTCTGAATGTTTTAAAGAGTTAACCTCATGTCATGGACCCTAGGTCCCTATTCTCTGAATGTTTTATAGAGTTAACCTCATGTCATGGACCCTAGGTCCCTATTCTCTGAATGTTTTAAAGAGTTAACCTCATGTCATGGACCCTAGGTCCCTATTCTCTGAATGTTTTAAAGAGTTAACCTCATGTCATGGACCCTAGGTCCCTATTCTCTGAATGTTTTATAGAGTTAACCTCATGTCATGGACCCTAGGTCCCTATTCTCTGAATGTTTTATAGAGTTAACCTCATGTCATGGACCCTAGGTCCCTATTCTCTGAATGTTTTAAAGAGTTAACCTCATGTCATGGACCCTAGGTCCCTATTCTCTGAATGTTTTAAAGAGTTAACCTCATGTCATGGACCCTAGGTCCCTATTCTCTGAATGTTTTATAGAGTTAACCTCATGTCATGGACCCTAGGTCCCTATTCTCTGAATGTTTTATAGAGTTAACCTCATGTCATGGACCCTAGGTCCCTATTCTCTGAATGTTTTAAAGAGTTAACCTCATGTCATGGACCCTAGGTCCCTATTCTCTGAATGTTTTAAAGAGTTAACCTCATGTCATGGACCCTAGGTCCCTATTCTCTGAATGTTTTATAGAGTTAACCTCATGTCATGGACCCTAGGTCCCTATTCTCTGAATGTTTTATAGAGTTAACCTCATGTCATGGACCCTAGGTCCCTATTCTCTGAATGTTTTAAAGAGTTAACCTCATGTCATGGACCCTAGGTCCCTATTCTCTGAATGTTTTAAAGAGTTAACCTCATGTCATGGACCCTAGGTCCCTATTCTCTGAATGTTCGGTGACCATATTTGCCTAATTGCGCTGCACTTAAGTGAACATTCAACAGCAATGGGTTAACATTCGGCAAAAATAGCCAATGTTGTAGATCAGCTACTTTCGTTATTTGATGTACAACAAAGTGAACAAACTAAATTATATAGGGTTTAAGTGGTTGATACATTCTACAGCGTAGACCGAATTTCAGTATGTTTTCCGATGCAAATGTAATGTGAACGTTCATGGATGAAACATTATGAATGACTTGATGTTGTGTTTCTAGATGAGATTCATCACAGAGACTCAGGGACTGAAACATTATGAATGACTTGATGTTGTGTTTCTAGATGAGATTCATCACAGAGACTCAGGGACTGAAACATTATGAATGACTTGATGTTGTGTTTCTAGATGAGATTCATCACAGAGACTCAGGGACTGAAACATTATGAATGACTTGATGTTGTGTTTCTAGATGAGATTCATCACAGAGACTCAGGGACTGCCACCAGCACGTCTACTCCATGCTTCAACCAAGACCAACTGGTATTTTACAAGAGACTTGACGGGTGTCAGAAGGCTCAAGGTACAAATACACTTCTGCCCTCATGGTACAATATTCTTAAGATACAGGCTACTGTATACGATATAATATAAAATATGATTTTAATAGATTTTTTTTGCTTTATAGACCCCGGTGGAGGCAAGCGTCCAGTCTGGAGGGACCAGGGTGTACTCTGTATGCTCCCTAGATGCACTCAAAGATGTAAGAGGTCTTTTATTTTACATGAATATTCATCATTTAGAACTTGAATGTGAGGATGTTTCTCAATTTTGAAAAAAAAACTTAATTTATTGAAAATCTACCTTTATGGGTCCATTTGGTTACATTGTACACAAACACTCAGGATTATGGATGCAAATGATCGATTCATTCATTCATTGATCATTGATAACCTTATTGATCGATTGAAAGTTGATACGCAGCGTTTTTAATATTTTTTTTATCTGAGAATCTTAATTTCCCTCAATAATGTCTAACAAAAACCAAATTTAGCTGATATACAGAAATAATACAAAAGGCATATTATATTCCTTAACCCATTCTGAACGGGCACCCATTTTGGTGTCAGCATCATGTCGTGCTTTAGCTATTGAAAAATAGCAGATCTACAAGCTCATATCGCGCCACCGAGTGGTGCGATACGAGCTTGTAGGTCTGCTATTTTTGAAAAATCGAAGACACTTTTAGAATCTTATCTCAGGTCAGAATGGGTTAATAATGAAACTGTCAGGATGTAATAGACATTTTTTTAATCTGATCTCAGGTCAGAATGGGTATTTCTGTCACATCACATGCAAAAGCAGAGACGTTTCTGTGCCTACCAAGGTGGTGGCGGACCTTTTTCAACCGGCCCACATGTGTATTCCTCAGCCGCGCACACAGACAGTATTACATTCACAGAAAACCACCCAATGATAGAACCGCATCATTTTCATTCAGTTGTTAACTGTTAAGTTTAATTGAAGAATTTCTTAACGGCGATTAATCGTTTTTCAATGAATTGTTAACATCCCTACTCAGGATGTAGAACTATTAACCAGTTTTATTTTTCTATTCATAGATCCATCTGTCCACCGAGCTGAAGTCTATATACCTGAGAGCGAAGGATCGCCGTCACTTCGTGGATCTGCTAAAGAAAATGCTCGAAATGGATCCTGGGAAACGGTTTGAACCCGACCACGTTCTGCAGCATCCATTTCTGACCATGAGCCACCTGATGGACAGCTTGCACTACAGCTCCTTGTAAGTGTGTGTGTGTGTGTGTGTGTGTGTGTGTGTGTGTGTGTGTGTGTGTGTGTGTGTGTGTGTGTGTGTGTGTTTATCTTGTGTTTTTGGCCTGTGCTGAAGTGTCTGGATATGAAATTGGTGTTGTGGTTGATGAATCAAGTCATTCATTCATTCATTCTTGCTTTTCAGTGTAAGGTCTTGTTATGACAAGATGAGCGTCTGCCAGACACAGAGGGTCACAGCTCGGAAAAGGACCTCATCTGCAGCAGAAAGCAGCCCGGCCCGAAAGAGGAAGAAGGAAACACAAGAGTAAATGCACCCTGACATCATCACATCACACACATCATAATTTATGTCTTTTTATTTGATGTATGATTATGATGTATTTATGATTATGATGTATTATTGCTTGTTGTATATTTTGTATATATCTTTATCTAGTATCATAGACGTTGAATACAAATTGCATGTATTATGTAATTAAACCATATATTATGTTATACCCTGGCCTGTGCAAAGTGTTGTGAATTGATGTTAAACCCATCCTCAAAGGTGTTGTGAATTAATTTGGCTTGTCCATGTAACTTCCTCTATTTACTGTTATCCAAATCCACATTTTAGTTAATGATGACAGGAGCAGTTTCCACCCATTTTACTGTATAAAACAAATAGAATACTGACTTTAAACAGAATCACCTTTATCTCTGACAAATTCCTTAAAGCTGCAATCCATCATCACTATTGTTTTTGTATTTCATTTAATTTTGGCTTAGTGCAGTAATTAAGGCTAGTGCATCTGCAGTGGTTGGAGGTGGTCTCCCTGTAGATCCTGTCCTCCACTGGTCCACTATTTATTGGTTTACTAATGGCATCGCCAGAAACACGATTGCAGATACCATGTAGGAGCTACAATCACTTTCTGGTATGAGGTAAACTGATTAGTATGGCGTATATGGCCTTTATAACCACTGGTCTGATTGGGCTATAATGTTTGAAATATACCTCAAGAATGAACCCAAGACAAGCTATTTTGCCTGCCAGCCAGGTATAGGAGCTTTTGGCAGGAGTAATAATGCATATAATATTATGGCTTATAAGGATTAGAGGTTTGTCCACTGGTATATGCAGAACAAAAGCAAGGGCTCGCAACTCAGTTTGCAATGTTCCAGGTAAATGTATTCACAATCACAGCAGGCAGGACATACAACGTTTCAACCCGTATTGGTCTTTCTCAAGTAATACGGGCCGAAACGTAGAGTATGTCCTGCCTGCTGTGATTGTGAATACATTTACCTGGAGCATTACAAAGTGAGTTGCGAGCCCTTGCTTTTGTTCATGACATCTGTTAGTTTAACAGTTTGGCTCAGCACCAAGAACAGAGGATGTGCGCTATTTTATCTTATTCTCACTGGTATTTCCAGTCCATTTTCCAGCTCAGTGCTCTTGTGTTTAGAGTGTCTTCCCTGAGACTGGGAGGTCGGGGTTCGAGCCCCGGCCAAGTCATACCGAAGACCTGCAAGGGACGAAATCCAAAAGATCCAGGCTGCCCGCTGGCCGCTTCGATAGGCCGGCCTCCCGAAGACTCAGAAAAATGGAACCCAGTGCATACCGGTTTGGCCATCAGCATCAAGGGTTTGATTGGGGTGAGTCCCTGTGACATACTAGCGTCATGTCCAGGGAGTGAACTTGTACATCATGTCCAGGGGGTGGATATCAAGCTGCCTCACGCTACAGAAACAGGAGATAGGCTCCTGCCTAGTCAATAGAGGGAAAATCGAGTGGCAAAGTGAGTTTAACATTGTTTAACGTCGTTTAATGCAATCATATTGGACTTTTCTGATTGGATGTATGGGCTGTCGATGCCAGAAAGATGTTTTTTGCTATTCAGTAGGCGTTCCCGCATAACTTCCTGGTTTGATTATGTACAGTGGACACAATATAAAAACAATCAGGTTAAAGCAAACATAGTGCAAAAAAATACAATCAATACTCAAGGATTAAAACAGAAACAAAACAAACAGACCTATAGAACAGAACAAGCGACAACATGGGGGAAATGTTTACGGAACTAAAACGATTTTAAACTGCTTTTAAAAATGTCAACTGACTTGGAATTTAAAGGCAAAGGCAGGGCATTCCACAGAGTAGGAGCAACCACTGCAAAGGCCCTGTCTGTCACCTTTTGTCTTCAGCTTAGTCACTGGGATTTTTAGGATATGCCTACCTTAATTTATCCGAGGACCTGAGAGGTCTCACATTATCCTTAGGGGTTAAAAGATCAAGGATATAAAGTGGGGCCAGTCCATGAATTGCTTTAAAAGTAGTTAACCGGATTTTAAAATCTACTCTGGCCTTGATGGGTACCAGTGCAGTCCTAGCCTGGCTAATAATAAGCCAGACCTTATCAGCCACCGGGGTTCTGTGTGCTCTACGGATAGTGTTGTTCTGGCTGCAGTGTTCTGTACTAATTGGAGTCTGGATAATGAGGAGTGGCTCAGTTTTTCTAGATCCGGGGGAGTAAGTATTGGCTTTATTTTGCGATGTTGCGTAGATGATAAATGGTAAATGGTGCATTTATATAGCGCCTTTATCCAAGGCGCTTTACAGAGATTGTGCATTACATTCACCCATTTATACACCGATGGCAGCGGAAACCATGCAAGGCACCAACCAGCACATCGGGAGCAATTAGGGGTTCAGTGTCTTGCTCAAGGACACTTCGACAGTAACTCTGGGGGAGCCCGGGTTCGAACTGGCAACCTTACGGTTACCATCCAGGCACTCTACCCCTGAGCCACCGCCGCCCCTGCTGATGATAGCATGATAAAAAGATGATAAAAGCAGGACTGGGTAACCTTTTTATCATGGAACTCGAGGTTCATTTTATTGTCAAAAAATACGGTTCTTTGCCGTGGGTTTAACATTAGCTGCCAGTGAGCCGAGGGACTGGTATCAGGGCCAATGATCAAGATTTCTGTTTTTTCAGTATTGAGTTGTCTGAAGAACACTGCCTCTGTTCAATTTGTTTGGATGTTTTTAATGATCCTGTAACTATTCCATACGGACACATAACTCCCTGTGCAGGTTTGTATTGAGATGCTTGAGTATTGATTGTATTTAGAAAAAAATGTAACCTCGTTTTTCATCATTTTTGACCATGGGCTATGACCCATACCATACGGCATACTACAGCACGCCGTTTTTCATAATTTTTGAGGATTTGAAAAAAAAAATTAAATTAAAAAAACATGGGTTATAGCCCATCGTTTTTTGAAAAAAGAAAAAAAAATGTAACCTCGTTTTTCATCATTTTTGACCATGGGCTATGGCCCATGCCGTACGGCATACTATATCACGCCGTTTTTCATCATTTTTGAGGATTTGAAAAAAATGAAAAAATGAAAAAAACATGGGTTATAGCCCATCGTTTTTTGAATTTTTGAATTTTTTTTTAACCTCGTTTTTCATCATTTTTGACCATGGGCTATGGCCCATACCGTACGGCATACTATAGCACGCCGTTTTTCATCATTTTTGAGGATTTGAAAAAAAATCAAAAATTCAAAAAACATAGCCATAGCCCATCGTTTTTTGAATTTTTGAAGAAAAAAAATTTACCTAGTTTTTCATCATTTTTGACCATGGGCTATGGCCCATGCCGTACGGCATACTATAGCACGCCGTTTTTCATCATTTTTGAGGATTTGAAAAAAATGAAAAAATTCAAAGAACATGGGTTATAGCCCATCGTTTTTTGAAAAAAGAAAAAAAAATGTAACCTCGTTTTTCATCATTTTTGACCATGGGCTATGGCCCATGCCGTACGGCATAATATATCACGCCGTTTTTCATCATTTTTGAGGATTTGGAAAAAATGAAAAAAACATGGGTTATAGCCCATCGTTTTTTGAATTTGTTTTTAACCTCGTTTTTCATCATTTTTGACCATGGGCTATGGCCCATACCGTACGGCATACTATAGCACGCCGTTTTTCATCATTTTTGAGGATTTGAAAAAAAAAAAAAATTCAAAAAACATAGCCATAGCCCATCGTTTTTTGAATTTTTGAAGAAAAAAAATTTACCTAGTTTTTCATAATGTTTGACCATGGGCTATGGCCCATACCGTACGGCATACTATAGCACGCCGTTTTTCATAATTTTTGAGGATTTGAAAAAAAAAAAAAAAAAATCAAAAAACATATAGCCCATCGTTTTCCATCCTCAAAAAAGATGAAAAACGGCGTGCTATAGTATGACGTACGATATGGGCTATAGCCCATGGTCCAAAAAGATGAAAAACGAGGATAAAAAATAAAAAAAACGATGGGCTATAAGCCTATAACCCATCATTTTTTTAGTTTTTAATTTTTTTTCAAATCCTCAAAAATGATTTAGAATCGCGCACTATAGTGCAGCGCTCAATGACCTGAGACCATGGACCAATGAACCATGTAAATACAACACATTGAGCAGGGCACTGCAGGGAGTTGAACCCCGTTCCGGTAAACCAGAAGTCCGACACCAGTGCCTTAGTTTTTGTGTTGTTGGGTTGTGTTGTTCATTTACAGGTCCAGGGTGCGCCTGTGCGTGTGTAGGTGCATGTGTGCATGTGTGTGTAAGCTTCAATGACCACTGTTGGACCCCATGGGGATCAAGGACCTCAGGGAGCCACCCATAATTCACAACGGTCACAGCGAACTCTGTTGCATCACAACTGATGGCCAACAGTCGTAACCAACACCGCCACCGACCCACAGGTGAATACCATCGCACAGTGGTATCAGACGAACCACAATCAGCCAGCCCTCAAACCAAACCCTTCGACCTAGAAGAACTCGAAACTGCAATGGGAAAGTTGAAACCCGGAAAAGCAGCAGGGATTGATGACATACTGGCAGAAATGATACAGCACCTGGAACCTAACGCAAAGACCTGGCTCGTGGGGATGCTGAACACATGCATGGCACAGAAAACCATCCCTTCTGTCTGGAGAAAGGCCAAAGTGGTTGCAATCCCCAAACCTGGCAAAGACCCATCATCCTCAAAGAGCTACCGACCCATTTCCCTCCTCTGCATCACCTACAAGAGAGGCTGCTACTCCAACGCCTCATACCACTCATAGACACCAAGCTGACTAAAGACCAAGGTGGTTTCCGTCCGGTCCTGTGCTGGACAGAGCTCAACCTCACCCAACACATTGAGGATGGGTTTGAGGGAAAACAAATAACTGGAGCAGCAACTGGAGGGCGAAGCAAGCACGCAGGCAGCTTGTGCCTGCCTGCGTGCCTGCCTGCCTTCCTGCCTGCCTTCCTCATGTGGAAGCTGCATAGTTGACTTTGTGTGTGTCTTTCTTTTTCTGTCTGTCTTTCTTAGGATGAAGATCAAGGTAGACGCCGTTGGAAGGCTCAACACAAGCCGATGCCCCTAGAGAGCCATCCCAAAGCTTCCCTCAGGGAGTCCAGCAAGCCAGCTAGCCAGCAAGCCCGCCCAGTCAGCCAACGCAGCCAGCCAGCTCCGCCAGTCAGCCAGTGTAGAAAGTCAGGCTGACAAGCCAGAGCATATCAGCCCTTGCAGTCCGCCATTGCAGCCATACCAGCCTTGCTCAGTCAGCTCAGCCAGGCCTCTCTCTCGAGGCTTGGCTCTCTGTCTGCCTGGCCCGGTCTGCCCTGCCCTGCCTTGCAGCAACAGAACCAGCCTTGCTAGCAAGCCAGCCAGCTCAGAATACGAGCTCAGCAAGCCAGCGCAGCTGGCAAGCACGCAGTTAGTCTTAACCAGTTTCAGACAGGCAGGCCAAGGCAGACAGACAGGAAGACCGAGGCGCCTAGGCAGGCAGACAGGCCAGGAAGGCAACAAAGTGCAGGCAGGGGGACTATCCGGCCTAAGGCTGCGCTGCAAGGGTTGGAGCCTGGCCAGCTCCTGCTGATCTCCGCTGAGTGGCTGTGGCTGCACAGTAAGGCTGCAGTAACCTAGTCTGGGCTTGTTGCTGCACTGGCTTGCTCAGCTCGCATTCTGAGCTGGCTGGCTTGCCAGAAAGGCTGGTTCTGTTGCTGCAAGGCAGGGCGGGGCAGACCGGGCCAGGCAGACAGAGAGCCAGGCCTCGAGAGAGGCCTGGCTGAGCTGACTGAGCAAGGCTGGCATGGCTGCAGTGGCTGACTGCAAGGGCTGATATGCTCTGGCTTGGCAGCCTGACTATCTACACTGGCTGACTGGCGGAGCTGACTGGCTGCGTTCGCTGACTGGGCAGGCTTGCTGGCTAGCTGGCTTGCTGGGCTCCCTGAGGGAAGCTTTGGGATGGATCTCTAGGGGCATCGGCTTGTGTTGAGCCTTCCAACGGCGTCTACCTTGATCTCCGTCCTAAGAAAGAAAGACAGAAAAAGAAAGACACACACAAACCCAACTATGCAGCTTCCACCTGAGGAACCGAGACGCGAAAGAATAACTGAGCGTCACTTGGGATGGTCACAAACTCTCCAACCATACCCACCCCATGTATCTTGGAGTTACACTGGACAGGACACTCTTCTTCAAAAAACACGTGGAGAACACAAAAGCCACGGTCAACACCCACAATAACATCCTTGTGAAAACTAGTGAACTCCAAGTGGGGCGCAGACCCACAAACAATCCGTGCAACTGCCATGGCCCTGTCTTTCTTTACAGCAGAGTATGCCTGCTCAAGCTGGAGCCGATCACGTCACACCAAATTGGTCGACACAGCCCTAAATGACACCTGTCACATCATCACGGGATGCGTCAAGACAACACCTGTCCCGTGCCTTTATGCGCTAGCCGGCACCTCCCCCCGCACATCAGACGACTGTGTATCGCTCAAGATGAATGGAGAACAAAGGAGATAGACAGTGAAGTTGGGGATGAACGAAGGAAAGTCTGGAATGAAATGATAGAGAACACCTCACACACACATAGTTTCCTTTTGTGGCTGTTTACATTCGAGGGTCGCCGGTCCTCTCGAACGGAACAGTTTAACGTCATGCCCAGGACGAAAAGATATAGAGAACACCAACATGACAAATAACAGCAGGAAGGCATGGGCCACAATCCACCGTCTTGGCAAAGACCACATCACCCATAATTCACAACGGTCACAGCAAACTCTATTGCGTCACAACTGGTGTAGTTATTGGATGGAGCCCGCACACCACCAAAAAAAGAAAAACAACATACTATAGTATGCCCTCCGTGACCATGGACTTTAGCCTTTTGCTTTTCTGCGATTTAACCTTTTTTCAAATCCTCAACAATGATGAAGAATCGCGCACTATAGCATGCCACTTAATGACCTTGACCAATATCAATGACCTTGAGCAGTATAAATTACCTTCAATAAGACTAGTAAATGACCTTGACCAGTATAAATGACCTTGACAAGTACAAATGACCTTGACCAGTATAAATGACCTTCACCAGTAGAAATGACCGTGACCAGTATATGACTGTGACCAGTATAAATTACCTTCATGAGACTAGTAAATGACCTTGACCAGTATAAATGACCTTTATAAGACTAGTAAATGATCTTCACCAGTATAAATGACCTTGACCAGTATGCGGTCCGTGACCATGGACTATAGCCTTTTGCTTTTCCTTGATTTTCACCTTTAAAAAATCCTCAACAATGATGAAGAATCGCGCACAATAGCGCGCCGCTCAATGACCTGAGACCATGGACCAATGAATGAAATACAACACATTGAGCAGGGCACTGCAGGGAGTTGAACCCCGTTCCGGTAAACCAGAAGTCTGACACCAGTGCCTTAGTTTTTGTGTTGTTGTTCATTTAAAGGTCCAGGTGTGCATACGCATGTGCGCCTGTGCGTGTGTAGGTGCATGTGTGCATGTGTGTGTGCACGCTTCACCACTGTTGGACCCCATGGGGATCAAGGACCTCAGGGAGCCACCCATAATTCACAACGGTCACAGCGAACTCTGTTGCATCACAACTGGTGGCCAACAGTCGTAACCAACACCGCCGCCGACCCAAAGGAGAATACAATCGCACAGTGGTATCAGACCAACCACAATCAGCCAGCTCTCAAACCAAACCCTTCGACCTAGAAGAACTCGAAACTGCAATGGGAAAGTTGAAACCCGGAAAAGCAGCAGGGATTGATGACATACTGGCAGAAATGATACAGCACCTGGAACCTAACGCAAAGACCTGGCTCGTGGGGATGCTGAACACATGCATGGCACAGAAAACCATCCCTTCTGTCTGGAGAAAGGCCAAAGTGGTTGCAATCCCCAAACCTGGCAAAGACCCATCATCCTCAAAGAGCTACCGACCCATTTCCCTCCTCTGCATCACCTACAAGAGAGGCTGCTACTCCAACGCCTCATACCACTCATAGACACCAAGCTGACTAAAGACCAAGGTGGTTTCCGTCCGGTCCTGTGCTGGACAGAGCTCAACCTCACCCAACACATTGAGGATGGGTTTGAGGGAAAACAAATAACTGGAGCAGCAACTGGAGGGCGAAGCAAGCACGCAGGCAGCTTGTGCCTGCCTGCGTGCCTGCCTGCCTTCCTGCCTGCCTTCCTCATGTGGAAGCTGCATAGTTGACTTTGTGTGTGTCTTTCTTTTTCTGTCTGTCTTTCTTAGGATGAAGATCAAGGTAGACGCCGTTGGAAGGCTCAACACAAGCCGATGCCCCTAGAGAGCCATCCCAAAGCTTCCCTCAGGGAGTCCAGCAAGCCAGCTAGCCAGCAAGCCCGCCCTGTCAGCCAACGCAGCCAGCCAGCTCCGCCAGTCAGCCAGTGTAGAAAGTCAGGCTGACAAGCCAGAGCATATCAGCCCTTGCAGTCCGCCATTGCAGCCATACCAGCCTTGCTCAGTCAGCTCAGCCAGGCCTCTCTCTCGAGGCTTGGCTCTCTGTCTGCCTGGCCCGGTCTGCCCTGCCCTGCCTTGCAGCAACAGAACCAGCCTTGCTAGCAAGCCAGCCAGCTCAGAATACGAGCTCAGCAAGCCAGCGCAGCTGGCAAGCACGCAGTTAGTCTTAACCAGTTTCAGACAGGCAGGCCAAGGCAGACAGACAGGAAGACCGAGGCGCCTAGGCAGGCAGACAGGCCAGGAAGGCAACAAAGTGCAGGCAGGGGGACTATCCGGCCTAAGGCTGCGCTGCAAGGGTTGGAGCCTGGCCAGCTCCTGCTGATCTCCGCTGAGTGGCTGTGGCTGCACAGTAAGGCTGCAGTAACCTAGTCTGGGCTTGTTGCTGCACTGGCTTGCTCAGCTCGCATTCTGAGCTGGCTGGCTTGCCAGAAAGGCTGGTTCTGTTGCTGCAAGGCAGGGCGGGGCAGACCGGGCCAGGCAGACAGAGAGCCAGGCCTCGAGAGAGGCCTGGCTGAGCTGACTGAGCAAGGCTGGCATGGCTGCAGTGGCTGACTGCAAGGGCTGATATGCTCTGGCTTGGCAGCCTGACTATCTACACTGGCTGACTGGCGGAGCTGACTGGCTGCGTTCGCTGACTGGGCAGGCTTGCTGGCTAGCTGGCTTGCTGGGCTCCCTGAGGGAAGCTTTGGGATGGATCTCTAGGGGCATCGGCTTGTGTTGAGCCTTCCAACGGCGTCTACCTTGATCTCCGTCCTAAGAAAGAAAGACAGAAAAAGAAAGACACACACAAACCCAACTATGCAGCTTCCACCTGAGGAACCGAGACGCGAAAGAATAACTGAGCGTCACTTGGGATGGTCACAAACTCTCCAACCATACCCACCCCATGTATCTTGGAGTTACACTGGACAGGACACTCTTCTTCAAAAAACACGTGGAGAACACAAAAGCCACGGTCAACACCCACAATAACATCCTTGTGAAAACTAGTGAACTCCAAGTGGGGCGCAGACCCACAAACAATCCGTGCAACTGCCATGGCCCTGTCTTTCTTTACAGCAGAGTATGCCTGCTCAAGCTGGAGCCGATCACGTCACACCAAATTGGTCGACACAGCCCTAAATGACACCTGTCACATCATCACGGGATGCGTCAAGACAACACCTGTCCCGTGCCTTTATGCGCTAGCCGGCACCTCCCCCCGCACATCAGACGACTGTGTATCGCTCAAGATGAATGGAGAACAAAGGAGATAGACAGTGAAGTTGGGGATGAACGAAGGAAAGTCTGGAATGAAATGATAGAGAACACCTCACACACACATAGTTTCCTTTTGTGGCTGTTTACATTCGAGGGTCGCCGGTCCTCTCGAACGGAACAGTTTAACGTCATGCCCAGGACGAAAAGATATAGAGAACACCAACATGACAAATAACAGCAGGAAGGCATGGGCCACAATCCACCGTCTTGGCAAAGACCACATCACCCATAATTCACAACGGTCACAGCAAACTCTATTGCGTCACAACTGGTGTAGTTATTGGATGGAGCCCGCACACCACCAAAAAAAGAAAAACAACATACTATAGTATGCCCTCCGTGACCATGGACTTTAGCCTTTTGCTTTTCTGCGATTTAACCTTTTTTCAAATCCTCAACAATGATGAAGAATCGCGCACTATAGCATGCCACTTAATGACCTTGACCAATATCAATGACCTTGAGCAGTATAAATTACCTTCAATAAGACTAGTAAATGACCTTGACCAGTATAAATGACCTTGACAAGTACAAATGACCTTGACCAGTATAAATGACCTTCACCAGTAGAAATGACCGTGACCAGTATATGACTGTGACCAGTATAAATTACCTTCATGAGACTAGTAAATGACCTTGACCAGTATAAATGACCTTTATAAGACTAGTAAATGATCTTCACCAGTATAAATGACCTTGACCAGTATGCGGTCCGTGACCATGGACTATAGCCTTTTGCTTTTCCTTGATTTTCACCTTTAAAAAATCCTCAACAATGATGAAGAATCGCGCACAATAGCGCGCCGCTCAATGACCTGAGACCATGGACCAATGAATGAAATACAACACATTGAGCAGGGCACTGCAGGGAGTTGAACCCCGTTCCGGTAAACCAGAAGTCTGACACCAGTGCCTTAGTTTTTGTGTTGTTGTTCATTTAAAGGTCCAGGTGTGCATACGCATGTGCGCCTGTGCGTGTGTAGGTGCATGTGTGCATGTGTGTGTGCACGCTTCACCACTGTTGGACCCCATGGGGATCAAGGACCTCAGGGAGCCACCCATAATTCACAACGGTCACAGCGAACTCTGTTGCATCACAACTGGTGGCCAACAGTCGTAACCAACACCGCCGCCGACCCAAAGGAGAATACAATCGCACAGTGGTATCAGACCAACCACAATCAGCCAGCTCTCAAACCAAACCCTTCGACCTAGAAGAACTCGAAACTGCAATGGGAAAGTTGAAACCCGGAAAAGCAGCAGGGATTGATGACATACTGGCAGAAATGATACAGCACCTGGAACCTAACGCAAAGACCTGGCTCGTGGGGATGCTGAACACATGCATGGCACAGAAAACCATCCCTTCTGTCTGGAGAAAGGCCAAAGTGGTTGCAATCCCCAAACCTGGCAAAGACCCATCATCCTCAAAGAGCTACCGACCCATTTCCCTCCTCTGCATCACCTACAAGAGAGGCTGCTACTCCAACGCCTCATACCACTCATAGACACCAAGCTGACTAAAGACCAAGGTGGTTTCCGTCCGGTCCTGTGCTGGACAGAGCTCAACCTCACCCAACACATTGAGGATGGGTTTGAGGGAAAACAAATAACTGGAGCAGCAACTGGAGGGCGAAGCAAGCACGCAGGCAGCTTGTGCCTGCCTGCGTGCCTGCCTGCCTTCCTGCCTGCCTTCCTCATGTGGAAGCTGCATAGTTGACTTTGTGTGTGTCTTTCTTTTTCTGTCTGTCTTTCTTAGGATGAAGATCAAGGTAGACGCCGTTGGAAGGCTCAACACAAGCCGATGCCCCTAGAGAGCCATCCCAAAGCTTCCCTCAGGGAGTCCAGCAAGCCAGCTAGCCAGCAAGCCCGCCCTGTCAGCCAACGCAGCCAGCCAGCTCCGCCAGTCAGCCAGTGTAGAAAGTCAGGCTGACAAGCCAGAGCATATCAGCCCTTGCAGTCCGCCATTGCAGCCATACCAGCCTTGCTCAGTCAGCTCAGCCAGGCCTCTCTCTCGAGGCTTGGCTCTCTGTCTGCCTGGCCCGGTCTGCCCTGCCCTGCCTTGCAGCAACAGAACCAGCCTTGCTAGCAAGCCAGCCAGCTCAGAATACGAGCTCAGCAAGCCAGCGCAGCTGGCAAGCACGCAGTTAGTCTTAACCAGTTTCAGACAGGCAGGCCAAGGCAGACAGACAGGAAGACCGAGGCGCCTAGGCAGGCAGACAGGCCAGGAAGGCAACAAAGTGCAGGCAGGGGGACTATCCGGCCTAAGGCTGCGCTGCAAGGGTTGGAGCCTGGCCAGCTCCTGCTGATCTCCGCTGAGTGGCTGTGGCTGCACAGTAAGGCTGCAGTAACCTAGTCTGGGCTTGTTGCTGCACTGGCTTGCTCAGCTCGCATTCTGAGCTGGCTGGCTTGCCAGAAAGGCTGGTTCTGTTGCTGCAAGGCAGGGCGGGGCAGACCGGGCCAGGCAGACAGAGAGCCAGGCCTCGAGAGAGGCCTGGCTGAGCTGACTGAGCAAGGCTGGCATGGCTGCAGTGGCTGACTGCAAGGGCTGATATGCTCTGGCTTGGCAGCCTGACTATCTACACTGGCTGACTGGCGGAGCTGACTGGCTGCGTTCGCTGACTGGGCAGGCTTGCTGGCTAGCTGGCTTGCTGGGCTCCCTGAGGGAAGCTTTGGGATGGATCTCTAGGGGCATCGGCTTGTGTTGAGCCTTCCAACGGCGTCTACCTTGATCTCCGTCCTAAGAAAGAAAGACAGAAAAAGAAAGACACACACAAACCCAACTATGCAGCTTCCACCTGAGGAACCGAGACGCGAAAGAATAACTGAGCGTCACTTGGGATGGTCACAAACTCTCCAACCATACCCACCCCATGTATCTTGGAGTTACACTGGACAGGACACTCTTCTTCAAAAAACACGTGGAGAACACAAAAGCCACGGTCAACACCCACAATAACATCCTTGTGAAAACTAGTGAACTCCAAGTGGGGCGCAGACCCACAAACAATCCGTGCAACTGCCATGGCCCTGTCTTTCTTTACAGCAGAGTATGCCTGCTCAAGCTGGAGCCGATCACGTCACACCAAATTGGTCGACACAGCCCTAAATGACACCTGTCACATCATCACGGGATGCGTCAAGACAACACCTGTCCCGTGCCTTTATGCGCTAGCCGGCACCTCCCCCCGCACATCAGACGACTGTGTATCGCTCAAGATGAATGGAGAACAAAGGAGATAGACAGTGAAGTTGGGGATGAACGAAGGAAAGTCTGGAATGAAATGATAGAGAACACCTCACACACACATAGTTTCCTTTTGTGGCTGTTTACATTCGAGGGTCGCCGGTCCTCTCGAACGGAACAGTTTAACGTCATGCCCAGGACGAAAAGATATAGAGAACACCAACATGACAAATAACAGCAGGAAGGCATGGGCCACAATCCACCGTCTTGGCAAAGACCACATCACCCATAATTCACAACGGTCACAGCAAACTCTATTGCGTCACAACTGGTGTAGTTATTGGATGGAGCCCGCACACCACCAAAAAAAGAAAAACAACATACTATAGTATGCCCTCCGTGACCATGGACTTTAGCCTTTCGCTTTTCTGCGATTTAACCTTTTTTTCAAATCCTCAACAATGATGAAGAATCGCGCACTATAGCATGCCACTTAATGACCTTGACCAATATCAATGACCTTGAGCAGTATAAATTACCTTCAATAAGACTAGTAAATGACCTTGACCAGTATAAATGACCTTGACAAGTACAAATTACCTTGACCAGTATAAATGACCTTCACCAGTAGAAATGACCGTGACCAGTATATGACTGTGACCAGTATAAATTACCTTCATGAGACTAGTAAATTACCTTGACCAGTATAAATGACCTTTATAAGACTAGTAAATGATCTTCACCAGTATAAATGACCTTGACCAGTATGCGGTCCATGACCATGGACTATAGCCTTTTGCTTTTCCTTGATTTTCACCTTTAAAAAATCCTCAACAATGATGAAGAATCGCGCACAATAGCGCGCCGCTCAATGACCTGAGACCATGGACCAATGAATGAAATACAACACATTGAGCAGGGCACTGCAGGGAGTTGAACCCCGTTCCGGTAAACCAGAAGTCTGACACCAGTGCCTTAGTTTTTGTGTTGTTGTTCATTTAAAGGTCCAGGTGTGCATACGCATGTGCGCCTGTGCGTGTGTAGGTGCATGTGTGCATGTGTGTGTGCACGCTTCACCACTGTTGGACCCCATGGGGATCAAGGACCTCAGGGAGCCACCCATAATTCACAACGGTCACAGCGAACTCTGTTGCATCACAACTGGTGGCCAACAGTCGTAACCAACACCGCCGCCGACCCAAAGGAGAATACAATCGCACAGTGGTATCAGACCAACCACAATCAGCCAGCCCTCAAACCAAACCCTTCGACCTAGAAGAACTCGAAACTGCAATGGGAAAGTTGAAACCCGGAAAAGCAGCAGGGATTGATGACATACTGGCAGAAATGATACAGCACCTGGAACCTAACGCAAAGACCTGGCTCGTGGGGATGCTGAACACATGCATGGCACAGAAAACCATCCCTTCTGTCTGGAGAAAGGCCAAAGTGGTTGCAATCCCCAAACCTGGCAAAGACCCATCATCCTCAAAGAGCTACCGACCCATTTCCCTCCTCTGCATCACCTACAAGAGAGGCTGCTACTCCAACGCCTCATACCACTCATAGACACCAAGCTGACTAAAGACCAAGGTGGTTTCCGTCCGGTCCTGTGCTGGACAGAGCTCAACCTCACCCAACACATTGAGGATGGGTTTGAGGGAAAACAAATAACTGGAGCAGCAACTGGAGGGCGAAGCAAGCACGCAGGCAGCTTGTGCCTGCCTGCGTGCCTGCCTGCCTTCCTCATGTGGAAGCTGCATAGTTGACTTTGTGTGTGTCTTTCTTTTTCTGTCTGTCTTTCTTAGGATGAAGATCAAGGTAGACGCCGTTGGAAGGCTCAACACAAGCCGATGCCCCTAGAGAGCCATCCCAAAGCTTCCCTCAGGGAGTCCAGCAAGCCAGCTAGCCAGCAAGCCCGCCCAGTCAGCCAACGCAGCCAGCCAGCTCCGCCAGTCAGCCAGTGTAGAAAGTCAGGCTGACAAGCCAGAGCATATCAGCCCTTGCAGTCCGCCATTGCAGCCATACCAGCCTTGCTCAGTCAGCTCAGCCAGGCCTCTCTCTCGAGGCTTGGCTCTCTGTCTGCCTGGCCCGGTCTGCCCTGCCCTGCCTTGCAGCAACAGAACCAGCCTTGCTAGCAAGCCAGCCAGCTCAGAATACGAGCTCAGCAAGCCAGCGCAGCTGGCAAGCACGCAGTTAGTCTTAACCAGTTTCAGACAGGCAGGCCAAGGCAGACAGACAGGAAGACCGAGGCGCCTAGGCAGGCAGACAGGCCAGGAAGGCAACAAAGTGCAGGCAGGGGGACTATCCGGCCTAAGGCTGCGCTGCAAGGGTTGGAGCCTGGCCAGCTCCTGCTGATCTCCGCTGAGTGGCTGTGGCTGCACAGTAAGGCTGCAGTAACCTAGTCTGGGCTTGTTGCTGCACTGGCTTGCTCAGCTCGCATTCTGAGCTGGCTGGCTTGCCAGAAAGGCTGGTTCTGTTGCTGCAAGGCAGGGCGGGGCAGACCGGGCCAGGCAGACAGAGAGCCAGGCCTCGAGAGAGGCCTGGCTGAGCTGACTGAGCAAGGCTGGCCATGGCTGCAGTGGCTGACTGCAAGGGCTGATATGCTCTGGCTTGGCAGCCTGACTATCTACACTGGCTGACTGGCGGAGCTGACTGGCTGCGTTCGCTGACTGGGCAGGCTTGCTGGCTAGCTGGCTTGCTGGGCTCCCTGAGGGAAGCTTTGGGATGGATCTCTAGGGGCATCGGCTTGTGTTGAGCCTTCCAACGGCGTCTACCTTGATCTCCGTCCTAAGAAAGAAAGACAGAAAAAGAAAGACACACACAAACCCAACTATGCAGCTTCCACCTGAGGAACCGAGACGCGAAAGAATAACTGAGCGTCACTTGGGATGGTCACAAACTCTCCAACCATACCCACCCCATGTATCTTGGAGTTACACTGGACAGGACACTCTTCTTCAAAAAACACGTGGAGAACACAAAAGCCACGGTCAACACCCACAATAACATCCTTGTGAAAACTAGTGAACTCCAAGTGGGTCGCAGACCCACAAACAATCCGTGCAACTGCCATGGCCCTGTCTTTCTTTACAGCAGAGTATGCCTGCTCAAGCTGGAGCCGATCACGTCACACCAAATTGGTCGACACAGCCCTAAATGACACCTGTCACATCATCACGGGATGCGTCAAGACAACACCTGTCCCGTGCCTTTATGCGCTAGCCGGCACCTCCCCCCGCACATCAGACGACTGTGTATCGCTCAAGATGAATGGAGAACACAGGAGATAGACAGTGAAGTTGGGGATGAACGAAGGAAAGTCTGGAATGAAATGATAGAGAACACCTCACACACACATAGTTTCCTTTTGTGGCTGTTTACATTCGAGGGTCGCCGGTCCTCTCGAACGGAACAGTTTAACGTCATGCCCAGGACGAAAAGATATAGAGAACACCAACATGACAAATAACAGCAGGAAGGCATGGGCCACAATCCACCGTCTTGGCAAAGACCACATCACCCATAATTCACAACGGTCACAGCAAACTCTATTGCGTCACAACTGGTGTAGTTATTGGATGGAGCCCGCACACCACCAAAAAAAGAAAAACAACATACTATAGTATGCCCTCCGTGACCATGGACTTTAGCCTTTCGCTTTTCTGCGATTTAACCTTTTTTCAAATCCTCAACAATGATGAAGAATCGCGCACTATAGCATGCCACTTAATGACCTTGACCAATATCAATGACCTTGAGCAGTATAAATTACCTTCAATAAGACTAGTAAATGACCTTGACCAGTATAAATGACCTTGACAAGTACAAATGACCTTGACCAGTATAAATGACCTTCACCAGTAGAAATGACCGTGACCAGTATATGACTGTGACCAGTATAAATTACCTTCATGAGACTAGTAAATGACCTTGACCAGTATAAATGACCTTTATAAGACTAGTAAATGATCTTCACCAGTATAAATGACCTTGACCAGTATGCGGTCCGTGACCATGGACTATAGCCTTTTGCTTTTCCTTGATTTTCACCTTTAAAAAATCCTCAACAATGATGAAGAATCGCGCACAATAGCGCGCCGCTCAATGACCTGAGACCATGGACCAATGAATGAAATACAACACATTGAGCAGGGCACTGCAGGGAGTTGAACCCCGTTCCGGTAAACCAGAAGTCTGACACCAGTGCCTTAGTTTTTGTGTTGTTGTTCATTTAAAGGTCCAGGTGTGCATACGCATGTGCGCCTGTGCGTGTGTAGGTGCATGTGTGCATGTGTGTGTGCACGCTTCACCACTGTTGGACCCCATGGGGATCAAGGACCTCAGGGAGCCACCCATAATTCACAACGGTCACAGCGAACTCTGTTGCATCACAACTGGTGGCCAACAGTCGTAACCAACACCGCCGCCGACCCAAAGGAGAATACAATCGCACAGTGGTATCAGACCAACCACAATCAGCCAGCTCTCAAACCAAACCCTTCGACCTAGAAGAACTCGAAACTGCAATGGGAAAGTTGAAACCCGGAAAAGCAGCAGGGATTGATGACATACTGGCAGAAATGATACAGCACCTGGAACCTAACGCAAAGACCTGGCTCGTGGGGATGCTGAACACATGCATGGCACAGAAAACCATCCCTTCTGTCTGGAGAAAGGCCAAAGTGGTTGCAATCCCCAAACCTGGCAAAGACCCATCATCCTCAAAGAGCTACCGACCCATTTCCCTCCTCTGCATCACCTACAAGAGAGGCTGCTACTCCAACGCCTCATACCACTCATAGACACCAAGCTGACTAAAGACCAAGGTGGTTTCCGTCCGGTCCTGTGCTGGACAGAGCTCAACCTCACCCAACACATTGAGGATGGGTTTGAGGGAAAACAAATAACTGGAGCAGCAACTGGAGGGCGAAGCAAGCACGCAGGCAGCTTGTGCCTGCCTGCGTGCCTGCCTGCCTTCCTGCCTGCCTTCCTCATGTGGAAGCTGCATAGTTGACTTTGTGTGTGTCTTTCTTTTTCTGTCTGTCTTTCTTAGGATGAAGATCAAGGTAGACGCCGTTGGAAGGCTCAACACAAGCCGATGCCCCTAGAGAGCCATCCCAAAGCTTCCCTCAGGGAGTCCAGCAAGCCAGCTAGCCAGCAAGCCCGCCCAGTCAGCCAACGCAGCCAGCCAGCTCCGCCAGTCAGCCAGTGTAGAAAGTCAGGCTGACAAGCCAGAGCATATCAGCCCTTGCAGTCCGCCATTGCAGCCATACCAGCCTTGCTCAGTCAGCTCAGCCAGGCCTCTCTCTCGAGGCTTGGCTCTCTGTCTGCCTGGCCCGGTCTGCCCTGCCCTGCCTTGCAGCAACAGAACCAGCCTTGCTAGCAAGCCAGCCAGCTCAGAATACGAGCTCAGCAAGCCAGCGCAGCTGGCAAGCACGCAGTTAGTCTTAACCAGTTTCAGACAGGCAGGCCAAGGCAGACAGACAGGAAGACCGAGGCGCCTAGGCAGGCAGACAGGCCAGGAAGGCAACAAAGTGCAGGCAGGGGGACTATCCGGCCTAAGGCTGCGCTGCAAGGGTTGGAGCCTGGCCAGCTCCTGCTGATCTCCGCTGAGTGGCTGTGGCTGCACAGTAAGGCTGCAGTAACCTAGTCTGGGCTTGTTGCTGCACTGGCTTGCTCAGCTCGCATTCTGAGCTGGCTGGCTTGCCAGAAAGGCTGGTTCTGTTGCTGCAAGGCAGGGCGGGGCAGACCGGGCCAGGCAGACAGAGAGCCAGGCCTCGAGAGAGGCCTGGCTGAGCTGACTGAGCAAGGCTGGCATGGCTGCAGTGGCTGACTGCAAGGGCTGATATGCTCTGGCTTGGCAGCCTGACTATCTACACTGGCTGACTGGCGGAGCTGACTGGCTGCGTTCGCTGACTGGGCAGGCTTGCTGGCTAGCTGGCTTGCTGGGCTCCCTGAGGGAAGCTTTGGGATGGATCTCTAGGGGCATCGGCTTGTGTTGAGCCTTCCAACGGCGTCTACCTTGATCTCCGTCCTAAGAAAGAAAGACAGAAAAAGAAAGACACACACAAACCCAACTATGCAGCTTCCACCTGAGGAACCGAGACGCGAAAGAATAACTGAGCGTCACTTGGGATGGTCACAAACTCTCCAACCATACCCACCCCATGTATCTTGGAGTTACACTGGACAGGACACTCTTCTTCAAAAAACACGTGGAGAACACAAAAGCCACGGTCAACACCCACAATAACATCCTTGTGAAAACTAGTGAACTCCAAGTGGGGCGCAGACCCACAAACAATCCGTGCAACTGCCATGGCCCTGTCTTTCTTTGCAGCAGAGTATGCCTGCTCAAGCTGGAGCCGATCACGTCACACCAAATTGGTCGACACAGCCCTAAATGACACCTGTCACATCATCACGGGATGCGTCAAGACAACACCTGTCCCGTGCCTTTATGCGCTAGCCGGCACCTCCCCCCGCACATCAGACGACTGTGTATCGCTCAAGATGAATGGAGAACAAAGGAGATAGACAGTGAAGTTGGGGATGAACGAAGGAAAGTCTGGAATGAAATGATAGAGAACACCTCACACACACATAGTTTCCTTTTGTGGCTGTTTACATTCGAGGGTCGCCGGTCCTCTCGAACGGAACAGTTTAACGTCATGCCCAGGACGAAAAGATATAGAGAACACCAACATGACAAATAACAGCAGGAAGGCATGGGCCACAATCCACCGTCTTGGCAAAGACCACATCACCCATAATTCACAACGGTCACAGCAAACTCTATTGCGTCACAACTGGTGTAGTTATTGGATGGAGCCCGCACACCACCAAAAAAAGAAAAACAACATACTATAGTATGCCCTCCGTGACCATGGACTTTAGCCTTTCGCTTTTCTGCGATTTAACCTTTTTTTCAAATCCTCAACAATGATGAAGAATCGCGCACTATAGCATGCCACTTAATGACCTTGACCAATATCAATGACCTTGAGCAGTATAAATTACCTTCAATAAGACTAGTAAATGACCTTGACCAGTATAAATGACCTTGACAAGTACAAATTACCTTGACCAGTATAAATGACCTTCACCAGTAGAAATGACCGTGACCAGTATATGACTGTGACCAGTATAAATTACCTTCATGAGACTAGTAAATGACCTTGACCAGTATAAATGACCTTTATAAGACTAGTAAATGATCTTCACCAGTATAAATGACCTTGACCAGTATGCGGTCCATGACCATGGACTATAGCCTTTTGCTTTTCCTTGATTTTCACCTTTAAAAAATCCTCAACAATGATGAAGAATCGCGCACAATAGCGCGCCGCTCAATGACCTGAGACCATGGACCAATGAATGAAATACAACACATTGAGCAGGGCACTGCAGGGAGTTGAACCCCGTTCCGGTAAACCAGAAGTCTGACACCAGTGCCTTAGTTTTTGTGTTGTTGTTCATTTAAAGGTCCAGGTGTGCATACGCATGTGCGCCTGTGCGTGTGTAGGTGCATGTGTGCATGTGTGTGTGCACGCTTCACCACTGTTGGACCCCATGGGGATCAAGGACCTCAGGGAGCCACCCATAATTCACAACGGTCACAGCGAACTCTGTTGCATCACAACTGGTGGCCAACAGTCGTAACCAACACCGCCGCCGACCCAAAGGAGAATACAATCGCACAGTGGTATCAGACCAACCACAATCAGCCAGCCCTCAAACCAAACCCTTCGACCTAGAAGAACTCGAAACTGCAATGGGAAAGTTGAAACCCGGAAAAGCAGCAGGGATTGATGACATACTGGCAGAAATGATACAGCACCTGGAACCTAACGCAAAGACCTGGCTCGTGGGGATGCTGAACACATGCATGGCACAGAAAACCATCCCTTCTGTCTGGAGAAAGGCCAAAGTGGTTGCAATCCCCAAACCTGGCAAAGACCCATCATCCTCAAAGAGCTACCGACCCATTTCCCTCCTCTGCATCACCTACAAGAGAGGCTGCTACTCCAACGCCTCATACCACTCATAGACACCAAGCTGACTAAAGACCAAGGTGGTTTCCGTCCGGTCCTGTGCTGGACAGAGCTCAACCTCACCCAACACATTGAGGATGGGTTTGAGGGAAAACAAATAACTGGAGCAGCAACTGGAGGGCGAAGCAAGCACGCAGGCAGCTTGTGCCTGCCTGCGTGCCTGCCTGCCTTCCTGCCTGCCTTCCTCATGTGGAAGCTGCATAGTTGACTTTGTGTGTGTCTTTCTTTTTCTGTCTGTCTTTCTTAGGATGAAGATCAAGGTAGACGCCGTTGGAAGGCTCAACACAAGCCGATGCCCCTAGAGAGCCATCCCAAAGCTTCCCTCAGGGAGTCCAGCAAGCCAGCTAGCCAGCAAGCCCGCCCAGTCAGCCAACGCAGCCAGCCAGCTCCGCCAGTCAGCCAGTGTAGAAAGTCAGGCTGACAAGCCAGAGCATATCAGCCCTTGCAGTCCGCCATTGCAGCCATACCAGCCTTGCTCAGTCAGCTCAGCCAGGCCTCTCTCTCGAGGCTTGGCTCTCTGTCTGCCTGGCCCGGTCTGCCCTGCCCTGCCTTGCAGCAACAGAACCAGCCTTGCTAGCAAGCCAGCCAGCTCAGAATACGAGCTCAGCAAGCCAGCGCAGCTGGCAAGCACGCAGTTAGTCTTAACCAGTTTCAGACAGGCAGGCCAAGGCAGACAGACAGGAAGACCGAGGCGCCTAGGCAGGCAGACAGGCCAGGAAGGCAACAAAGTGCAGGCAGGGGGACTATCCGGCCTAAGGCTGCGCTGCAAGGGTTGGAGCCTGGCCAGCTCCTGCTGATCTCCGCTGAGTGGCTGTGGCTGCACAGTAAGGCTGCAGTAACCTAGTCTGGGCTTGTTGCTGCACTGGCTTGCTCAGCTCGCATTCTGAGCTGGCTGGCTTGCCAGAAAGGCTGGTTCTGTTGCTGCAAGGCAGGGCGGGGCAGACCGGGCCAGGCAGACAGAGAGCCAGGCCTCGAGAGAGGCCTGGCTGAGCTGACTGAGCAAGGCTGGCCATGGCTGCAGTGGCTGACTGCAAGGGCTGATATGCTCTGGCTTGGCAGCCTGACTATCTACACTGGCTGACTGGCGGAGCTGACTGGCTGCGTTCGCTGACTGGGCAGGCTTGCTGGCTAGCTGGCTTGCTGGGCTCCCTGAGGGAAGCTTTGGGATGGATCTCTAGGGGCATCGGCTTGTGTTGAGCCTTCCAACGGCGTCTACCTTGATCTCCGTCCTAAGAAAGAAAGACAGAAAAAGAAAGACACACACAAACCCAACTATGCAGCTTCCACCTGAGGAACCGAGACGCGAAAGAATAACTGAGCGTCACTTGGGATGGTCACAAACTCTCCAACCATACCCACCCCATGTATCTTGGAGTTACACTGGACAGGACACTCTTCTTCAAAAAACACGTGGAGAACACAAAAGCCACGGTCAACACCCACAATAACATCCTTGTGAAAACTAGTGAACTCCAAGTGGGTCGCAGACCCACAAACAATCCGTGCAACTGCCATGGCCCTGTCTTTCTTTACAGCAGAGTATGCCTGCTCAAGCTGGAGCCGATCACGTCACACCAAATTGGTCGACACAGCCCTAAATGACACCTGTCACATCATCACGGGATGCGTCAAGACAACACCTGTCCCGTGCCTTTATGCGCTAGCCGGCACCTCCCCCCGCACATCAGACGACTGTGTATCGCTCAAGATGAATGGAGAACACAGGAGATAGACAGTGAAGTTGGGGATGAACGAAGGAAAGTCTGGAATGAAATGATAGAGAACACCTCACACACACATAGTTTCCTTTTGTGGCTGTTTACATTCGAGGGTCGCCGGTCCTCTCGAACGGAACAGTTTAACGTCATGCCCAGGACGAAAAGATATAGAGAACACCAACATGACAAATAACAGCAGGAAGGCATGGGCCACAATCCACCGTCTTGGCAAAGACCACATCACCCATAATTCACAATGGTCACAGCAAACTCTATTGCGTCACAACTGGTGTAGTTATTGGATGGAGCCCGCACACCACCAAAAAAAGAAAAACAACATACTATAGTATGCCCTCCGTGACCATGGACTTTAGCCTTTCGCTTTTCTGCGATTTAACCTTTTTTCAAATCCTCAACAATGATGAAGAATCGCGCACTATAGCATGCCACTTAATGACCTTGACCAATATCAATGACCTTGAGCAGTATAAATTACCTTCAATAAGACTAGTAAATGACCTTGACCAGTATAAATGACCTTGACAAGTACAAATGACCTTGACCAGTATAAATGACCTTCACCAGTAGAAATGACCGTGACCAGTATATGACTGTGACCAGTATAAATTACCTTCATGAGACTAGTAAATGACCTTGACCAGTATAAATGACCTTTATAAGACTAGTAAATGATCTTCACCAGTATAAATGACCTTGACCAGTATGCGGTCCGTGACCATGGACTATAGCCTTTTGCTTTTCCTTGATTTTCACCTTTAAAAAATCCTCAACAATGATGAAGAATCGCGCACAATAGCGCGCCGCTCAATGACCTGAGACCATGGACCAATGAATGAAATACAACACATTGAGCAGGGCACTGCAGGGAGTTGAACCCCGTTCCGGTAAACCAGAAGTCTGACACCAGTGCCTTAGTTTTTGTGTTGTTGTTCATTTAAAGGTCCAGGTGTGCATACGCATGTGCGCCTGTGCGTGTGTAGGTGCATGTGTGCATGTGTGTGTGCACGCTTCACCACTGTTGGACCCCATGGGGATCAAGGACCTCAGGGAGCCACCCATAATTCACAACGGTCACAGCGAACTCTGTTGCATCACAACTGGTGGCCAACAGTCGTAACCAACACCGCCGCCGACCCAAAGGAGAATACAATCGCACAGTGGTATCAGACCAACCACAATCAGCCAGCTCTCAAACCAAACCCTTCGACCTAGAAGAACTCGAAACTGCAATGGGAAAGTTGAAACCCGGAAAAGCAGCAGGGATTGATGACATACTGGCAGAAATGATACAGCACCTGGAACCTAACGCAAAGACCTGGCTCGTGGGGATGCTGAACACATGCATGGCACAGAAAACCATCCCTTCTGTCTGGAGAAAGGCCAAAGTGGTTGCAATCCCCAAACCTGGCAAAGACCCATCATCCTCAAAGAGCTACCGACCCATTTCCCTCCTCTGCATCACCTACAAGAGAGGCTGCTACTCCAACGCCTCATACCACTCATAGACACCAAGCTGACTAAAGACCAAGGTGGTTTCCGTCCGGTCCTGTGCTGGACAGAGCTCAACCTCACCCAACACATTGAGGATGGGTTTGAGGGAAAACAAATAACTGGAGCAGCAACTGGAGGGCGAAGCAAGCACGCAGGCAGCTTGTGCCTGCCTGCGTGCCTGCCTGCCTTCCTGCCTGCCTTCCTCATGTGGAAGCTGCATAGTTGACTTTGTGTGTGTCTTTCTTTTTCTGTCTGTCTTTCTTAGGATGAAGATCAAGGTAGACGCCGTTGGAAGGCTCAACACAAGCCGATGCCCCTAGAGAGCCATCCCAAAGCTTCCCTCAGGGAGTCCAGCAAGCCAGCTAGCCAGCAAGCCCGCCCAGTCAGCCAACGCAGCCAGCCAGCTCCGCCAGTCAGCCAGTGTAGAAAGTCAGGCTGACAAGCCAGAGCATATCAGCCCTTGCAGTCCGCCATTGCAGCCATACCAGCCTTGCTCAGTCAGCTCAGCCAGGCCTCTCTCTCGAGGCTTGGCTCTCTGTCTGCCTGGCCCGGTCTGCCCTGCCCTGCCTTGCAGCAACAGAACCAGCCTTGCTAGCAAGCCAGCCAGCTCAGAATACGAGCTCAGCAAGCCAGCGCAGCTGGCAAGCACGCAGTTAGTCTTAACCAGTTTCAGACAGGCAGGCCAAGGCAGACAGACAGGAAGACCGAGGCGCCTAGGCAGGCAGACAGGCCAGGAAGGCAACAAAGTGCAGGCAGGGGGACTATCCGGCCTAAGGCTGCGCTGCAAGGGTTGGAGCCTGGCCAGCTCCTGCTGATCTCCGCTGAGTGGCTGTGGCTGCACAGTAAGGCTGCAGTAACCTAGTCTGGGCTTGTTGCTGCACTGGCTTGCTCAGCTCGCATTCTGAGCTGGCTGGCTTGCCAGAAAGGCTGGTTCTGTTGCTGCAAGGCAGGGCGGGGCAGACCGGGCCAGGCAGACAGAGAGCCAGGCCTCGAGAGAGGCCTGGCTGAGCTGACTGAGCAAGGCTGGCATGGCTGCAGTGGCTGACTGCAAGGGCTGATATGCTCTGGCTTGGCAGCCTGACTATCTACACTGGCTGACTGGCGGAGCTGACTGGCTGCGTTCGCTGACTGGGCAGGCTTGCTGGCTAGCTGGCTTGCTGGGCTCCCTGAGGGAAGCTTTGGGATGGATCTCTAGGGGCATCGGCTTGTGTTGAGCCTTCCAACGGCGTCTACCTTGATCTCCGTCCTAAGAAAGAAAGACAGAAAAAGAAAGACACACACAAACCCAACTATGCAGCTTCCACCTGAGGAACCGAGACGCGAAAGAATAACTGAGCGTCACTTGGGATGGTCACAAACTCTCCAACCATACCCACCCCATGTATCTTGGAGTTACACTGGACAGGACACTCTTCTTCAAAAAACACGTGGAGAACACAAAAGCCACGGTCAACACCCACAATAACATCCTTGTGAAAACTAGTGAACTCCAAGTGGGGCGCAGACCCACAAACAATCCGTGCAACTGCCATGGCCCTGTCTTTCTTTACAGCAGAGTATGCCTGCTCAAGCTGGAGCCGATCACGTCACACCAAATTGGTCGACACAGCCCTAAATGACACCTGTCACATCATCACGGGATGCGTCAAGACAACACCTGTCCCGTGCCTTTATGCGCTAGCCGGCACCTCCCCCCGCACATCAGACGACTGTGTATCGCTCAAGATGAATGGAGAACAAAGGAGATAGACAGTGAAGTTGGGGATGAACGAAGGAAAGTCTGGAATGAAATGATAGAGAACACCTCACACACACATAGTTTCCTTTTGTGGCTGTTTACATTCGAGGGTCGCCGGTCCTCTCGAACGGAACAGTTTAACGTCATGCCCAGGACGAAAAGATATAGAGAACACCAACATGACAAATAACAGCAGGAAGGCATGGGCCACAATCCACCGTCTTGGCAAAGACCACATCACCCATAATTCACAACGGTCACAGCAAACTCTATTGCGTCACAACTGGTGTAGTTATTGGATGGAGCCCGCACACCACCAAAAAAAGAAAAACAACATACTATAGTATGCCCTCCGTGACCATGGACTTTAGCCTTTCGCTTTTCTGCGATTTAACCTTTTTTTCAAATCCTCAACAATGATGAAGAATCGCGCACTATAGCATGCCACTTAATGACCTTGACCAATATCAATGACCTTGAGCAGTATAAATTACCTTCAATAAGACTAGTAAATGACCTTGACCAGTATAAATGACCTTGACAAGTACAAATTACCTTGACCAGTATAAATGACCTTCACCAGTAGAAATGACCGTGACCAGTATATGACTGTGACCAGTATAAATTACCTTCATGAGACTAGTAAATGACCTTGACCAGTATAAATGACCTTTATAAGACTAGTAAATGATCTTCACCAGTATAAATGACCTTGACCAGTATGCGGTCCGTGACCATGGACTATAGCCTTTTGCTTTTCCTTGATTTTCACCTTTAAAAAATCCTCAACAATGATGAAGAATCGCGCACAATAGCGCACCGCTCAATGACCTGAGACCATGGACCAATGAATGAAATACAACACATTGAGCAGGGCACTGCAGGGAGTTGAACCCCGTTCCGGTAAACCAGAAGTCTGACACCAGTGCCTTAGTTTTTGTGTTGTTGTTCATTTAAAGGTCCAGGTGTGCATACGCATGTGCGCCTGTGCGTGTGTAGGTGCATGTGTGCATGTGTGTGTGCACGCTTCACCACTGTTGGACCCCATGGGGATCAAGGACCTCAGGGAGCCACCCATAATTCACAACGGTCACAGCGAACTCTGTTGCATCACAACTGGTGGCCAACAGTCGTAACCAACACCGCCGCCGACCCAAAGGAGAATACAATCGCACAGTGGTATCAGACCAACCACAATCAGCCAGCCCTCAAACCAAACCCTTCGACCTAGAAGAACTCGAAACTGCAATGGGAAAGTTGAAACCCGGAAAAGCAGCAGGGATTGATGACATACTGGCAGAAATGATACAGCACCTGGAACCTAACGCAAAGACCTGGCTCGTGGGGATGCTGAACACATGCATGGCACAGAAAACCATCCCTTCTGTCTGGAGAAAGGCCAAAGTGGTTGCAATCCCCAAACCTGGCAAAGACCCATCATCCTCAAAGAGCTACCGACCCATTTCCCTCCTCTGCATCACCTACAAGAGAGGCTGCTACTCCAACGCCTCATACCACTCATAGACACCAAGCTGACTAAAGACCAAGGTGGTTTCCGTCCGGTCCTGTGCTGGACAGAGCTCAACCTCACCCAACACATTGAGGATGGGTTTGAGGGAAAACAAATAACTGGAGCAGCAACTGGAGGGCGAAGCAAGCACGCAGGCAGCTTGTGCCTGCCTGCGTGCCTGCCTGCCTTCCTGCCTGCCTTCCTCATGTGGAAGCTGCATAGTTGACTTTGTGTGTGTCTTTCTTTTTCTGTCTGTCTTTCTTAGGATGAAGATCAAGGTAGACGCCGTTGGAAGGCTCAACACAAGCCGATGCCCCTAGAGAGCCATCCCAAAGCTTCCCTCAGGGAGTCCAGCAAGCCAGCTAGCCAGCAAGCCCGCCCAGTCAGCCAACGCAGCCAGCCAGCTCCGCCAGTCAGCCAGTGTAGAAAGTCAGGCTGACAAGCCAGAGCATATCAGCCCTTGCAGTCCGCCATTGCAGCCATACCAGCCTTGCTCAGTCAGCTCAGCCAGGCCTCTCTCTCGAGGCTTGGCTCTCTGTCTGCCTGGCCCGGTCTGCCCTGCCCTGCCTTGCAGCAACAGAACCAGCCTTGCTAGCAAGCCAGCCAGCTCAGAATACGAGCTCAGCAAGCCAGCGCAGCTGGCAAGCACGCAGTTAGTCTTAACCAGTTTCAGACAGGCAGGCCAAGGCAGACAGACAGGAAGACCGAGGCGCCTAGGCAGGCAGACAGGCCAGGAAGGCAACAAAGTGCAGGCAGGGGGACTATCCGGCCTAAGGCTGCGCTGCAAGGGTTGGAGCCTGGCCAGCTCCTGCTGATCTCCGCTGAGTGGCTGTGGCTGCACAGTAAGGCTGCAGTAACCTAGTCTGGGCTTGTTGCTGCACTGGCTCGCTCAGCTCGCATTCTGAGCTGGCTGGCTTGCCAGAAAGGCTGGTTCTGTTGCTGCAAGGCAGGGCGGGGCAGACCGGGCCAGGCAGACAGAGAGCCAGGCCTCGAGAGAGGCCTGGCTGAGCTGACTGAGCAAGGCTGGCCATGGCTGCAGTGGCTGACTGCAAGGGCTGATATGCTCTGGCTTGGCAGCCTGACTATCTACACTGGCTGACTGGCGGAGCTGACTGGCTGCGTTCGCTGACTGGGCAGGCTTGCTGGCTAGCTGGCTTGCTGGGCTCCCTGAGGGAAGCTTTGGGATGGATCTCTAGGGGCATCGGCTTGTGTTGAGCCTTCCAACGGCGTCTACCTTGATCTCCGTCCTAAGAAAGAAAGACAGAAAAAGAAAGACACACACAAACCCAACTATGCAGCTTCCACCTGAGGAACCGAGACGCGAAAGAATAACTGAGCGTCACTTGGGATGGTCACAAACTCTCCAACCATACCCACCCCATGTATCTTGGAGTTACACTGGACAGGACACTCTTCTTCAAAAAACACGTGGAGAACACAAAAGCCACGGTCAACACCCACAATAACATCCTTGTGAAAACTAGTGAACTCCAAGTGGGTCGCAGACCCACAAACAATCCGTGCAACTGCCATGGCCCTGTCTTTCTTTACAGCAGAGTATGCCTGCTCAAGCTGGAGCCGATCACGTCACACCAAATTGGTCGACACAGCCCTAAATGACACCTGTCACATCATCACGGGATGCGTCAAGACAACACCTGTCCCGTGCCTTTATGCGCTAGCCGGCACCTCCCCCCGCACATCAGACGACTGTGTATCGCTCAAGATGAATGGAGAACACAGGAGATAGACAGTGAAGTTGGGGATGAACGAAGGAAAGTCTGGAATGAAATGATAGAGAACACCTCACACACACATAGTTTCCTTTTGTGGCTGTTTACATTCGAGGGTCGCCGGTCCTCTCGAACGGAACAGTTTAACGTCATGCCCAGGACGAAAAGATATAGAGAACACCAACATGACAAATAACAGCAGGAAGGCATGGGCCACAATCCACCGTCTTGGCAAAGACCACATCACCCATAATTCACAACGGTCACAGCAAACTCTATTGCGTCACAACTGGTGTAGTTATTGGATGGAGCCCGCACACCACCAAAAAAAGAAAAACAACATACTATAGTATGCCCTCCGTGACCATGGACTTTAGCCTTTCGCTTTTCTGCGATTTAACCTTTTTTCAAATCCTCAACAATGATGAAGAATCGCGCACTATAGCATGCCACTTAATGACCTTGACCAATATCAATGACCTTGAGCAGTATAAATTACCTTCAATAAGACTAGTAAATGACCTTGACCAGTATAAATGACCTTGACAAGTACAAATGACCTTGACCAGTATAAATGACCTTCACCAGTAGAAATGACCGTGACCAGTATATGACTGTGACCAGTATAAATTACCTTCATGAGACTAGTAAATGACCTTGACCAGTATACATGACCTTTATAAGACTAGTAAATGATCTTCACCAGTATAAATGACCTTGACCAGTATGCGGTCCGTGACCATGGACTATAGCCTTTTGCTTTTCCTTGATTTTCACCTTTAAAAAATCCTCAACAATGATGAAGAATCGCGCACAATAGCGCGCCGCTCAATGACCTGAGACCATGGACCAATGAATGAAATACAACACATTGAGCAGGGCACTGCAGGGAGTTGAACCCCGTTCCGGTAAACCAGAAGTCTGACACCAGTGCCTTAGTTTTTGTGTTGTTGTTCATTTAAAGGTCCAGGTGTGCATACGCATGTGCGCATGTGCGTGTGTAGGTGCATGTGTGCATGTGTGTGTGCACGCTTCACCACTGTTGGACCCCATGGGGATCAAGGACCTCAGGGAGCCACCCATAATTCACAACGGTCACAGCGAACTCTGTTGCATCACAACTGGTGGCCAACAGTCGTAACCAACACCGCCGCCGACCCAAAGGAGAATACAATCGCACAGTGGTATCAGACCAACCACAATGAGCCAGCTCTCAAACCAAACCCTTCGACCTAGAAGAACTCGAAACTGCAATGGGAAAGTTGAAACCCGGAAAAGCAGCAGGGATTGATGACATACTGGCAGAAATGATACAGCACCTGGAACCTAACGCAAAGACCTGGCTCGTGGGGATGCTGAACACATGCATGGCACAGAAAACCATCCCTTCTGTCTGGAGAAAGGCCAAAGTGGTTGCAATCCCCAAACCTGGCAAAGACCCATCATCCTCAAAGAGCTACCGACCCATTTCCCTCCTCTGCATCACCTACAAGAGAGGCTGCTACTCCAACGCCTCATACCACTCATAGACACCAAGCTGACTAAAGACCAAGGTGGTTTCCGTCCGGTCCTGTGCTGGACAGAGCTCAACCTCACCCAACACATTGAGGATGGGTTTGAGGGAAAACAAATAACTGGAGCAGCAACTGGAGGGCGAAGCAAGCACGCAGGCAGCTTGTGCCTGCCTGCGTGCCTGCCTGCCTTCCTGCCTGCCTTCCTCATGTGGAAGCTGCATAGTTGACTTTGTGTGTGTCTTTCTTTTTCTGTCTGTCTTTCTTAGGATGAAGATCAAGGTAGACGCCGTTGGAAGGCTCAACACAAGCCGATGCCCCTAGAGAGCCATCCCAAAGCTTCCCTCAGGGAGTCCAGCAAGCCAGCTAGCCAGCAAGCCCGCCCAGTCAGCCAACGCAGCCAGCCAGCTCCGCCAGTCAGCCAGTGTAGAAAGTCAGGCTGACAAGCCAGAGCATATCAGCCCTTGCAGTCCGCCATTGCAGCCATACCAGCCTTGCTCAGTCAGCTCAGCCAGGCCTCTCTCTCGAGGCTTGGCTCTCTGTCTGCCTGGCCCGGTCTGCCCTGCCCTGCCTTGCAGCAACAGAACCAGCCTTGCTAGCAAGCCAGCCAGCTCAGAATACGAGCTCAGCAAGCCAGCGCAGCTGGCAAGCACGCAGTTAGTCTTAACCAGTTTCAGACAGGCAGGCCAAGGCAGACAGACAGGAAGACCGAGGCGCCTAGGCAGGCAGACAGGCCAGGAAGGCAACAAAGTGCAGGCAGGGGGACTATCCGGCCTAAGGCTGCGCTGCAAGGGTTGGAGCCTGGCCAGCTCCTGCTGATCTCCGCTGAGTGGCTGTGGCTGCACAGTAAGGCTGCAGTAACCTAGTCTGGGCTTGTTGCTGCACTGGCTTGCTCAGCTCGCATTCTGAGCTGGCTGGCTTGCCAGAAAGGCTGGTTCTGTTGCTGCAAGGCAGGGCGGGGCAGACCGGGCCAGGCAGACAGAGAGCCAGGCCTCGAGAGAGGCCTGGCTGAGCTGACTGAGCAAGGCTGGCATGGCTGCAGTGGCTGACTGCAAGGGCTGATATGCTCTGGCTTGGCAGCCTGACTATCTACACTGGCTGACTGGCGGAGCTGACTGGCTGCGTTCGCTGACTGGGCAGGCTTGCTGGCTAGCTGGCTTGCTGGGCTCCCTGAGGGAAGCTTTGGGATGGATCTCTAGGGGCATCGGCTTGTGTTGAGCCTTCCAACGGCGTCTACCTTGATCTCCGTCCTAAGAAAGAAAGACAGAAAAAGAAAGACACACACAAACCCAACTATGCAGCTTCCACCTGAGGAACCGAGACGCGAAAGAATAACTGAGCGTCACTTGGGATGGTCACAAACTCTCCAACCATACCCACCCCATGTATCTTGGAGTTACACTGGACAGGACACTCTTCTTCAAAAAACACGTGGAGAACACAAAAGCCACGGTCAACACCCACAATAACATCCTGTGAAAACTAGTGAACTCCAAGAGGGGCGCAGACCCACAAACAATCTGTGCAACTGCCATGGCCCTGTCTTTCTCTACAGCAGAGTATGCCTGCTCAAGCTGGAGCCGATCACGTCACACCAAATTGGTCGACACAGCCCTAAATGACACCTGTCGCATCATCACGGGATGCGTCAAGACAACACCTGTCCCGTGCCTTTATGCGCTAGCCGGCACCTCACCCCGCACATCAGACGACTGTGTATCGCTCAAGATGAATGGAGAACACAGGAGATAGACAGTGAAGTTGGGGATGAACGAAGGAAAGTCTGGAATGAAATGATAGAGAACACCTCACACAGACATAGTTTCCTTTCGTGGCTGTTTACATTCGAGGGTCGCCGGTCCTCTCGAACGGAACAGTTTAACGTCATGCCCAGGACGAAAAGATATAGAGAACACCAACATGACAAAACAGCAGGAAGGCATGGTCCACAATCCACCGTCTTGGCAAAGACCACACCACCTATAATTCACAACGGTCACAGCAAACTCTGTTGCATCACAACTGGTGTAGGTATTGGATGGAGCCCGCACACAACAGGTATAAGAAAAACGTTCTGATCTTCATCAGGTCATGTGTACACAAAACATACACTTTTATACTAAGGGAGTGCCCCCACTTTTATACTAAGGGAGTGCCCCCATTAACCAATCAAAACACCACATTTTGGTGCCCCTCCCATCACTGCAGGTGTGACACGTCAACCCTGAGTGAGTAGGTGGGGACCCAGACATTGATGTAAATATAGTCTGTTCAGAAATGTTAGTGCCTCTCATATAGCTTGTAGGTGATGCAGAGGAGGGAAATGGGTCGGTAGCTCTTCAGGGATAATGGGTCTTTGCCAGGTTTAGGGATTGCAACCACTTTGGCCTTTTTCCAGACAGAAGGGATGGTTTTCTGTGCTATGCATGTGTTCAGCATCCCCACAAGCCAGGTCTTTGCGTTAGGTCCCAGGTGCTGTATCATTTCTGCCAGTATGTCATCAATCCCTGCTGCTTTTCCGGGTTTCAACTTTCCCATTGCAGTTTCGAGTTCTTCTAGGTCGAAGGGTTTGGTTTGAGGGCTGGCTGATTGTGGTTGGTCTGATACCACTGTGCAATGGTATTCTATGTGGGTCGGTGGCAGTGTTGGTTACAACTGTTGGCCACCAGTTGTGACCAAGACCGCCACCGACCCACAGGAGAATACCATCGCACAGTGGTATCAGACCAATCACAATCAGCCAGCCCTCAAACCAAACCCTTCTACCTAGAAGAACTTGAAACTGCAATGGGAAAGTTGAAACCCGGAAAAGCAGCAGGGATTGATGACATACTGGCAGAAATTACACAGCACCTGGGACCTAACGCAAAGACCTGGCTTGTGGGGATGCTGAACACATGCATGGCACAGAAAACCATCCCTTCTGTCGGGAAAAAGACCAAAGTGGTTGCAATCCCTAAACCTGGCAAAGACCCATTATCCCCAAAGAGCTACCGACCCATTTCCCTCCTCTGTATCACCTACAAGCTCTATGAGAGGCTGCTACTCCAACGCCTCGTTGCCACTCATAGATACCAAGCTGACTAAAGACCAAGCTGGTTTCCGTCCCGGCCACTCCTGTGCTGGACATAGCTCAACCTCACCCAACACATTGAGGATGGGTTTGAGGGAAAACAAATAACTGGAGCAGCATTCAGAGATCTCTCTGCTGCCTACGACACTGTCCAACACCGCACAATGGTCAGGAAAAGCCTCCTCAACAACAGGAGCTTCTATGTCCAGTTAAATGACCAGAGCAGTAAATGGAAAGCCCAAAAGAACGGCCTCCCACAAGGTAGTGTGCTCGCCACCCCTCCTTTTCAATATCTACACAAACGACCAGCCACTACCCAATGCCTAATGCCAGCGTTTCATCTACGCCGACGACCTCTGCATTACGACCCAACAAGCAGACTTCCAGAAGATTGAGTCTGTCCTTGAAAGTGCCCTCCAAGAAATGTCAAGCTACTACAATACAACCACCTGAAACCCAACCCATCAAAAACCCAACTATACATTCTACATTCGAGGGTCGCCGGTCCTCTCGAACGGAACAGTTTAACGTCATGCCCAGGACGAAAAGATATAGAGAACACCAACATGACAAATAACAGCAGGAAGGCATGGGCCACAATCCACCCAAAGACCACACCACCCATAATTCACAACGGTCACAGCAAACTCTGTTGCATCACAACTGGTGTAGGCATTGGATGGAGCCCGCGGCGCACACCACAGGTATAAGAAAGACGTTCTTTATTGAAATACTGACAATGTTTCGATCTATTTGATCTTCATCAGGTCATGTGTACACAAAACATACACTTTTATACTAAGGGAGTGCCCCCATTAACCAATCAAAACACGACATTTTGGTGCCCCTCCCATCACTGCAGGTGTGACACGTCAACCCTGAGCGAGTAGGTGGGTACCCAGACATATTGATGTAAATATAGTCTAACATAACATCAGTAGCATTACAAAGTTATTGTGACAGTAATAATTGCTATAGTGTGTGTTCAGTAACAGTGTTAAGTGTTCAGTAACAGGAATATTCCTGTCTCTCCAGCTCTTTAATAAATAGAAAAGGGTTTAATCAGGAGTTGTAGTAGCCACAGGATAATCTAAGCGATGGATATTGCTCTTGTCTTCATGTCTTTATGTATGTCAATTGTGTTGTGTTGTTTGTGTGAAAGGGAGGTACTGTTACTATGGGACTGATACTATGGGAGTGCATGGGACTGAATGGGAGTGAATGGGAGGTACTGTTACTATGGGACTAAATGGGAGTGAATGGGGTGTACTGTTACTATGTGACTGAATGGGAGTGAATAAAAGTGAATGGGGGAGTGAATGAGACGTACTGTTACTATGGGACTATCACTCCCATTCACTCCCATTCAGAGTGAAAGGGAGTGAATGGGAGGTACTGTTACTATGGGACTGATACTATGGGAGTGCATGGGACTGAATGGGAGTGAATGGGAGGTACTGTTACTATGGGATTGATACTATGGGAGTGCATGGGACTGAATGGGAGTGAATGGGAGGTACTGTTACTATGGGACTGATACTATGGGAGTGAATGGGACTGAATGGGAGTGCATGGGAGTGAATGGGAGGTATTGTTAGTATGGGACTGATACTATGGGAGTGAATGGGAGTATGGGACTAAATGGGAGTGAATGGGGTGTACTGTTACTATGTGACTGAATGGGAGTGAATAAAAGTGAATGGGAGTGAATGGGGGAGTGAATGGGACTGAATCGGAGTGAATGGGACTGAATGAGACGTACTGTTACTATGGGACTGTCACTCCCATTCACTCCCATTCAGAGTGAATGGGAGGTACTGTTACTACTACCTCCCATTCACTCCCACTCAGAGTGAAAGGGAGTGAATGGGACTGAATGGGACTGAATGGGAGTGAGTGGGAGTGAATGGGAGGGACTGTCACTCCCATAGTATCAGTCCCATAGTAACAGTACCTCCCATTCAGTCCCATTAACTCCCATAGTAACAGTACCTCCCACTCAGTCCCATTCACTCCCATTCAGTGTCAAATGTCTTTGTGCTCTGATATTATTTTAAACACTCTGTGGCTGACCCTAAACCATGGTCTATTAAAGATAATTGAATTGGATGGAGCCCGCACACCAAAGGTACTAGCAAGACGTTCTTTATTTAAATACTGACAACGTTTCGATCTGTTAGATCTTCATCAGGTCATTAAAAATAATTGGAATAAAACATTTTGCATAAGTCACTTACTGCAGAAGTAATTTGGCCTAAATAACGTTTATAATTGCCTAAGTTAAAATGGCATGTTCAGATATTGGCCTAAGTCATTTTATCCTTACATGTTACATGATTGACATACACCTTTATTTGTATGTCAATAGTCATATTTTTTTCATATTTTTTGGAATTGAAATAATTAAGAAATATAATATATTCTACATTTGGCACAGTTTTTTGTGTTTCCTGAAAACCTTGAATTAGTTTAATAAGGTGACGATATAAAAAAAAAAAGAAATCACGTATGTGACACATTTTCAGCCAATCAGGAGAAAGTAGCTATTTATGAGCTTAATGTTCCAGTTCTATTCTATTTTGTCTGTTACAGTCATTACAATTACACTTGTTTAATCTGTATCCTGACTGCGTTCCTGATTGGACAAAATTGCAGTTTCAGAAAATGCTTTTTCTGTTTAACAAAAAGCTGGAGAGACCGGGAGACCTCTGCTACTGAACACTATAGCAATGATTACCGTCACAATATAGAGCTATTTAACACTGTTACTTAACACACACTATAGCAATGATTACTGTTAGCCCAAACATTTAGATTCTCGTAGAGGTTTTTTTTTTCGATTCTGACGAATCTCGAAAAGGAACGTTTGTGCCTCAAAATCACTCTTACCTTGTACAAATGCAAAATCTAAGCTGCTTTAAATGTTGCCCCACTTGTTTGTGATCTGTACGCACCCATAATAAACACCGCACATGCTTATTTTTCAATAAAAAAGGTATTTTAATCCACTCTGTCTCGGAATCTGGCAGCCATCTTGGTTTTCTCTCCATTGTAGATGCGCAAGAGAACCCTGGCCGCTAGGGGCGCGGGCAATGTTCTGTTGCGCATTTACAATGGAGGATTCCGAAACGGAGTGGATTAAAATAGCTTTTTTATTGAAAAATAAGCATATGCGGTGTTTAATATGGGTGCGTACAGATCACAAACAAGTGGGGCAACATTTAAAGCAGCTTAGATTTTGCATTTGTACAAGGTAAGAGTGATTTTGAGGCACAAACGTTCCTTTTCGACGTTAGGGGCGGGGTTATCTTTTAGACTCTCGTAGGGAGATTCGTCAGAATCGAAAAAAACCCTCTACGAGAAACTAAATGTTTGGGCTAGATTACTGTCACAATATCTATTCAACACAGTTACTGAACACACACTATAGCAATGATTACTGTCACACTATAGAGCTATCTAACACTGTTACTGAACACACTATAGTAATGATTACTGTCACAATACAGAGCAATTTAATGTAGGTAACCAAATGGACCCCAATAGTAGATCTTTACACTTAATTTCCAAAAAACTACACAATTAGAGAATGTAGAAGAGTGCTACTTTTGATCCTTTGATTATATAATGCTGATTGTAGCATAGCCATAGTGGTTAGTGACTGAGCTTTGTTAACATGAGCCACGGACCACCGTTTGAGACCATTTAGTCTCTCAGACCCATTTGAGCCACTGACCACTGAGTCTATTAATGTGAAATGGTGGGTGGCTCAAACATGTTCACTAAAGAGTTACTCTTTAAAGGCGTGTTCCGGTGGCCGAGTGGGTACTGTCGACGGTTAGTAACTTTAAGGCCCGGGTTCTACTCCCCGTCCAGGACTGAGAGTGTGTTTTCTTCTTATAAAACAAATTTGTTTTTGCATCTAGTCGAGGAGGTCCATTCAGTATCTGAGCCACTCGCCACCATTGTGAGTCTATAAATGTAACATGGTGGTCCGTGGCTCAAAGACTGAATGAATAATAGACCTCGACTAGTTTAGCAAAAACAATTGTGTTTGTTTTCGTAAGAAGGAAAAACACTCTCGGTAATCGACGGGGACTTGAACTCGGGCCCGTTGTTTACAAAGCGTCGAGAGTAACCATTCAGCCACTGGAACTCTGTTTTATATTTTTGTAAATACATCATATATAAACATCTTAACAAGTAACTTCATAAGTGATAGACGTTTGAACACAAAAACAACAACAGCGTTAAGTATTAAATAACATACCTGCTCCGAAGGGACCCGATGCGTGGTGACGTGGCACTTCCAAACAAACACTGACCAAACTCTCCTCCACGCGTCTCTTCCGTATTTGAGGGGGGAGTCACTTCCTTCCGGTGTGAGGCCACGCCCGCGAGATTTAAATATATGACGTGGAACTTCCTTGAATATAGTATAGAACCCGGAAGTGGCTGACGTCACAGGGTAAATAGATAATATATATCCAACCTGCTACCGTCCTCAGTGGTCCAGTGGGTTAGTCATCCGCCTTCGAGTCCCATCAATGTAACTTTGCCAGTTCAAGCCCCGTTGGTGACTTTCGAACAACACGGACTACTTGTTTTTGTCAGGTTATGTTTAGCGCTAGTTTGACATGCATTAGGCTACGGCCCTGTGTTGTTTTTGGCAGCAAATTTCTATTTTAGTTTTAGTCATAGTCTCTTGAATAGTTTTCACTTAGCTTTGCAACATGCAACCCAGCAAAACACTGGATATCTTGTCCACTACTACTAGTCCCTTACTAACATTTTAGTCTAGTTTTTATTTATTGACGAAATTGTCAGTATATTTAGTCTTAGTTTTAGTCATCATAGATAGTTTTCATTTAGTTTCCATTTAGTTTTCGTCAGTGGAAAAAGGTAGTCGACGAACATTTTTCGTCTTAGTTTTAGTCGACGAAAACAACACTGCTACGGACGGACCCCCATTTAGTGGCATTTCTATCTCTGGGACCCCCAGCAACCGACAGGTAGATACTGGGGGTCCCCAGACCCCAGCAACCGACAGGTAGATACTGGGGGTCCCCAGAGCCCAGCAACCGACAGGTAGATACTGGGGGTCCCCAGAGCCCAGCAACCGACAGGTAGGTACTGCAGGGGGTCCCCAGACCCCCCAGTCTGAGACCCACTTATAGCTCTGGTCCATATAGCTCTAATGCGTTGCATTTAGACATTAGAGCTATGGATCAGAGCTATAAGACTCACTGTGCTATTCAGTCTGTAAACACTGAAGTTGGTGCTTTGCATGAAAGTAAGGATAGCACTCAATGAATTGATTCACAAAACACTTTTAATTATATTACATGAAGCAGACAGCCCTGTGATTAAACCTTTAGCATTACACTGCAACCACACTGTGGTTAATAATACGTTTTTATTCACAATGGAATGTTATTGTAGCCTACTCCTAATATATCATGGAGTTATAGTCAGCACAGTACAGTACTACAATAGATTCATATTTCAATCGATCTGGGACGTTAAAATTGTGCAAAACTTCTTCTGCTACATTAAACATATATGGCCCTGGCACTTCTGGGGACCCCCTGGGGACCCCCACACGGAGTTCACCATGCACTCACTTCACACGGGGGTGATTTTTAAAGCTTTGGTTCCAGTGTGCGGACCTTATTTTCTTTTCTAAGATGCTGTACATTGGACTCCTAAATCATGCAAGTGAATGCCATCAGACAATGAAAATGGAATTCAAGTGAACCTGACACGATCTGTCACAGCTTCCATGGAACCGTCATAAAAAACATGCCTCAGTGGTGATAAAAGTAATTCACGCAATGTAGAAGTACTCTGTTTACAAGTAAAATTCCGGAGTATACACGTACTTGTCATGCCTTTCTCAATGACATAGGTTTCTCAGAAAATGAGAAACAGAAAATGTAATGTCGGCTCAATGAGTCTCAAAACGGTATAATATGCTGCTGTGTAACCCCGGCTTCAGTAGCAATAGCTATCTGTCTGCTTTTTGGAAGCACTGGTATGAATGTTTATTGTAAAATGTATGTTTTTATGGGTTAGGTGTGTTTCTTCTCTGTAGGCTATGTAGTGTTTTATGTTGTTGTCTGTTTTTATTGAGTCTGAACAAATACAGTTGATTGATTGATTGTATTGGCATCAAATGTACTTCAAGTACTCAATGTGGAGAATGTCCCATTTAAAGTATTCAAACGAAGGCTATATAGCTCATTTGAAAATTTCAGATTGAATTCAAGCTCGAGCTTGTAGATCGGCTACTTTCAAATGGCCGGAATGTACATAGGACTGAAGTGGTTAATGTATGTGTATAGGAGCCAATAATATTAGATTATTTTCAGTATTATTTTTGACCACTTGGTGGCGGGCCTGAGAAGGACAACTGGGTGTGTATTTAGGCTTAAAGTAAAACATTGTTTAATCAAGCAAGCTGCTTTTGTGTATTTTCTACTTGGCTGTGTATGCTGTTCATGCTTTGAAGTCCGATAATACACACTGACACTGACATTTAAAAAAAAAAAAATATATATATATATATATAAAAATGATGACGTCATGAAAGGGGCCTCCCGATCCTTAAGGCCACCCCTGTGGGGTAATACCGTATTACCCCACATCTCCACACAATAGGTGAGATATGGTGTCATTAAAGTGTTCAGTGAGTCAATGTTTAAAGCTTGTCTTGTTTTAATACCAATACTTCTCCCTAGTTTGGAGCGGATGTAAGTTATGTGAGGTTTCCAGGAAAACCTATGATCTATTATCACCAAGAATTTGTTATCAAATACTCTTTCTAATATATTATCGATCTTTATCTCAATATGAGTATTCATCAATGTTTTTTGTTTGCCGAAGACCATGTATTTAGTTATTTTTTAGATTAAGTGATAGTTTATTTTGATCAAACCATTTTTTAAATTTGTCCAGTTCAGTTGAGACCACCTCCAGTAGCTCTTGAATAATCTCTCCTGAGCAAAAGATATTAGTATCATCAGCAAAAATAACACATTTCATTATACTTGAAGCCCTACATATATCATTAATGTATAGTATTGAGCCAAACCTTTCCTACCAGCAGGCAGCACTCAGCAGCCACACAAACAGACAGAAAGGAAAGAACCAAGAACAATTCAATATCACTGCTGTGTTTATTATTTCAACACCTCACTTCTGTTCAATAGAACGAAAAAACATTGCAATCTACAAAGCAATTAGTACGTTTTCAAGTAGTAAAAGGAGTAAAAGGAGTAAAAGTACAATATGTGGATCCAAGATGTAGTGGAGTGGAAGTTAAAGTAAAGTGCAAATATCTGAAATTCAAGTGTGTATTAATGCACTTAGATCATTTCCACCACTGCTTCGGCTATAATAAGCACATAGAGACTCAAAACGGACTCTCCTTGAGTCCTTATATGGCGTTAAATATTTAGGTTCCAAGGAAGGAACCCAGGTAGTTTCAGTGTCATGTTGACCTACACTGACCTACCTGGAAGGAACCCAGGTAGTTTCAGTGTCATGTTGACCTACACTGACCTACCTGGCCAGTTCCAAAGGAAGCCACAAGGTAGGTGACAGTTGTAGACAGCTGTCAGGCTTCCTTGGAACCGTGGTAATGATGCCATAAGGCCACGTGACAGAAAGAAACAAAACCTGTGACAGGCTGAGCCTGTGTACTGAGGGGCAAAACACAGAGCGAGACTTATATGATATCTCTCTCTCTCTCTCTCTCTCTCTCTCTCTCTCTCTCTCACACAGATGCAACAATAAGTCACAGATGTGCTTATCAAACTCTAGTCATTTTTAAGTAAGATTATATATATATATTATATTGTGATATTTTTGTGATGTGTTTCTCCATGGTTAACTATTGATGATGATTATGCTGTTTAGGATGATTGTAATAGTACAAAGGACTGAAATTATGGTTGAAATCAAATCAACTGTGCTCACATGAATAGTTCCTCTAGTTAATGTATGTATTGGGTCTGGTTTTTTATGTTAATTATTCATTTCATTTGTGTACATGATTGGGTTTTAGACTAGTGTTGTTCTATTTTAGAAAAGCCTCCTGTGGACAGGTGTTGAAAACTAGCTAAAATATAACACTTTAGTTTAAACAATGCATCTGGTCTGTCCGCAATGTGATTGTGATGTCCATGTGGCACGTCTGTTTGCAAATACATCAAAGATGCGATCAGGGACATCCATCACCCCCTCCAGCCATATAGCCTGTTCAAACCACTTCCACGCCCACGGCCGGGCAAACGCTTCATGAGCATCAAGAGCAGCACCTCCAGACTACTGAACAGTTTCTACTTGTCCACAATTAGACTGCTGAACAAGAACTAGGACTGGTGACGCCGCACAGTTTGAACTTGATTGGTCTCCTTTTAGTAGAGACTACTTTATATAGTAGTATATCACTTTATTTAATTATTTTTATATATGCATACATAATGATACCCACCACTGCGGCTGCCTCATGTACAATTCACTCAATTGGCTGTAGCCTAAAGCAAGACGGCAACTACACTGGTTTCTCTTCATTTATTAATGCATTTATTTTAGGTGCCCTGCTTACTTGAAGCAGTACCTGACTCAGTCTACCTCGTCATATCCACTAAGACATCTACAATACCCTTACTTTAAAATCCCCCAAATCTCCAATGTGGTTGGACGGAGGTCTTTTTGCTACAAAGCCCCATTTGATTGGAACAATCTCCCTCTATCTCTTAGATCCATCTCATCTTTCGGTAGCTTCAGGACTTCCTTATATTCACCTCTAGACTCAACTTGTCTATGCTTCTAACCTGACGGTAACCAGTAATGAAGTATTTGCACTGTGACCTTATCTCCATTGTGTAACAGCAGATTATGTGGTGCTTGGTGGGGTAGGTGGAAGAGGGTGAGGAAGCTATGCATGTATATCCGTTTGTATCTGTGTAGGGCGCCTACTGTATGTTTTGTGCATTTGTGTACAGTATGCTTTTTGTATTTTGTTTGTTTATGAGTCCCTCTTGAAAATGAGATGCTGCATCTCAAGGGGCTGTCCCTTCAATAACAATCTGAAATCTTTGTAATCCTTGTCTGACTGTACCCTTGTATTGTGCTGTTATAGCTGTTTACATTTCTGACTAATAAGTATTCAATCAATCAATCAATTATCAATCAGTCCAATTAATGAAGTATGACCACACCAAATTATTATTTATTTTTCCACTGTCTGGAACCCCCCACGGACCACTGGAGAATGTGACACACTCCTCAACTCCTGCCAGGCAGTCAGTCACTAAACAAACTAGATGAAGTGCCCCTCGGGACACAGGTCTCCACCAGGCCAGGTCAGGTTGTGGCCTCCTGGTAGATGAAGTGCCCCTGGGGACACAGGTCTCCACCAGGCCAGGTCAGGTTGTGGCCTCCTGGTAGATGAAGTGCCCCTGGGGACACAGGTCTCCACCAGGCCAGGTCAGGTTGTGGCCTCCTGGTAGATGAAGTGCCCCTGGGGACACAGGTCTCCACCAGGCCAGGTCAGGTTGTGGCCTCCTGGTAGCCCTATAATAATAGGCCAATGTGAAAATGTGCCATTTGTTCTCACGCCTTAGATGGCAATTGGATGATTTGAGGCATTTTGTTCCAAAAAATGTGTTTTGCTAAAATCCACCTGCTATAACAAACAGGCCAATGTGAAAAAGGTGGGATATATTCCTCAGCCTATAGTAGGAAAGTCTGTGAAAGATTTCACGTAAATTGCACTGCGTTCATGATTTGAGGCTTTTTGTTCAAAATCCAATGTTAACCAATTATGATGGAATATGAAATATTGGACAGATCCGTCTTGAAATTAATGTAGAGATACTGTGTAACCATTTGCGGGATTGTTGGACAGAATCTGGAGGAGTAATATAAAAAAAAAATGTGTTTTACAAAAGTCGGCCTCCTGGTGGTGCTATAACAAGCCGTTTTGGAAAAATTTGGGCAGAGGTTCATTTTGGCATCCAGGGAGTGTGTGCAAAATCTGGCATTGACCGGGCTGGAGATTAGCTGGTAACAGACACAGAGGACAAACAAATGCACACACACGTGCACACACACACATGCATACACACACACACACACACACACACACACACACACACACACACACACACACACACACACACACACACACACACACACACACACACACACACACACACACACGGACGGAGTGCAAAACATACTTTCTCCCCTGCATGCCTTCGGCCTGGTGGAGACAACAAACCGGAGTCCGGAGATAGGCTGTAGATGGACCATTTTCGGCATAGCGACACCGTCGTACGACGACGGAGAGAGAAGCAACCACGCACGCGCGCGCGCACACACAGACACACACGCGCGCGCACCAACCTGGAGACTGCGCAGTGTTGCGCACAGCGGAGAGCATCGAGAAAAGTGCGTGTGCAGCAGACTGCAGAAGTGACGGAGAACGGAGAGAACTTTCATGGAGCTGCTGAGGTGCAGGATGTCCCGTTAAAGAAATAAAGACTAAACTATTGCAGTCAGTCAGAGTAGGACTTCAGAGCGCACGGCATCTATCCTCCTAACCCTTCCCCCAAAAATCTATTGTCCAACCTGACAACAACTATGGGGTGTTTGACGATATTTAGCGTGTTTTTATTGCAATTCATCGCTTTTCAGAAAAGCTATGCTGCCCCCTCGCCTATTATCAAGTTTCCCGGAGACGACACCAGCCCCAAAACGCCCCAAGAAGTTGCCCTGGTAAGTTGTATTTGTTTGTTTGTTTTTTCTTCTCTTTTTACTAATCGCTAGAACACCCAATAGACCTAAATAGTGAAGTTGTTGATCAAATCAAATACTTGCGAGTTTTTATTGCATTCTTTAAAACATATTTAATATTGTTCATATGAATGTGGAAAAAATATACCTTTGTCATCGTCAGGAGAACGGAAACCCCCCCACTTCATCAAAGCTGCACACATTATATATTTATTTATAAAGGCCATTAACTACACGTTTCTCTTTCAGCAATATTTGAACAAGTTTTATGGATGCCCACAAGACAGATGTAACCTAATGGTGCTCAAGGACACTCTGAAGAAAATGCAGAAGTTCTTTACGCTGCAAGAAACTGGAGAGATTGACCAGAAGACTGTGGAGATCATGAAGAAGCCTCGTTGTGGAGTACCAGATGTGGCCAATTACAACTTCTTCCACAGGAAACCCATGTGGCAGAAGAAAGACATCACCTACAGGTCAGCACAACACAACACAACACAACACAACACAACACAACACAACACAACACAACACAACACAACACAACACAACACAACACAACACAACACTAAACACACTATAACACAACACAGCACAGCACAACACAACACAACACAACACTAAACACACTATAACACAACACAACACAACACAACACTAAACACACTATAACACAACACAACACAACACAACACAACACAACACAACACAACACTAAACACACTATAACACAGCACAACACAACACGACACGACACAACACAACACAACACAACACAACACAACACTAAACACACTATAACACAACACAACACAACACAACACAACACAACGCTAAACACACTATAACACAAATGACAGTTTCAGATAGCCTACAGTAGGACTATATAGTGGTTCCCAGGGTGTCACCAAATTCCCTGCATGATTAGCTTAATGTGCAACATTGTTCTCTCACTGTAAACAACTAAAGTATATGCTGGGTATCTGTGCAGTTCTCTTTTTGTTATCAAATGTTTTTTATTTTAAGACAAAAATCACAATACACGTTAACAACATGAATGACTTAAAGAAAACAAAACACATATAAAACAACACATAACAGCAAAAGCAAGGAACACTAAAATAAACAATCCCACCCACCCCTCCCCCCCCTGAGACCAAAGATGCCACAAAATGTCATTACTCCTACTACTGTGCAATGGAGACAAAAAATAAATAAATAATGATAATAATAATAATAATGATTAAACCATGCCCTTAACCAAAAAATGCAATACCAGACCAAATCTATCTGTGCAGTTCTAAAGTTACAATTGAATTATCCAAATGATAAAATAGCCTATTACATAAGAAAGAGGCACACATTATGAAAATAGCAGATCTACAGATCTACTGTATCACAATATTTATGTATTGAACTGAGTCAAACAAAAATGTAATGCCTACAATTTCGAGTGCTTGTCAGGGTGTGTGTGTGTGTGTGTGTGTGTGTGTGTGTGGGGGGGGGGGGGGGTCCCCCAGTTAAAAAAAAATCTTTGTGGGCGGTAAACCCCCTAAATGTGATGTATGATGATAAGAGTGCCCCTCACTTCACACAGGCGTGACTTTTTTCTTTTTTTGTGAAGACATTCATTAATGTAGACAGTCCAATTTGCAGATCTAGTTTACTAAGTCTAGAAGAATGTGAAATAAAGCATATCCATCTTAATCAGGGCAAAGAAACACTAACAACAAAGTATTATTTTTAAAGATTCTTCTCCTATTTTAAATATTTTGTGTGCCCGGCCGGATCTCAGCCTTTTTTTTTCAGTTGATGTCCTATCCCGATTGATCCAGGAGCACATTTTTACTTGGTTTCTTGCCTCTAAAGTATTATCCTGTTTGTCCCAGGTGTGGCTCACATGAAAACGCTGTCAAACACACAGGTCTGAATCTCTTTCCCCTAACCAGTGTTTAACCAGTGTTGTTGTTCCATAAACTGCTGAGCAAAGGAAGGAAACTATAAAGAACACCCCCAGAGTCTGTTTGCTTTGAGAGATGGACCTCAGCTATGCCCCTGATTCCCTTACACCCAACCCCCATCCACACAATCTTTGTGTTTGAATTGTTTCTTGCTAACATCAGCATTCCTTCATAGGCTTTGATCTTTATTTCCTTTTATTTTTCCCCCTCCATTTATTTGAAGTTTACAACAGCACCAAATTGTTTTATTTATTTCAGTGTTTTTTGGGTGATGTGGCCGCCTGACCACTTTAGCCTGTCCCTGTTTGTCAAGGAGGATAGCAAGGCTATTAAGGAAAACAATAATAACAATAATAATCTCAGCTCAGCCCATGTCTAGAAGAATCCACAGCAGAAACAGGCACACATTTTCTTTTTTTGCGGTTGAACTCTTTCAGGAAAGATTTTCCCCAGATGACTCATAGTCTACTAGTAATGGGAGTAGTGTCTGCTTGTCTGAAGATAACAGTAGTACTACAACATGGCTGTATTGATTTAATTGTCTTTCTGACCCTGATTGTATTCTACTGACCATATCATATCAAAATAATCCATAGTCATTGTCTTGACCAGTGGTGCAGAAACTGTGTGCCGTAAGACAAGTTTAGGTGTGATTTAGGTGCGATTTTGTGACAACCACACATTAGTATTAGTATTGCAACATATGCTACTATACAAATATTTATGAATATATACACTGTATATATATATTACAAAATGGCAAATTATAGATCCTAATGATTTTCAAAGAAATTGAAATACCACTGGTCTTGAGGATTAGTTATGTAAAGTCTGAAGGTGGTGAAGTGTTTAATTCAAATTTGAATGTTATACATGTGCAGGATGGAGTCATCCGTACGCTTTGACCCATTCAGATATACCGGGCACCCATTTTGGTGTCGGCATCATGTTATGCTTTAGCTATTTAAAAATAGCAGACCTACAAGCTCATATCGCGCCACCGAGTGGCGCGATACGAGCTTGTAGGTCTGCTATTTTTGAAAAATCGAAGAGCGACTGACATTTTTAGAATCTGATCTCAGGTCAGAATGGGTTCATCAGACCAGTGTGTGTCCGGCGGAAACCTCGTATGAATCTGATCTCAGGTCAGAATGGGTTAAACAAGTGAGTAAACACCGGTTTAAACACCGGTTTTGGTGAATGAATCCCTGCATGTGTCACTCTCATGTGTCACTCTTCATGTGTCACTCTTCATGTGTCACTCTTCAGAATACTCGGACACAGCCCAGATCTGGATGAAGAGACTATCGACGACGCTTTCTTCAGGGCGTTCAAAGTGTGGGCTGATGTCACTCCACTCACCTTCACACGCCTCACGGAAGGAGAGGCTGACATCATGATCAATTTTGGCCGCAACGGTACAGTACAACTCTTTTCCTTTTCTGTCATATACTGTAGTCAGGTATATACCATACCATACCATACCATACCATACCATCTTTATTTATATAGCACATTTTAAAACAACAACGTTGTACCAAAGTGCTTTACAGTAAAACATTAAAAAACAACTTCAACATTAAAAAACAACTTCATTTAAAAACCACAAAACAACCACAAACAACATGCACAGTGTCACGTTAAACATCGAACATCTCATACTGTGCTTGGAAAAGCCAAGGAATAAAGGTAAGTCTTGAGGCGTGACTTAAACACCTGGAGGGTGGGGGCTTGTCTTGTGTGCAGAGGCAGCTCATTCCAGAGCTTGGGAGCTGCCACTGCAAAAGCTCGATAACCTCTGAGCTTCAGCTTGGTTTTAGGAACCACCAGGAGAAGCTGGTCAGAGGACCTGAGCGTCCGTGTCGGAGCATAGGGTTTCAGCAGTTCAGATAAATAAATGGGTGCCAAACCATTTAGACACTTAAAGACAAAGAGCAATACTTTGAAGTCATATCAGTGAACGCAAGTGTTTAACTTGCTTCATGAACATGTCTACTCTCCACCAGGCCGGGTGGCCCACCCAGGACTGTGTAAGTCTCGTGGTGCAGCCTCCAGGACCCGAGGAACCTGTGGGGGAATAGAGTTTCTACATAACATATACTGTTAATTTCTTTCCATCTGTTGCACCCCCGATTGTCAGAAAAGAAAGCACCCCTGGGGGTGCGCTCTATAGAGGCCCATCAACATGTGATTCCAATCTGGGGGTTGATTGGATGCTGCGCTCAAGATATATGGTAAAGAATTGTAACGGTCCGGACGGCTAGGGTAGCGGTCCGGACACCTGCAGCCTGATAGCGTGTCGCGGGTTCGACTCTCGATCCCGACAGCCTTTGCTGCGTGTCACTCCCTTTCTCTCTCTCCCCCCCATTTCTACTCTTTCTCTCTACTCTCTTTCCCAATTGTCTACTGTTATCTATCTATGAGGGCAAAAAGACAAAAAAATATCTTAAAAATGTAATAACAATCCTACTATAAATGTGCCACGTCTCTGTCTGCGTGCGTGTGTGTAATGCACGTAACTCGAGAACCGTTTGACCCAATGACTTCAAATTCGACACATGCGTTCCAAACCACCACAGGGAGTGCAGTGCCCGGCCCCGACTCGGTCGGACCCACGGTTCTCCAGAACCACCACAAAAGGCTCTGGTCAGGCTCTGCCAGTGGGCATAATCAGCCTAAATCCCCTCACCTGTGCAATTTCCAGCCTCTGCCTCAGCCAATTGATTGCCATGGCAACCCCACACCTGACAATTGATTAGCCTACTTAACCATTCCACTTTTCACAGTCAGCCCTCTTCAGACACGGGTAGATCTCCATGTGGGACACAGACAGACAGTTAAAACGGGTGCTATGACAACGGGTATTATTAGGTTCCCTACAAGTTGCATCGTTCTCAAGTAGGCCGGTGGCCCACGGGCACATACAGGTCTAGTATTAAGTAATAACATAAAAGACAACAACATCACTATGTGTAATCTCACAAGACAGAATTATCTTTATGTAACTGTGGGTACGATGAGGGTACACACTTGTTTAAAGGACGTAACACTACTGTATGTCTACGATTGAACATGGCTCTATCTGTGGTCTTGAACAGCACAGTCAGTATTTGTGAGTATGTGCTTTATGTGTGTCTAGTCATCCTGGCTGGCAATGGTCCTTTTTGACCATCTTTTAAATATTCATTCCGTATGGAGTTGCACATAGTTTTGGCGTAGCACATTTAGGACAGGTCGTTGCAGGATAAACTCTCATGTCTTGTGTGGGCTGTTAGAAATGATCACGGACAGACCTCCCAGTTCTCCACAGGGAATAGGAGTGACATGGTGAAACTCTGAAATTCATTGGTATTCCCCACTGAGGCTTAACGTATTATAGGAACCCAGTGCCAATAACTCTGGCAAGTCATTTGTAAACCACTTATTCCCTTGAGTAAGGGCAGTTACCTTCAGACCGAACCATAAGGAAGAAAACGGTTCTCCAGAAGACTGCCTGGTTGACATATTGTCAAGTGTAACATTTATTATGTTATTATTATGTTCTTATGACACTATGCCACACACAGCCTATATTTTGGACAGATTTGGGACATGGTTGAGGATTATAGTCTTTTGAGAGGGGTGGGTTACCAGGGTAATTTCAGTCAAGGTATCCATTAGACAGTTATCATAAAATCATCTGTCTGGCTCCAGGTAACCCTGTCTGGAAAGACATTCGTAATTATGATGGCACACAAATAAAAACAAGCCACCTTGGATGAACTGGGAGAAAACATCTATAAAAAGGTTTAAGGGGCATGTTAACATTTGGGGCTTTCAGTCGGTTGCAACAAAACAGATGAGAAAAATGTCAATATATTTGCAGGTTGTTTGCATTTCCCCATGAAATCTGCTAACAAGCTAGTTTTATGTTTAAAAGTCTTGATGCTGTTTACAATAGCATCTTTGTTAATTAAACATATTATAATGCTAATGGAAACTTTAACTCACAAGGTTCCATAATACTTTGGTAGTAGTTTCCACTAGGCATGTAACGATATATTGTATATCGATATATATCGATATTAATCTCGACTGAATCGATTTATTGAAATTAAAGGTATATTCAGTGATTTCACTCAAAAAACCTTAGGTTTCGTTTTTGGCTGGGACCTAAGCCTTTCATCCAATCAGGATACCTAAGGTTTTTTGACCCCCAGGGGTTAACTGGGGACAGGGAGGAACTCCTTATATGGTCAGCACACTATAGTAGAGAGGATTATCACAACAAAACAAAAAAATAAGTGATATTTGAATTAAGTGAAATCACTGAATATACCTTTAAATAAATCGGTACTAGCTTTTCAGTACATATAGGCCAAATCCTTTTCATTGCCAAAGTATATATTCAATATAGAAAAAAGGAAAAAAATCTTCAAATACAGTTTATTAAGGGAACATCAACATGTCGGTCTATTCAACCTTCATCTTTATTGTTATTCTTTAATCATGTGTGAATCGTGTCACCAACAGAGCATGGGGATGGCTACCCCTTTGATGGTAAAGATGGCCTGCTGGCCCATGCCTTTGCCCCTGGACCAGGCATTGGCGGAGACTCCCACTTTGATGATGATGAGCAGTGGACCCTCGGAGAGGGTTCAGGTACGAGAGAAATACAACATATCGTGACTTGATATTAAGAAAAAGTTAATTCAAGTTACACTTTTCATGAAAAGGCATATCCAGGTGTGGATTCTAAAGCCTTTACTATTTTCCCGCTCCAGGCAATAATTTGCATTTCTGTTGATCATTTTTGCAAATAATTGTAAAGTGTTTGTTTGTTTTGCTTGTACTTTTCTGCAATTGCCTAAACATTACAACACAATTTGAATTACAATGCATGGCAAATAACCACACAATGTTAGGAGGATCAAAAACCAAAACCAAGTATGTATTTGCAAACGTGCACTGTATATGAGCTGCCCATAAGTGTTAAGAATGCTTTGTTTGAAATGACCATTATAGAAAATAAATATGATAGTGCACTCTTATCATGTAGTAGTACTGCAAAAGTTGGAGAATTGTAAGACATCTTTTCTGAACTCTTTTTGGCAGTGGTGAAGGTGAAGTTTGGCAACGCTGAGGGGGAATTCTGCAAATTCCCTTTCTCCTTCCAGGGGAAAGAGTACGACAGCTGTACGAATCAGGGCCGTGATGATGGCTTCCTGTGGTGTTCCACCACTTACGACTTTGATAAAGACGGAAAATACGGATTCTGCCCCCATGAGTGTGAGTATGGGTCACTGTTCTGTTTCCTGTTCTAATGCAACAAAATCATATTCTGATCTCAACTCAACGTTATTGTTGTCAACTTGTCACATCACAGGTTTGATGTGACAGGTTTGAGGTTTTACATTTGTTTATGTGTACGTCGTACACAAACGTGAAAAGATGTAAAACTATGTTTGACCTGAGATGTAGTGGTGTAAAAGTATACAACATTTTAAATACTCCAGTAAAGTAAAAGTACCCCAGTCAATTTATATAAGAATAAGAAGGCTTAAGTGGTTTACCAACTGCAGCATTGCAAGTGTGCACATTTGCAGTAGAGATGGCCCCATGAGAAATCAGACCAACAACTTTAGCAGCGTTAAAGCAACATGCTCAATTTCATTGTATCTGAACCTCAGAAATGTTCAATAAGTTGGTGGTAAGAAGCTACTCCAAATAAGATTTATTTGAAGTAGTTCTGTTTATTTTGGATGGAGAGAAAATAGGCTGGAATAACTGCCAGGAACGGCATATGGAATTTGCTAATTTGCAAAAGGTACTGTCCCACTTTGAAAATACTGGGATTTGTCTAACATGTTGTTAAGTTGTTGTCCATGGTACTGCTGTTATCAAAGGCTCATTATGATCTGTTGCCAAAGTACACATGTACTGGGTTGTTGGAAATGATGTAAACACAAGTTGAACCAGTGAGTTCATGTAATGCAATAGGATAATTGGGTTAATACCTGCATATTTGTGCATTTTCATATGGAACTGAAATCTAACAACTGCAGCAGCTGTACCATTATGTATCTATCGCAGTGTGTGTGCGTGCGTGTGTGCGTGTGTGCATGCGTGCGTGCATGCGTGCGTGCATGCTTCTCTGGGGCAAATCACAGAAACCGCTGGACCAATCAGTGCCAAACGTCTTGTGCACACTGGCAGTAGACTAACTTTGTATCACCATTCACCACTAACCTTTTTCCACATATGTTTTATACTTTTTTGAAATATTTAACTTTTGAATTGGAAATCAAATAGGCCTCTGATTTGGTTGAACCCTTGCCCAAAGTCATATACATCACAGATACAAACTGACGACACGATTACTGACGTCACAGACTGGCCTCTTGAAGTCCAAACCCCACATTGGAGCCACACCGTTCCCACTAGAATCAAAATTATTGTCACGTCACATGTTTACAGGTGTGAAAAAGTGATGAAAGTTGTTTCATCCATGATCCACGAAGCTCCATTGTTTCTGTTGTTTCCAGAAAGAAGAAGAGGGGGAGGGGGGATTTGAAAGACAAATCAACAAGCATATCCATCCGGTACACAGTATGTACATGAGTTTAGATGTAAGGCTGTCCCAACAGCCAGGAATCTTGGTGTTGTCCTGGATAGTCAGCTCTCGTTCAAAGCTCACATCACAGCTGTCACTCGATCATGTAGGTTCACACTCTATAACATACGACGAATTAGACCGTTCCTCACCCAGGAATCAGCCCAGCTCCTAATCCAGACAACAGTCTTGTCAAAACTCGACTATTGTAACTCCCTCCTTACTGGCCTACCAGCATATGCACTTAAGCCTCTCCAGCTGATCCAAAATGCAGCAGCTCGCTTGGTCTTCAACCAGCCAAAATTCTCACATGTCTCCCCCCTGCTCCGCTCCCTCCACTGGCTCCCGGTCGCTGCCCGCACAGAATACAAAACTCTGATGCTGGCATTCAAAGCAACCAAAGGTATGGCTCCCCCATATCTTACAAGTATGATTGAACCCTACAAACCCTCCCGCGCACTCAGATCAGCCAACGCAGGGAAACTGGAAGTACCCTCACTAAAAACGCCGGGACAACGCTCCACACGTCCCAAACTCTTCTCCCTTCTGGCTCCAAAACTGTGGAATGCACTTCCCATTGCAGTCAGAACTGCAGCATCACTCCCAATCTTCCGCCGTAGCCTGAAAACCCACCTTTTCAGACTCCATCATGGCCCATAGCACTTACCCTAACCCCTTAGATAGCATTTCTGTTGGCTTAGATAGCATTTGACACAGACTTATAGCATGTTATGTAGACAGCACTATAATTGTATTGTATATAGTCATAGCACGCCATAGTACATATGTATAGCATAGTAGTAAATATGTATAGTTTATATGTATAGTGTATGTATAGTTTCATTATATAGATATTCCACTGTTACTTTCTTAGCTTACGCATGTTTCATGATATTGATAAATGCTTTTATGTGATGTATTCCCATGCTTTTGTTCTTGCTTACATGTAAATCGCTCTGGATTAAGAGCGTCTGCTAAATGCCTAAATTGTAAATTGTAAATTGTAAGGCGCATGATATTAGATATTAGACATTAAGGTGCAAAAAGATTTAAAGAATCACAAAACAATGATGTTACTGTACATGGCAACAACAACCCCAAAAAAGGTCCACGGATTGAAAGGTATAGTTACGTATAGGGGTTCCCGGTCTAAATGGGTTAAACCTTAAAGGAGAATTCCATACTAAAAGGCTTTCTTACCTTTCTTTGTAGTTGTTACGTCCCCACCAAAGAGGTCCAGGTGTTATTTTGTGCAAAAGCTCCTTATTGGCTATTTCCCCTACCATAAGCCCTAAATTAAATGCATTGAATTGAATGGGATGTATGGGGTGTTGTGCTAATTCGCTTATTTCCATCGCTCAAAATTATATATTTTTTGTATATATCCTCTCTTCATAATGTAAATAATAACCCAAGCGGCACACTTTACTACTTCTTTCGATGGAAATAAGCAAATTAGCACAACACCCCATAAATCCCATTCAATTCAATGCATTTCATTGAGGGCTTATGGTAGGGGAAATAGCCAATAAGGAGCTTTTGCACAAAATAACACCTGGACCTCTTTGATGGGGACGTAACAACTACAAAGAAAGGTAAGAAAGCCTTTTAGTATGGAATTCTCCTTTAAACCGTGGCTCTGCAAGAGGTTAGCCATCTATGAGAGAGAGGGTCTGTGTGAGTGTCTGTGTGCTGTGTCTGTGTGCTGTGTCTGTCTGTGTCTGGAGATTGTCATCAAAGTGTTGACATACCGGGCTTTGTTCATCTGTATGCACAGTGCTGTTCACCCTGGGTGGAAACGCCAATGGAGCTCCGTGTAAGTTCCCCTTCAACTTCCAGGGGACCAAGTATGACGGCTGCACCACTGAAGGCCGCGACGACGGCTACCGCTGGTGTGGTACCACCGATGACTACGACCGCGACACCTCCTACGGGTTCTGCCCTGAAACCGGTGGGTTGGATAGCCTTACTGTCTGTCTCATGCCTGTCTCATGTCTGTCTCATGTCTGTCTCACCTCCTACGGGTTCTGCCCTGAAACCGGTGGGTTGGATAGCCTTACTGTCTGTCTCATGCCTGTCTCATGTCTGTCTCATGCCTGTCTCATGCCTGTCTCATGTCTGTCTCATGTCTGTCTCATGTCTGTCTCATGTCTGTCTCATGCCTGTCTCATGTCTGTCTCATGCCTGTCTCATGTCTGTCTCATGTCTGTCTCACCTCCTACGGGTTCTGCCCTGAAACCGGTGGGTTGGATAGCCTTACTGTCTGTCTCATGCCTGTCTCATGTCTGTCTCATGTCTGTCTCACCTCCTACGGGTTCTGCCCTGAAACCGGTGGGTTGGATAGCCTACTGTCTGTCTCATGCCTCTCACTTGCATACAGTACGCGAGATCATGTTTTCCCTGTATCATTTGTGTCACTTTGTCTGTTGTCAAAATGTGTCTGCAGACTCTGCACCAATGCCACATCACAAATTATTCTATGTTTATCGTATTTGACAAATTAATTAATTAATAAGACTTCTAAGCTTCTTTTGGAAATACGTCGCCCATCCATGGTTGACTTGCACTGTTTTGCTCGTAAAAGAGCTGTTGCATGGAAACCATAATTCTGAGAATTAAATCAATATCTTTGTATGCTTATATGTGAGTGAAAGTTGTGTGTATGTGTTTGCGCTCGTGTGCATGCGTTTGTGTGTGTGTGCGTGTACATGTGTAAGCTATGTTTGTGCATGCCTGAGGGTGTTCTTGTGTGTTTATTTGCTGTACAGTGCACAATGCTTCTCCGTACTGCTTGATAGGAATGTTCCATCTGTGGTTTTCATTCTTGCTAGTGGTTTACTGAACGGTTGTAAAAGTATTTTACTGTGCAATAGCTCCGCTCATTTTCCATTTGGTCACTGGGGCTGGCCGTGATGCTGGGGAGAGTAGGCCAGAGAGAGAGAGAGAGAGAGAGAGAGAGAGAGAGATAGAGAGAGAGAGAGAGAGAGAGAGATAGAGAGAGAGAGAGAGAGAGAGAGAGAGAGAGAGAGAGAGAGAGAGAGAGAGAGAGAGAGAGAGAGAGAGAGAGAGAGAGAGAGAGAGAGGAGAGAGAGATGGTATGAATTTGATGTGCATGGTGAATAAACAAAAACCTAAGAGAATTGGGTCTGTCTCTGCACTACCCTGAGAAAGAGCTCATTCACTTAGCTGTGGGACTACAGCACTTGATGGAGCTAGGAAGGAAAGTAACTTGCAAGATGTATTTTGATGAACAGCTTAACCACTTAACATGCAGCGTTGATATCTAGTGCATGTAATTAAAAAAAAAACATGGTGGTCAAATAATTGGAGGGGGGGGGGGGGGGGTCATCATAACTTTAGGATTTTGGACACGCAACTTGCATTCTTTTCAAATGGGGTAGTATTACAGTTCATCTGCAATTTTGTGTGTGAAATCCACTAGCAGTGAGAGCCAAAATCAACATCCTCAGCTTTCTGCAGTATAGTAGACAAAGTGCAGTATATGCTCAAGTAAATACTCAAGTATTCAAAAGTACTGTACATTTTCAGAAATACTGAAAATAGTACATATACAAATTTGCAGTGTGTCACGTTGTGAGTGGTTACGTTTCGGTCCCATGAGCCCCTTCCTAGAAAATGTAGTGGACGCTAAAGTACAATATTATTTATTTCTATTTGAGCCCAAGAGAAAGAGATGGATACAGGATGTACAGTAATACTATTGGGATCTGATTCTAATTGCCTGGGATTGCAGCTGTATATATATTGTGAGCACTGAGCGGACACCAACACACACAAGGCAGGATCAGAGTGGGCCACCACGGCCGTTTATTATGATAAGTGCGCTTCAGGGCGGCGCACGGCATTACATGCAAACTCAGAGTGTCTCTTTAAAGGACAACTTTAGTTTTTTTCAACCAAGGTTCATGTTTTAGGTTGTTATTAGAGAAACTAAAAGGTGAGTGTTATTTTTCTTTCATTTGCTGCATTCTTTTGTTTTGGGGATTTTTGCAGTTTTTGACAGGGGGGCGGGGGCATTCGAGCATGGGGCTAAATATGTATTTTTTTTACAAAATATTATGGCGATTTATTATTTTGTTATTTACTATAGTCCTACTAAACCCCAAGAAATTACATCAGACCACAAAAGATCACAGGATCTACTGAATGTGACAAACTGACATATTGAGCCTATACACACAGTATAAGCCTTCCCCCAGTAGGCTACCTTCACATTCAGTAGTTCTTGTGATCTGCTGTTGCCAGATGTAATTTCCTGGCGTTTATTAGGACTATATATAAACCATGAAAAAATAAATCACCGTAAAACTATGTAAAAAAGTACATATTTAGCCCCATGCTCGAATGCCCCCGCCCCCCTGTCAAAAAGAGCTAAAATCCCTAAAACAAAAGAAAGCAGCAAATGAAAAAAGAATTAAGACTCATCTTTTACTTTCTCTAATAACAACCTAAAACATGAACCTTGGTTGAAAAAAACTAAAGTTGTCCTTTAAACAACAGAAATCCGCCTCTTCTCTGCCGTCTGTCACACAGGCAGGATTGGGCGGTCAGTTAGGGTCCTTTTCCCTAACTGGGCTTTAATATAAATCACCCTCAGAATGTCCCCGGGTTTGACAGGTACTTCCTTCCCTGTATGTCAATATTCCCCCCGGGGGAAGTGGACCTCTCTCTCTCTCTCTATGTGGTCACTATAGATTTGTCCGGGGCGGCGGATTACCTATAGAGGAGGAGAAATAAAGAACTTTAATATTAATATGGATATATGCCTGGTGTGAGAGGATGGGCGAGATATTGCTTACCGCCGAGCATGCCCGAACTGTCCCTCTCAGTAGTCAGTGGGGAATGAGCGCAGAAGCAGTCAGTCCTTCCCTTTGAACCTTCCCTGGAAGGTGGCGTAGGCCTTGAGCCAATAGGTAGGCGGGGTAGTACGTCTGTTGAATGACGAGGCCGAGTAGGCGTCTTTTCTGCCTCCTCCCCACTGGCTGTCTGGGCTACTATGCTCACCTGGTGGCTGGTTGCCTAGCGACACCCCACAATATATATAATATAAACAACGACAACATCACAAAACAGATTTAGCCAAAGATTATCTGTCTGTGAAAGAAAGCATGTTGGAAATTTCCCTTTTTCGTTTGGTGCCTGGGATATTAGTTATTGATTCTGTGCGCCTTGTGCATGCTTTAATTAATGGTGCCATTTCCAACATCTGCAAGTATTTCACAGTGCAATACATGTCAAAACACTCTTTTGGTGAGCACTGCGGCATGAACAGCTAAAGTTCAGACTGGTGACTAATCTGAAACGTGTCTCTGAAACGTGTGACTGGATGCCTCCAATGCCTCCATACAGCCATGTCAACAGTGGGAGGGAACTCAGAGGGAGCTCCTTGCGCGTTCCCCTTCACGTTCCTGGGAGACACCTATGAAGCCTGCACTGCCTCTGGACGCAGTGATGGCAAGATGTGGTGTGCCAGCACCAAGAGCTACGATGACGACCGCAAGTGGGGCTTCTGTCCCGACCAGGGTAAGAAGCATTCAGCCACGGGTTCAAGATGCATATAATGCACATAATTGTCTTTGTTGTAACTCACTTTGAGTGCCAGGTGGGTGGGATTTTCCAAATAGGACACAAGTGAGAATTGCAGGAAGTTAGACTGTCACAGGAAACACATTTCAATTAGATTTACAGTAGGTTAAATTGTATAATTGATTGCTTAACTGACACACTTGTTTTGGATGTGAGAGTCACAGCAAAACCAAAACCAGAAGCGCCATCCATTTGGCATTCCAAGACCCAGACTCACCACCACTGTGGTACCAAGTACATTGTGTTATATTCATTTTTTTTATTTGTTTATCCCACGGTTTTGGAACCGTTTTTTTGTTCCAGTTCTGTCATCTGTCATTTATTTTAGCCCTTCACTATATCCCACCCAAAAAGCAATTGTCCAATGCCAATCCAAATAGTTTAACAACTGTTGCTATGCAGGGCAAGCTTTCACCACCTCATAGCTGTCAGTGTTATTTTGCTTGGCCGTGTTGTTGAACATATACACGGCTCGGGAAAGTTTCATGCCTGACCCACCCAGGTGATGGCAATCATACTAATGACTGTAGTCTAACCGTGCAACATGAAAACTCCTGTCGGACAGTCGTTAAAAGTTGATTTCTCCCTCTTTAAATAATGTCATGCAAATGTGTCCAGTGCATAGCCTACTGCAGGCCTTGTTGACTAGATTTAGAAGAGCATTTCTTTCTTTTTTTAACTCTTTCTTTTTGAATTTTTGAATATGCAAGACAGACACAAAAGACAAACAAGGCATACAATAGAACAGAAACTAGAAGAGCATTTTGATGCTCTTGCTGCTGAAATGATGATCGATTCTTTGTATGGAGAAATCCCATCATTACTTGCGCAAGCAGAGCGCGCAAGTACTAGTTTCGCCCAGGACGATATTCGATGCATATGCACCGTACCAGCAAATGATGCGTATGCACCGTCCCAGCAAATGATGCGTATGCACCGTCCCAGCAAATGATGCGTATGCACCGTCCCAGCAAATGATGCGTATGCACCGTCCCAGCAAATGATGCGTATGCACCGTACCAGCAAAGGATGCGTATGCACCGTCCCAGCAAATGATGCGTATGCACCGTCCCAGCAAATGATGCGTATGCACCGTCCCAGCAAATGATGCGTATGCACCGTCCCAGCAAATGATGCGTATGCACCGTCCCAGCAAATGATGCGTATGCACCGTCCCAGCAAATGATGCGTATGCACCGTACCAGCAAATGATGCGTATGCACCGTCCCAGCAAATGATGCGTATGCACCGTACCAGCAAATGATGCGTATGCACCGTCCCAGCAAATGATGCGTATGCACCGTACCAGCAAATGATGCGTATGCACCGTACCAGCAAATTACGTAATGACTACTTGTGCCTGATACGGCAGTGGTGCCAGATTACATACATGTATACACAGGAGCATTACCTTTAATCCTCCCGACACTGAAACATATCGTCATTACGTCACCATCGAAAACCAATTACACTCTGGCATTGGGTCCTTTAATCCACATCTTTATTACGTCATCATTGAGAGCTAGTCATATGCTGGGACGGTGCATACTCATCAAAAGTCAGATGAGTATACGTGATAACATATTTTATTTCAGTTTATATACCTTTTTTTCATCGGATATCGATGATTTCTTTTTCTTTGAGAAACTATAAAGGGATCCAGAATAATTCTAAATTGATAAAACTGTAATTATTTTATACCATACTTCATAATACTATTTGTACCATACTTCATAATACTACTTTTTTACATGCATAAAGTAGGTAGGTAGTAAATAGCTAAACCTAATAATTCAACATTTCAAACGTTCCTTCACAGAGAAGCTGATATTTGACAGTTTGTAGCGGTCGACAGTACTTGCGCGCTCTGCTTGCGCACTAGTAGGCCATTTATGGCCTACTAGTGTGCAACAAGCAAGTAGGCACTCGACAGAGTGCAGTTCTAGTTTAACCCATTCTGACCGGGCACCCATTTTGGTGTTAGCATCATGTTATGCTTTAGCTATTGAAAAATAGCAGATCTACAAGCTCATATCGCGCCACCGAGTGGCGCGATGTGAGCTTGTAGGTCTGCTGTTTTTGATAAATCGAAGAACGACTGACATTTTTTAGAATCTGATCTCAGGTCAGAATGGGTTAATCAGACCAGTGTGTGTCCAGTGGAAACCTCGTATGAATCTGATCTCAGGTCAGAATGGGTTCATCAGACCAGTGTGTGTCCGGCGGAAACCTCGTATGAATCTGATCTCAGGTCAGAATGGGTTAACGTGCATCTCTATGGGGGAGAAGGACAGCTTGCCCTGTCTCCTCGCTCATAACGTGCCTATTGGACAAGAACGGGTTGGGGAGGGACTTAGCGAAGGGCTAATTGCTTTTTACATACAGTAAATGCAGATTTTGTGAAAAAAGTTTAAAAATTATTCATAAGCTTGGGATGTGAAATTAACATACGGTATTTTAACATCTCTGGCACAAAATATGCAAGAAATGTGAATGTAATTTGGTTGATTATTTCCAGGCTACAGTTTGTTTCTGGTTGCGGCCCATGAGTTTGGTCATGCCCTGGGCTTGGAACACTCTCAAGACCCTGGTGCACTGATGGCTCCGATCTACACCTTCACAAAGGACTTCAGGCTGTCTAATGACGACATCAAAGGCATCCAGGAGCTCTATGGTGGTGAGACTAAATTATTCGTTTAACCACTTAAACGCTAAATACTTCACTGAAAGGTGTTTCCCCCGGCGGGTCTGTCTATGGCCCCTTCAAATCGCTTTACCAGAAAAAGTAAACTATAACTATAACAAAAAACTATAACCTCACAAGTTGTCACAACCCGTTGGGAACATCTGCTATTATTACCTGAGATGATGCCCAGGCCAGAATAGAAATGCTAAGTTCAAGTGCCATGTGTAGTAAGTAAACCTTGCCAGACCACGTGGCCCATAGGAGCCTATCTCCTGTTTCTGTACGACGAGGCGGCTTGATGTCCAAGTACAACCCCTAGTAGACATGACTCTAGTGCACTGTCTGCTTCCCAAACTTCCCAAGCCTGTGCCCCAAAAGATAAATTTGATGTCTCCCGGGACCCAAACTAGTGAAAATAGCAGATCTACAAGCTCACAACTGAGGGACTTTGGTTATGACCTGGGCAAGGAATCAAACCCTGATGACCTCCCAATCTCAGGGTGGGCAGTGTAACCACAAGGTCACTGAACTGGTATCATCGTTGTGTGTTATGTTAAGGAATATCAGACTTACAATCAAAAAATGGAAAGAAGTCGAAGTCCAAATCAAGTAAAAGGTCAAAAGTGTTGAGAACACAATCACTGGTTTATTACAAGAGCGGTCCTGGAGCAGCACAACACCGAAGCATTATGACAACTCCCAATTACAGGTTTCCATCCTCTCTTATACAATTCGAGAAGGTTCCAAAGAATAAAAATACACATGGTTGAAAATGCAACAAGACACTTCTTTAACACATAGCCTTATATGGTTTAACACATGTCCTTGCATGATGTTGTTCTATTCTGCTAGTCTAAACACAAATAGGTTGTTGACTGCTGGTAACATGAGGTGGAAGAGTATTTTCTCTCAACAGTTAGCTCACATAGACTGAAATGTCATTTTCCCATTACAGTTATAAGCATAAGATTTGTGCTCCTTAGAAACGGACGGTCTGGAGACTAGAGATTGCAACATTGTGTTGCTCCCAGCTGTTTTGGGTTTTAGCTTTGGGCGTGCACAGGGAATGTAATCTTGTCTGTGGAAAATGTTTAGTCAGGCAGGTTTTTGTTTATTTGGCAATAACGTTAAGTAACTTATGTTGAGCAATCTGTAACTTAAACGTGATGATCAGGCACAAAAAGAGTAAATATATTGTTTCCACAATTTTTATTATTTGCATGCTTGGCAACAAAACTAAACCAAAGATCCATTCAAAACCCTCAAGTATGAAACCAACGTTTTTAAATTAATATTGTCGTGTTGGAGCATGAATGTATCTTTCAAATTGCTAATATTCTGGCCAATGTTCCCCTGATAGGTGGTGGTGGTGGTGGTGGTGCAGACGAACCCCTGCCCCCCACCCAGGGGCCTGTCACTCCCATGGACATCTGCAGTGAGCCGGTGGTGTTTGACGCTGTAGCACAGATCAGGGGAGAGACATTCTTCTTCAAGGACAGGTAGGCCTAACAGAATCAAAGGAAACTCCACCTATACTGTAGGTGGTTGTTAATATGGTCACGGTATAGGTGACCAATGACCATACTACAGCCTACTACATTTGTGCTTTTATCATATCCAGTGTTTCATTTTGTTAATATATGAAACTATGAAACTATTCCACTGTCTCAAGCATCTTTATGTCAATTGAGACAGGTCGTCTCTTGCTGGATGTTTTGCTTTGTTACAAATACCAGACATGTAGTTATGTTAAAATACAGAATACTTGGTAAACCGCTTTAACCCCCATGTAAATTGTTTTGGCCAATTTTAAAGTACAAGCTGTGAGCTTGTAACTATTTTCACTATTATTGACAAAAGACAAAAGAACAGGGCTCCAGAATGCATCCATTTTGGCCGCACATAAACCCAAATATCTGTCCAGTGCATTTTATTATTATACATTCTGTAAACGCGGTTTGCACTCCAGCGGCATGGAGGGCCCTGAATGGCGTGACCAGTGTATGGAACTCCAATCTCCCCCGACAAATCAAACTCAGCTTATTCTACGCAACAGTGGAGTCTGTTCTCCTATACGGCAGTGAATGCTGGACCCTGAAGCCAACCCTGCAGAAGTCCCTTGACGGGTGCTACACCAGAATGCTGCGTGCAGTACTTAACATCAGCATGACTGTACTTGTCACTAACAAGACTCTGTATGAGGGATTACCAAGAGTGTGCCAGAAAATAGCAGCCAGGAGAATGAGACTAGCAGGACACTGCCAAAGGCATCAAGAACTGCCAGCCAGCAAACTGGTGCTCTGGGAACCAACACACGGGCATCGATCACGAGGACGCCCCACGCTAACATACGTGGATGTACTCAAGAGCGATGCAGGAGTGCAAAGTACCAACGAACTGGCCGGATGTATGGAGAATCGAGATGACTGGAAACGACGATGGAGGGCTCGTCTGAGGACGACCTAGAGAGAGAGGCACGCCGGGGGCGTGGCTTGCCCAAAGTTGCCATACACTCCCAAATCCCGCCTCATTGACTGTCTGCCAATCGTCTTGGTACGATTGATGCACAACTACCGTGTGACCCCCCCGCCCACCCCTCCCACGAGTACCTACCCCAACTCTACCCAGAGTCATGTTAGTCCTCGTCAGCGTAATAAAAAGGTTGGGAATCCCTGGTCTAGGCAGCCCTCAGAGGCACCGTGAAGGAATCTAACCGCATTGTCCACAGTGGTGGGAAGGAACGTTAACTCTGCACCCGGGTTGAACCCTCTCTAAACTTAACAAGACGTTGGCTTTGTTGTCTGTCTTTTCTGAAGGAACGTTAACTCTGCACCCGGGTTGAACCCTCTCTAAACGTATCAAGACGTTGGCTTTGTTGTCTGTCTTTTCTGTAATCTATGCACAGGAAGAAACACACAATCACAAACAAATGTAACATAGCAAAACAAAGAAAGTGGGATTTCACAATGCAGATCATAGCCTAATCATTTCCCCAGGAGGTAGGTTTATTGTTGTAGATGCTTGTAAGCTTGTGTTTACTGGGCTGACTTCAACTCGAAGAAGAGGCTTTCTTTGTCAATCACTCTCAGTTCACAAAGCTTTGGTCTAAATGCTTCCTGACTGTACTTCCCCCTTAGGGAGTTGAGCTCTGCCAGCCACCACAACAGCTGAATTCTTTTAAATGACAAATTGTTTCTGATCAGCTCTAACCCAAGAAACAGTGTGACTACTGTCCTGAATCGCGGACCCTATAGAGCACCGAAGTCTGACGTCACTTTCAGTAGAGGGCGTCAGTCCCCAGGTTCATGTATTTGTTTAGTTGCATTGAAATCCCCATTGAGGCGATTTGAGATCGCCTCATATAACAACTGTGTTTGAAAAATAAACATGTCACCCCGGCCGCTTCACTCATATGGATATGAAGAATCAACTGACTGAGAGAAAACGCTAATGTTACTGCTGCTGAATTAGTTAGATTTTCGCTAGAAGCAGACTGTATCATATGTGAGTGACTGACTGTTGCAAACGATACAGAGACACCTCCCTGACAATAACGCAGAGACAGCTTGTTTATTTTTGGACCACAACGCTTATAGTAGACGATATTAAGATCACCCCATGTTATTCTCCATAGAGAAATTACTTCCGCAAACCAGGGGAATCGTCGGGATGAGCGAGTTACGTCAGGACTTCGGTGCTCTATACTATTGTTTTTGTTGGAGCTCCTTAACCCATTCTGACCTGAGATCAGATTCTATACGAGGTTTCCACTGGACACACACTGGTCTGATTAACCCATTCTGACCTGAGATCAGATTCTAAAAAAATGTCAGTCGTTCTTCGATTTTTCAAAAATAGCAGACCTACAAGCTCGTATCGCGCCACTCGGTGGCGCGATATGAGCTTGTAGATCTGCTATTTTTCAACTCAACTCAACTCAACTCAACTTTATTTATATAGCACATTTAAAACAACCATAGCTGCCACAAAGTGCTGTACAGTACATAGGTAAAAACAGTAAGTAAACACATAGACTAAAAACACAGAATACAAAGACAACACACAAAACAAGAAAAGAAGGGGGGGGGAAGCAAGTTCAGGAACAGAGGTCTCATGCTGTGTTAAAAGCCAAAGAATAAAAGTGCGTTTTCAGTGAGGTTTAAAAAATGGCCAGAGAGGGGGCCTGCCTAAGTTGCAGGGCTATTTTTCAATAGCTAAAGCATAACATGATGCCGACACCAAAATGGGTGCCCGTTCAGAATGGGTTAACTAGCTCTTGCGCAGTGTTTCCCAAACAGTGGGACGGGACCCATTGTGTGGGCCACGGACCCATTGTTTTGGGCCTGGAGTAATATCCATTTATTCTTGTAGTTTAAAAAATATATATCTCTTTGTTATTATTTCAAAAGATTTTCAAACATTTCCCCAAATATCTAAATCTTTCAAGGATTAATTCTTACTTTTTCCTTTTTTTTTTTTGTCCCATAAATAAATATGTAGTAGTGAAGAAGTAGTGAAAATAGCAGATCTGGCCCAGGCCGTAGCGTAACGGTCTGGGCACCGGACTGGTAATCCAGTCGCAGTGTGCCGCGGGTTCGACTCCCGGACCCGACACGGCCTTTACTGCATGTCATCCCCCCATCTCTCTCCCGTTTCCTGTCAGCCTACTGTCTGTCCCTTCAAAAATCAATAAAAGGCGTAAGCCGCAAAAAAATATCTTAAAAAAAAAAAAAAATAGCAGATCTACAAGCTCACAACTCGTCGTATGGTGAGTTGTTGTGAGCTGCTATTTTCACTAGATTGGGTCCCGGGGAGACATCGAGGTTCCCTCTTGGGTCTCGAGCTATAGAAGGTTTGGGACTTTCCTACTTTCAACTTTCATAACAGATTCCCACCTCATTTTGAGGTGGGCAGAGTTGTAGCATTGGAAAGCTATTGGAATCTATGAGCAGGGAATAAGCCTGCTAGGCTGCTAAAGTTGTATTTGCAGTGTAGCGCCACCTTGTGGCCCCTGCCCAATGGTTGGGAATTGAGATCTTATTCGACTAATTACACATAGGGCTCTAACATGGGCTTAATTACACAATGGGCCCAGGCCGTAGCGTAACGGTCTGGGCACCGGACTGGTGATCCAGTCGCGGTGTGCCGCGGGTTCGACTCCCGAACCCGACACGGCCTTTACCGCATGTCATCCCCCCATCTCTCTCCCGTTTCCTGTCAGCCTACTGTCTGTCCCTTCAAAAATCAATAAAAGGCGTAAGCCGCAAAAAAATAATCTTTAAAAAAAAAAATTACACAATGGGCTCCATTGTACGCCATTCTTTATCCGCAAGTAATAGACATTTTCCGTGAATTACGCATTTAGGAGCTTCCACTATGCGTAAACGTTTTCTTGCAGGCCACACAACCCACTATTCATTTTGCCGACACCTATATTTGCGGGTGGAGGTGTGTCTGCAGGCGTGTCGATGTGCTTTCCCTATTTTTGCTATCTTACTGTATGCTCACAGGTTTAGGACAACGGAAAGTGCCTTTTCAAACCACCCGTAATGCGAATCCGTTGAGCTGCCTTGGCTTGACGTATGCATGTTGCAAAACATTCACAGCTCAGAGGTCTCGTTCTGTCTTAATTCTCCACAAATCTGTGATTGTAATTTCCCACAAGTAATAGACAAATTGTCTTTTGACACGCTGTGGAACTCCCTCTCACCAATACAGTTCTTGCCATCGTCCAATCAGGATAGTGTTTAATCATATTTAAATATTTCATGTGTCAATATTTAAAACAATAACCATGCAGTACCTTTGTGTGCTAAATGCATAAAGCTAATTACTACAAAGTATGTCATGAAACGTCATCAAGGTTTAGTTATGAAATCTGGGAACCCATTGGCAAACTAGTTGACGTGAGTCAACAGTCTGTCTCAGGAGACTAAGTTATGATCGAATTATGACACACAAAATAAATTACTTCATAACTGCATTATATTTTCACCCCAGGAACAGGACTTTCTGCTAATTCAGAGGGATTACTCCAGCATACTGTTATTTGCAGCTGGACCGTTGTGACAGATGTTTAACCACTTAAACCCCTGTAGTCTGAGAACTGGACTTGAGTTACAACTATACTTTGACCACTTTTTCCGTCTATACCAAATCTCTTTGCCAAAAATAGCTGATTTACAACCTCACTAGTGTAGATCGACTATTTTTGGCTAATGTTCCCGCAAGAATATGTACACCGGCCGTTCAACTGGTTAAACTTGCTGTGAGCTCTGGTGTTCTTATTTATATATATATATTTTTTAATTGGTTTGTGTTTTCTGGCTTTTGTAGAATCACACAAGGCTTTTGCTATCAAGCAAGCTGTGTGATCCCTGCTATGAAATGTGAGAAAATAGGGCCGTCAAGCACACTGACCCAGAGGCACTGCGCGAAATGGGGAGAAGAGAGGGAGTCTGGAGGCAATAACATTCCCCTTTCCAAAGTTAGAGATGAGTAACGTTTCGGTGCATTGCCTGTTGCTGGAACCGACACTTAGACTGAGACGTAATGAGCTGCCTCGATCAAGGCCATGTCAGGTCCTCTGGCTGCAGAGCAGCAAAACAAGTCAACTTTTATATCGGCAGATAAAAGCCAGTGCACTTTGGGCTTCAGCGAACGTTCACAGGCGTCTGTGTTGTTGTAAAAGAACATTCAGGATTTCCCCTCTCTGTCCTGGCTCTGCGTATTTATGTTTTGGACAAATCTAGACGTGATGAGACAAATAACAAAAGTTCTCACGGAGCTCAGCATAAAATACCATGTATGTCTCTCTGGAGGCTTTAGAGGTGAGATGGTATAACATCTGCTGTCCAACCAGCTGATTCCGCTGACTGTGTTCATTCTTACAGGGACAGATACAGCCACATGTTTCCAAACTCTCTGATGCATTGTAGTATGGGTTACATGTCCTTGCAGTTTTAAGAACTGTTGGATTGGACCAAAAACCCTTTGACTACCGGTAATCAGCTTACCCACTGTTGATGCTATAGCCAACTACGGTTTTGGACAGTTTAAGGCACTGCTCTTACAAAAACCATAGGTAACCCTATCCCTAACCCTAACCTCACACAAAGCCACGTAGTCGGAATTATCGGCAGTCCCTGTCTCACACTGTATGTCGGGAATTAACCACATGAAACTTAGCATCCCTATTCTTGTCATGTGAGGCACATGCAAGCTCACAATGCATCAAATTGCAACAAGTTGTAAGCTAGTACAGTAGATGAGTTATGTTTCCGTGAAGAGATTTGGTATAAAGGGGACACTAAGTATAGACCCCTGGATGACCCTGGTCAATTGAGTACTGTATATATTTAAATGGTCAGACCACGAGTCACATCCTCCTACGTAGATCTTTTCTACTCTGCCAGACACATACCGTAAGTAGCAAGCTGACCCATCATTTGATGGTCGGGTTTTATGTGAGAGGTTGGAAAATCACTGGCTGACACTCGCTGGCTCACACTTGTGGTCTGAAGACAAAAGGTTTATTTCCCCGCGAGCAACTATCAACCAGTTCTCTTGATTCCATGTGACAGACTTGATTAAAAACACAAGTTTTGGGGATATCTGCTTTGCGTCTTCATATTTATTCATTATCACAACTTAAACCCTTTGTGATGGGCAGCGCTTGCTCTGTGTAAAATAGGTCAGTGGAAAAGAGTTTGGGAAGCTGCTGTTGTTGTGCAGCTGTGTATTGGAAATCCGGGCAAGATGGGTCTTGTTCCGCTGGCGTCGGCAGCCCTGGCCCTAACGAGGACCAGATGCTCATGAATCAGGCCATTGTGGCTGACTAGGGCCAGTGAAGCACTTGCACTAACCCCCCTGTCCCCCCCTCATCCCTCTCTCTCTCTCTCTCTCTCTCTCTCTCTAAATGGTCTGCATTTATATTGCACCTTTATCCAAAGCTCTGTGCAATGTGCATTACACCCAGTTACACATAGATGGGAGAGGCACCAATCTGCTCATCGGGAGCAGTTAGGGGTTCAGTGTCTTGCTCAGGAACACTTTGACAGGAAGGTCGAACCGGGGACCTTCTACTTCCCAAAAGCTCTTCTTCTCTGTCTGTCATTCTCTCTGTTGCTCTTTCTCTGTCTTGCTCGCTCACTCTGTTATCATGCCCTCTTCCCCAAGGGGTGTAGTGCTGTTTGTTTAAGTGCAGGAGTGCACCTATGAGGAGTACTACGCATGCGTGCCTGCTTGTTTCGAAGGTTATGTAACCACTGTATGGTAGTAGTCATACAGTCGGTTGGGTTAGAGGCAGCCGATCAGAAAGGATTTGTCATTTAAAATAATTCAGCTGTTGTGGTGGCTGGTAGAGCTCAACTTCCTAGGGGGAAAGTACAGTCTAGCTAGGGGCTGTATTTTGCGTGTCTTAAGTACCAGGTCTTATTACCTAACTTGAGTAAACTAAAGACCTGGAGGCGTGATCAATGCCATTTGGCTATTCTGAGTGGCCAAAGAGCATTGATCACGCCTCCAGGTCTTTAGTTTACTCAAGTTAGGTAATAAGACCTGGTACTTAAGACACGCAAAATACAGCCCTAATTTTAGACCAACGCTCAGTGCTGAGAGAGTTTGACAAAGAAAGGCTCTTCTACTTGAAGCCAGCAACTAAACATTCTGTACGAATATGAAGGTCATTAAAAAGAGAAAAAGGGTATACTGGCTTTATTAGTAATTTCATAATGTTGAGTATGGAGATGACGTGATTATATGAATACGAAAACATTGGTGACAGTATGCTTTATTTCCAACTGTAGGGTATCCTCATGGACAGGGTAACAAATCATAATAAACACTCATCAGTAAACTACCACTGCTAATATCATGAAACGTGTATGATGAGGCCTTGGCCTCATTAATAATAATAAGTAATAACTTCCACTCATTCCTTTCATCCACTCTTCCTCTTCCAGGTTCCTCTTCCGGTCAGTGAACTTCAGAAGCAAGCCCAGCGGCCCCATGCTGGTGGCCACCTACTGGCCAGACCTGCCGGTCAAGGTGGACGCTGCCTACGAGAGCTCCATGGAGGAGAAGACCATCTTCTTTGCAGGTACACAGCAGATGAAGATGCTTTCATTCCAGAGCAGTGATTCTCACCCTTTTGTAGCTTAGTTGTTACAGGAATCCCAGTTTGATATGCATTAAGGCACGGACCACCATCTGATATCTTGGGAACCAAAACTACTCCATAAAACCCTGTGTTCATTTAACCCAGAGGGACTTGTGTCCTGTCGCTGCCAAAATATCGGTCATTTAAGTGGGGACCCCCTGGAACCCACCGCATTGACCCCTGGAACCCACCGCATTGACCCCTGGGGTCCTGGGCCATACGTTGATAACCAGTGTATTACAACAGGGTTTTCCAAACACTGGGTTGGAGCCCACGTTTGGGTCACAGACTCATTTGTATGGGTCACGGCTTGAGTAAATATGTTTTTTTTATCTCTCCCTTCAAAAGATTTTCAGGAAAGAAAAAGATTAAATAAAAAATCTAACATTTATTTAACAGAATACAAAAAATAAAACTAAAATACACTTCATAAAAGAATAAAAAAATAAGAAGAATAAAAAAAGGATTCACTTTGCGGGTCCTGGAGAGACATCAACTTTCTCTTTCGGGTCTCTTGTTGAAAAGATTGCGAACCAACCACTGTTCTAACAGGATCTAGTTGCTTTTGCGTCACTTCAAGCTCTACGGTGACCAGAGAAACAGCCGTTATTCCATTTCCATGACTAATGGATGGCATTCCTTTGTCTGATTTCCCCTGCTGTAGTGAAGGTCCATTTATAAGAACTGTAACATTAGGATGAGTAGAAACATTAGCAGGGTATGGTTGTATGTGGTGCTCGCTCTTGGACACGATTAAAAAAACGGCTTCTAAATCCTAACATTTTTCTGAAAAACTAGGGATGTCTCGATACACTTTTTTCGTTCCCGATCCGATCCCGATACCACAATTTCTGTAACATTAAAAGAAGAGGATCCAAAGCACTCTGTTCCAGTGAGGTGAAAAAAGAGGCATGGCAAAGAACATTACAAAAAGAAGGACCAACGCGTTTCGGCATTTCGCCTTCGTCAGGGTCCCACCACAATGTCTGTGTTAGCCGATACCAATACCGAATACCGATACCAGAGAATAATATGTATACGTACCGTACGTATATACTTATTTTATCTTGTGTTGTTAATAGCAAACTCCTCACTCAAATGTGCACTTGTAGTTTTGGCAACTCGAAAGCAAACTCCACCTGCCCCAACATTTTATTTACCTGCCATAGTGTAAACCCCTTACCCCTGTGTCGGATCGGTGGTTAGACTGGCATAGTGTAAACCCCTTACCCCTGTGTCGGATCGGTGGTTAGACTGGCATAGTGTAAACCCCTTACCCCTGTGTCGGATCGGTGGTTAGACTGGCATAGTGTAAACCCCTTACCCCTGTGTCGGATCGGTGGTTAGACTGGCATAGTGTCAACCCCTTACCCCTGTGTCGGATCGGTGGTTAGACTGGCATACTGTCAACCCCTTACCCCTGTGTCGGATCGGTGGTTAGACTGGCATAGTGTCAACCCCTTACCCCTGTGTCGGATCGGTGGTTAGACTGGCATAGTGTAAACCCCTTACCCCTGTGTCGGATCGGTGGTTAGACTGGCATAGTGTCAACCCCTTACCCCTGTGTCGGATCGGTGTTTAGACTGGCATAGTGTAAACCCCTTACCCCTGTGTCGGATCGGTGGTTAGACTGGCATAGTGTCAAACCCTTACCCCTGTGTTGGATCGGTGGTTAGACTGGCATAGTGTCAACCCCTTACCCCTGTGTCGGATCGGTGTTTAGACTGGCATAGTGTCAACCCCTTACCCCTGTGTTGGATCGGTGGTTAGACTGGCATAGTGTAAACCCCTTACCCCTGTGTTGGATCGGTGGTTAGACTGGCATAGTGTCAACCCCTTACCCCTGTGTTGGATCGGTGGTTAGACTGGCATAGTGTAAACCCCTTACCCCTGTGTCGGATCGGTGGTTAGACTGGCATAGTGTCAACCCCTTACCCCTGTGTCGGATCGGTGGTTAGACTGCCATAGTGTAAACCCCTTACCCCTGTGTGGGATTGGTGGTTAGACTGCCATAGTGTAAACCCCTTACCCCTGTGTCGGATCGGTGGTTAGACTGCCATAGTGTAAACCCCTTACCCCTGTGTCGGATCGGTGGTTAGACTGCCATAGTGTAAACCCCTTACCCCTGTGTCGGATCGGTGGTTAGACTGGCATAGTGTAAACCCCTTACCCCTGTGTCGGATCGGTGGTTAGACTGGCATAGTGTAAACCCCTTACCCCTGTGTCGGATCGGTGGTTAGACTGGCATAGTGTAAACCCCTTACCCCTGTGTCGGATCGGTGGTTAGACTGGCATAGTGTAAACCCCTAACCCTGTGTCGGATCGGTGGTTAGACTGGCATAGTGTAAACCCCTTACCCCTGTGTCGGATCGGTGGTTAGACTGGCATAGTGTAAACCCCTTACCCCTGTGTCGGATCGGTGGTTAGACTGGCATAGTGTCAACCCCTTACCCCTGTGTTGGATCGGTGGTTAGACTGGCATAGTGTAAACCCCTTACCCCTGTGTCGGATCGGTGGTTAGACTGGCATAGTGTAAACCCCTTACCCCTGTGTCGGATCGGTGGTTAGACTGGCATAGTGTAAACCCCTTACCCCTGTGTCGGATCGGTGGTTAGACTGGCATAGTGTAAACCCCTTACCCCTGTGTCGGATCGGTGGTTAGACTGGCATAGTGTAAACCCCTTACCCCTGTGTTGGATCGGTGGTTAGACTGGCATAGTGTAAACCCCTTACCCCTGTGTTGGATCGGTGGTTAGACTGGCATAGTGTAAACCCCTTACCCCTGTGTCGGATCGCTGGTTAGACTGGCATAGTGTAAACCCCTTACCCCTGTGTTGGATCGGTGGTTAGACTGGCATAGTGTAAACCCCTTACCCCTGTGTCGGATCGCTGGTTAGACTGGCATAGTGTAAACCCCTTACCCCTGTGTCGGATCGCTGGTTAGACTGGCATAGTGTAAACCCCTTACCCCTGTGTCGGATCGCTGGTTAGACTGGCATAGTGTCGACCCCTTACCCCTGTGTCGGATCGGTGGTTAGACTGGCATATTTGCTGATACCAATATGACCCGATATGACCAAATAGGGCCGATACTGATACTTTTCCGGGACATCTCTATGAAAAACCTATTTGGACACGGACCCCCATCTCAAAATATGTAGTTCCATCCAGGGACCCATAAGCAAAGATTTCAGTTAAAAATGTTCTCTCTGAAATATATATTCAAAGATTTTAGCCACATTTTCAAATTTTTCAATAGCTAAAGTATAAAATAATTAAATAATGCTTATCCCATTCTGAACGGGAACCCATTTTGGTGTTAGCATCATGTCGTGCTTTATCTATTTAAAAATAGCAGATCTACAAGCTCATATCGCGCCACCGAGTGGCGCGATACGAGCTTGTAGGTCTGCTATTTTTGAAAATTCGAAGAACGACTGACATAGAAACATAGCTTTATCAGAAAACTGTCAGGATGTAGAAGACGTTTATAGAATCTGATCTCAGGTCAGAATGGGTTAAAACACAAAGGGGTTCCCGTCCAGAATGGGTTAAGACATTAGAGTTAGACTGTGGTTATTACTAGTGGTTTAACATGCATGCCTTGCATCGCAGCATCATGACAACCTTCCGGACTCTTGACTCCATTTACATAATATCTTTTCCAGATTGCAGGACACTGAGAGCTGCCTCACTGTATATTTTCCACCATATGTAGGCTCAGGGTTGGCTGAGCAAAAGGCTCTCCATATATTCTCAATTTTTAAAGTTTATATTGTCTTTCTAATAGTTGACATGTGACATAACCTTTTTTTGATTACATACCCAGCCCAAATTATTTAGGTATTTCAGTGTTTCATACACCTTTGCAATATATCTGATTCTGAATAGAGTAGATTTGATGAATTACACTGTAATTAAGGTATAAATGCATTATTGTTTGTACATTAGTTAGTGGAATAATTCTGCAGGCATTTCATGAGACAAAACATGCACGCACGCACGCACGCACGCGCACGCACGCACACACACACACACACACACACACACACACACACACACACACACACACACACACACACACACACACACACACACACACACACACACACATTCATATATATATATTCATTCATGTATTTATTTTGGCTTTGATTTGGTGTCTCAACACCCCTGTCTTTATCCCAGGCAATGAAATGTGGATTTACAAAGCGGACCAGCTGGAGAAAGGCTACCCCAAGAGTATCTCCTCCCTTGGCCTACCCAGTGACGTACAAAACATTGACGCAGCCCTCAGCTTCAGGAAAAACAGGAAGACGTACCTGTTTTCTGGGGACAAGTTCTGGAGGTGAAGAGCAAAGCCTAAATGCACATAAGTCCATAAGCATAAAGGTTGTTTGTTGCAAAGTCCAGGCCTGCGTTGACGATGTTATCATATGTTATTGCTGCCCAGAGTCATGCCTGGTTTCGGTTAGGCTCTTTAGTATGATTGATTTACACTGAACTCTCTTACACAAATACACAATTTCAGTATGGACTTCCTGTAACTCTTTCACTTCCAAGGAAGAGCATGTTTGTTTGCTGAGTCCTATGTTTACATTTAATACCTCCGCATCAATAGGCAGTGAGGCACTTTTGTTGTGTAGTTGTGCTATAAAACTAGGATAACCGCCTATGTAGAAAAATAAAAGAGGAAAGATGTCTTGCAGGTTAGAGCCATGGGGGATGAATGAGAGCAGATAGGTCACTGAGGTCCACCGTAACTAATACCATTAGATTGTAGAGCCACCCACTTACAGTAATAAAGATGTGAAATATGGTCATACCTATTCAATATACAAATCCATGCACTTCATGATGATCCCTTAGGTACAATGAGGATAAAAAGAAAATGGACCCTGGATTCCCCAAGCTTATCGCTGACTCATGGAATGGAATTCCAGACGGCATCGACTCTGCCTTCAGTCTGAATGGCATTGGTAAGAACACATCTTCATTTATTTTAAGCTTTCTGTTTTTTTTTTTTTATCTATCTTTTGTATGTATTTAATGTAGGCATATTTCCATGTGTTGTTCTTGCTTACTGTAAATCGCTCTGGATTAAGAGTGTCTGCTAAATGCCTAAATTGTATAAGATCAGATAAGAAAGAAAGAAAGAAAGAAAGACTGGATCTGGCAGCAAAAACTGTAATTGTTCTCTCAATAAGTGTATGTATATAACCTTGCAGGGTTTTAGTGAATAAATTCTGTTATCCCCAACATGTTTTATATCAATGTTAGACAATCTGACTGTAGCAGTCCAGAGTGTCATATATATAATTAATCCAAGAGCCATATAGATATATTTCGATATGTATGGCTATGACCATAGTTATAATTAAAAAAGGTTAAATAAGATTTATGCAACAAACCTACAGTAGCTACAATATTGATCCTGCAAAACACATACATCCTGCCATATTCCACATAACTCCTCTCATGCCCCAGGAGTGATTTTGTCTTTGCCTTCGGTAACTAACGCTTTCGACGAGCAGAGCAGAGTGAAAGGGCAACCATGAGGAAATGACCACTGGACTTCTGTGTGCATGTGCTGCATTGTCTGCCCATCCATCAGCAGCAGCCTGGCATTCCAATCCTTACCCTGCAATACAATAGACATACAGTAGAGACATAATACTTAGACAAGACTGTGCAATCAGCGAGTACATACAGTATGCGGCAGGTTATGGTTGCAGGTATAATACAAGAAATGCCTCAGACTCACAAGTCAGTGTGTATCATGCTTCGCTCAACTAGAGACTGAGGTCATACAGGACAATCTCCCAAATTCTGTTGCTAAAACTGCTCTATGCACAGTATTGGAAAGAAATCGGGACTGCTAATTAAGGCTCTGTTCCAGTGGCGAATGGACCTTGCATTAGGCCCCCGGTGCAAATACTTTGTTTAGGCCCATAATGGTCCATTTGGTTCCATTTGTACACTCTCAGAGTTACCCATAACATAAGGGACCATTTGAAACCCCCTTGTGTAGCAGTTTTTTCCAGTGATCCAATGCACAATATTAGCACCCTGACTCTGTTTGACCAGAATGGAACAGAGCCTTCATTAGTATAACTGGTAATATAAGACCTGTGAAGGAAGTAAGGATTTCTGTCCAATATTGGCTGCTGTGCATAGAGCCTTCTTAGGCTGTGTTCAGCCTAAGAAGATGTAGATCAGATGTAGATAGGTATTTTCTGCAAGTGACACCATCATGCAACAGAATACAAGTTAAGCATTACATCATTCACTCCTGTGTCGTTAGCGTGTCGTTACACCAACACATGTAGTTTGATAATGTGTCTGGATACACAAATCGGAACTGATCGCTTGCAAATAAGAGTGTTGACAACAAACCAGATTTGTCTAAACTAAGCCTTCAGGGTCAGTGCTGTCTGATCCAGTTCTCTGCCGTGACATGCCTTGTTTCCAGAGCCCAGGCCGATCTAGCCTAGCCTCTTCATCATGTCTGGCACCATGCCTCCAACAACAACACTGCTCATATACCAGAACTCTTGCGTTGCCATGCAGCCAAAAATGGACTTTTCAGAAGGACTGGGTTGCTTAGTGAAGATGTGAAAATAAAACAGTTGACAAGAAGTAGCTCTGAAGCCGGATGGCCTTGTGTCGATTAGATGTATTAGATATATAGTAGCACATTATCTTGGTTTACTTTTGTATTGTTCATTTAGGATTAGACTTCATCATCATCATAATAATAATAATAATAATATAACTATAAATGCACCAAGTCTGTGTGTGTGTGTGTGTACATCTGTACGTCTTTAATCCACGTAACTCGAGAAACGTTCGCCCCACCTACTTCAAATTCGACACACGCGTTCCACACCCCCACAGGGAGTGCAGTACCTGGTGTCGAGTAGGTCGGACCCACAGTTGTCCAGAACCGCCACAAAAGGCCTCTGCCCGGGCCACAGCTGACATCACAAGGCCCCTGCCCGGGCCAGACTCCATATTTGGGCATGCCTAAATACGGGTTCGTCCCACCGACTTCTGACATCATTCTGACATCTGCATAGACTCCATATTTGGGCATGCCTGACAAAGAACTCCATATATGGGCATACCAAGGGATAACTGTGTAACTGTGAATGTAACAGCGAGTCGGTACAGTCAGACATTTGGGCTAAAAGGGTAACACAATAAAGTCCTGGAGGCTTTTTTCCATTGTGGTCCTATGTATTCAATGCATCAATATAACATAAAAAGGCACATGCACGTCTGTATGAACATGAAACTTGAAGAACCCCTTCTGATGGTCCATCAGAGGGACCATCCCCTGCCATAACCCCTGCTCTGTGAGATGGTATGATGGCAGTCTACCAGGGATTTTTCCATTACTGCTCAGGCCATTGCTCCTGACATACATACTGTAAGCATCACATAGCACCTCCCCCACATGGTGAGAAAACACATTTATATAGAGAACTTCTGTACCCCTCCACAGTGGCGCCTCTGTACACTGCCTTATATTAACATTTTGAAAATGAGGACGTCCAACTTTGTGCCTGATTTGTTTCAGTTTTTTCTCCGACGGCAAATGATGTCATATATGCCCCATATTGAAGGCTGATTGTACTCCGAGCCTATACTATAAGGAATATTGTTTTTGTCAATTCAAACAACCTTTGTTCCAGCATAAGCGAGAAACATGATAAATTGTTTTTTGTCTTAAGATTAGGTGAGATGAAAGAAACATAAATGCAGAGGTCCAGTGTGGTTTAGGCAGACTGCTCGTTGGCATTTCTTCTGCAACAAAGGTTCACAATGAAGAGCTTTAATGTGCAATGCTTTCTCCTTGCTTTCACAGATTACAGCTACTTCTTCAAAGGTGCCCACTATTTCAAATTGGAAGACAGTAGCCTGAAGATTGTCAAGTTGGGAGAAATTACAAAGGACTGGCTCGGGTGTTAAACAGTGATGAGATACAGAGCCACTGCCGGCTCTTCCTGGGATGACCTTTGTCCTCATGAGGACCTTGCCATGGAATCGCGCACAGCTAGAGGTCACCAAAGAGTATCCTGTTGCTGGGCTTTCAGGCCCTGCTGCCCCCTTTGCTCTCATGAAGGGCCCTACCCCCTCCAGTGTGTACTATTAGGCAGCCCTGAGGCCTTCTACATAGGCTGAACATACAGTATGCAACTGGATATATTGATTCATTATTGTGTGATATTGGCATTGTATTTGTTATTATGTGGCGCCATCCCCCAACCCCCTTAGTTTTATTGTTTTCTTTTGTCTTTTGTCATAAATTCAGACATCAGGTATGTCCATACTGTGCTGTGAGATATTGCCTATTATGCCAATTTGATTCCCAAGGGCTGGTCTTGTACCATATTATGAGGGATTTGTGTTGGCTTAGAATTACTTCTATGTCCACAGTGTATGAAGTGCATTTTCTTTTATAAATGCCTTAATGTTTTATTGATTATTAATTGTCTCATTGTTGTGAAATACATTTGAAGTAAAACATGACTTTGCACAATGTCTCTCAACCGAAGATGGTGCTTTAGAAATTGCTAATTTGCATATTAGTCCTATGTATTTTATACTCTGTGTAACAATGTCAGATTTTTTTTTTTTTTTTTTAACGTCAGAAGTTAGTATTCATAGGCACATGTTATTCTTCATTTGGCTAGCACTTTGTATAGACATATACAGGGGAACTGCACAATATGGAGACCCAATTCATTTTCATTGAACCTCCATTTTGCATTTTCCTTCAGTAATGGTACAGAAAAGGGGAAAAAAAGGCACAGGTTTGCCTAGAGGCTGTATAGGTTTGCTGCATGATGGAATCATGACCAGAGTACCAGTAGTATTGTTTGATAATCATTTTTATATTCATCTTTATTTCCTTAAGATTTTACTCTGCAGTCATTAGTGGTTGTGTTGTGTTTTGTTTTTATGCTTGTGCACTTTGTCATTCTGTCGTCAATAAAGATTAATGGTAAATATTGGTTCAGTGATAAACAGCGAAAGCACATCACTTAATTTGTTCACAAACTGTTGGCTATAATAAGCTGGATCTGTGTGAGTGTGTGGTAGACTATTTGTTTATTTATTTATTATGTAATTGCGCCATCTTATGGACATTTCGTTGAGGCCATTTACTCAAATTCAGTCCCGTTGTCATTGGATACATGTTCATTTTTGTTTTAGTGACAGTCAATACACAACCTTATATTATTACTCTAAGACATGGGTTTTCAACAGGTGGTCCGTGGACCACTGGTGGTCCGTGAAGGTGTTGCATGTGGTCCCTGACCATGCATTTAGTAATGTAGGAAAGTGAAGATTCGTATTTTAATTTATTGTATTGGGTTAGGGTTTAGAGAAAGTTGAGAAACAATGCAGTAAATGATCTGGTGACAAATTATGACGCATCAATGTTGTCAGTTAGTAGTTACTGGGAAGTCGGATGTCAAGAACTTCCACAGAAAAGTGAGTTAATCTCAAGGGAAACCATACCGGATTGCCTGGTTGAGTCACCATTACAAGGAACTGTGCCCATAATCAATCGTAAGTGTTTGCTTACTCATAGAATAAGTTACAATGAACAGCAACATGAGTTTAATATGGAAGGTTAATTTCTTTCTCCCACATGCATATCCCCCCTCCCAACACAACAATGGTCCCAGGTTAATTCTCAGTCAGGGTGGTGGTCCCCAGGTTGATTCTCAGTCAGGGTGGTGGTCCCTGGTTCATACTCAGTTGAAAACCCCTGCTCTAAGATTACAACAGTGCACTGCAGCTGGTGACTGTCTCTGGACTCTTCTCATAGGAATACCAAAACAAAAACTTTAATATCATTATTAATTTATTGTAGGCCTATTTATTAACACAAAAAACCCACTTAAATATTTTAACCCTTGCGTCCCTATATTGGGTATGTCCACAACCCTCTATTTTAACTAAGTAATTACTAATCAAACTGTAAATAATTCACTGATTAGAAAAAATCCATTCCATTAGTCAACAATAACCATCAGCCGCCCATAGCCCAGAGGGTCGAACTGTGATTGGCCAGTCAGATGTCAAACGCGTGTCCATGTTTAGCGGTTGCTAAACAACCACACAGCCAATCACAACTACACCAACCCACAGGGCTATGGGATTTTTACAGCACCTAGACCTAGACCGCTAGCTAAACCATAACAAGGATATAATCTAATCGTCCTCTGTACGGTCACCGATCACCTCCATGTGAGCGATGTCAGCGTCTGTAATGGCGACAGATGGGAGGTTTGCGTCGTAGGATGGCGTATGGGTATAATAAACACAATAAAATATAGAAGCTACGGAGAAACGGAGGGGAGAACAACAGCAACCTCAGCATTTCGAACAGCTCCGCCGCGGCACGCCGTGTCAACATGCCGTCGCAGAGGGTGTGCGCTCTACCGCGGCAGCAGTCCCTGCTTCTGCCCCCTGTCATCAACCCGTTCATACAAGACACCAAACTGTGCAAGGCTGACATCATTAAAGTGAGTGCTATTGTCTGTCTGTACGTGTCTTCTGGTTTGCATCAGGATTCTGTTAAGAAATAATAAATAGCCCAACACTAAATTCCAAACGGAGGGAACGTGCAGTAACACAGGACAGGTAGCCTGCATGCACATTGTGTGGCAATGACTTATAGCTTATCTATGGAGTATGGTACAGTGTGGCATTCCTTTTGCAAAGCCTGTGTGTGTGCCCCACAGGGCCCACACCAATTCATTTTTCTTTAAAAGAACATAAACAATAGGGCCGTTGTTGTGTGCTTTCTAGAAATCCTTTTGGTGTGGTCTCTAGAGTAGACTAATCGTGTGCTTACTAGTTCTGGTCTGTGCAGCCATGTACTATGTATGTCATAGGTCAGACTGTACCATTCTTTGCATTGTGTCTGTGACTACTTTATGTTATGTTATGTGTGTGCTCCCCTTCTCCTCTTCAGTGTGTTCTCCTTGGGATCATCCTGGTCCCTGTTCGAGCCATCCTGTGTTCCCTGGTTCTCATGGTGACATGGCCGGTGGCTGTCATAATAACATTAATGTATCCAATGAAAGGAGCCGTGGAGCCCATGACAGGCTGGAGACGGTAACTAAAAAAAAAAAATGAAATGCCCACCCCGCCCACACATATTTTGAGAGGGATCCAAACCCCCCCCCCCCCCCAAAAAAAAAAACAAACACTCAAACTCACAGCCCATCATCAAGACCACCTAGCAATCAGAGTACCTGTTCATAACGGTCAAATACAACACACATACAGGAGCATGCTTGTAACATTGCTGATGCAAGACGCGAAAGAACAATCTCTCGATATTTGCACTCGCACTTGCAGACGGTACATATTTATTGCACTATTTACTGTTATTTGTGGCTCTGCTGAATGATTACATTGTACCACCGTTGTAACAACATGGAAACTACTTGATTAGGAAACACTTCTGAAATGAGAGAAAATATGAACTAACCAGGTGCTCAATGGAGATAGCAAAATGTGATAATGATAATACGGTGCTCACACGGATCAAAACGGGATCAGGACCTAGATAAAAAGAGAAGGATCCGGGACAGGTCTTCACCTGATGAAGACCTGTTAGGTCCAAACATGTTGGCAGAACGCCCTTTTTGATTTAATAAAGGCGTTCCTCATTTTATTTTACTTTGTGTGCCCGGATCCTTCTCCTTTTCTCTCTTTTTATCTACTTCTGAAATGAGTTCACAGGAATCACTAAAGAAAACCCATGATGGTGTATGTATTTCAACAGGAACAGGGGTTCATGCAATTGCAGACTGAAACTTCTCAAATCAAATCAGCCAATAGTAGTATTGACAGTTGGCGCTGTTGCGTCAGGGTGTCCCGGTTGCTCAGCTGGTTAGTAGCTTCCTCAGCATCATGACAAGTGTAAAAATAATACGTGATTAAGTGTGACCATGACATTTACCGTCAGCTGGCTGGTTTCTCAGTTTCATGATATTGTGCACCTTGAGACTGTTGTTTAATCTGGAGTGTTTCTCACAGACCGAATTGCCACACCATAGGTCTGTGCTGTACTGTATTATAAAGCAAGAAATCCAATTGTTGAGTAATGCATCTGCAGACCTCGCTGTGAACAATGATAGACCACAAACATATTTATTACTGGCACAGTGAGGAAACGATGTGTATGTGACAGCCAGGGAAGAGAGCGCTTATCTGGGTCAAGGCCTTATCTGTTGACTAATTTACTGCTGCAACCAGCTCATACGTTTTGTGTGTTGACAGTTAAAGTTGTACTGAATATTCATATACGTTTGAGATTTAAGTAATATCTGCTATCTTGATAGCATATACTGTCTGTCACACATCCATGTGTGTTTTATATTGGCAGCTCATGTTTTTGTACATGGTGTACGGAGGTTCTATTCACAATAATTGATGTAGTATCATGGTTTGTGCTTGAAATGTACTGCAATTCTGCAAACTGTTAATAAATAAATCAATCAATTTGTTTAGACACTGGTTAATTGTGGCTATCGTAAAACTCTCGTAAAACTGCCACTTCCTTAACTTCTGTTATAGTTATTTCTTATTTGAGGAAGTCATTAAAGTTGACATTAGGGGGAAATTCCATACACTTGCATACTTAGTAAAATCCAGTATATCTGGTTATCACAAAGGTTTGGTTAAAGATTATATGAAGGACAAGTATTGCTTCCCTGCCAAGTCATGCCACTGCAGGATACCAAGTTATTGAAAACACAATTTATAATTGACACATTTAACGGACACTCGTATCTAGAGCTATTTACAGTACAAAGTGTAAGGTTGGAGTAAGTCGCATGAGACATAGTCTGTCTTCGGGTGGTGGCATGCCCACAGGCGTCGTCTTGTCACCACCAGTGTTGTGCGAGTGCATACACCCAGAGGTGTGAGGGATGTGATGTCGTTCTGCATCAGTTGTAGAGGTTTGAGATTGCAGTCAGTTCCTCACTTGCGGGGTGCCCTATGTACTGACTTAAACAGATAAAGCCCGTGCCATGCCACATTAGGCACAGACCTAATCATGATCTTCCTGGTATTAGAGTCTGGCTCATAGCCAGTGGTGGCATCTTCTTCCTCTACCTATTCTGCCCTACTTATCCCCACTTTACTAATGAAGCAGAAAGGCCTTGAAAATGCATTCAATGACGTTCTCGTCCTCTACTTCGTAAACCCTGTGTTGCCGAATAGGCTGCTGTTGCTTTGATAGCTCTGCAACATACATACTGAGAAGCATGTTTTTATACTGTAGGCTAGTGTGTATACTGTATATATCAACAAATCAATGTAAAATAATTCTAATAGATCTTTTTTAATAAGCGACCGAATCGATTAGACTGATCAACAACTTAAGCCCTACTGTATTCTTCATTGAGCAACAGTGTCACACAATAATAGCTGTGCGACACTAGCACACATGGCATTCCAACATTGTCACTTATACTGACACGCCCAAATAGGAATGCCAGGTTGAATGTGGTTAAGTGGACTTCTGGACTGGAATGTGGCCCTACTGGACTCCACAGTTAGGGGCAGGGCTGTCACGATTACAATTTTAAGTTGACGATTCATACTCACACGATTTAATTGTGTATTTTGGCATTAAACATTGGAACATATGAATGCAACTTTTATTTTATTTTTTTTGGCTTCATAATCCCAAATTGCACAGGCATGCTGACAAATAACTTAAATATAAAAATTACTGACACATTTATTAATACTTTCAAGATTTCTTTTTGAAATAGTGGAAGTAGCTGATCTACTAGCTATTGTCTCAAATAATTTCCATTGGGCGACTATGTAATAAGTCCGTTCATCTTGGATGTGGTTCCGTTCGTTCAGGTTCATGTGTCGGAGAGTAATGGCGTTCTTGGGAAGGGCCTACTACTTCAGCATGGGCTTCAGAGTGGTGGTGAAGGGCAAGCAGGTAACCAGCAACGAGGCCCCCATCCTGGCGGTGGCTCCACACTCCACCTTCTTTGATGGGATCGTGTGCGTAGTGGCGGGCCTGCCCTCCACCGTGTCCCGCACCGAAAACCTGGCGACACCCATCTTTGGCAGTGAGTGCTGTCATTGTTATTCCTTTTCCTATTTACTTTTTTTTATAAACACAAGGGTGATGGTGGTTGCTCGTTATGGCTTTGTGGGGGCGTAACTCTGGTGTCAAGGTTTCTTTGTCTGTTAAACACAATGATCGTGTTTGGACTTGTGGGATGTTGGAGAGTTCAGCAGCGGTAGTGTGACAGAATGGAGAAGATCGTGGCATTTTGTTTTGCATTATGGAACTTGAAGAAGAATTTAGGCCTGATGGCTATTGTTTTGGTACAGCCTGTCTTGTTTCAGCTTGTCCTTGAAGCAGTTAGAAGAGTGGTCTGATCCCTGTGCTGTGCAAGGGGTATGACAAGGGGTATGACTGTGCCTGTATGTATTTTCTCTCAACCCAGGGTTTATTCGTTGCCTCCAGCCGGTGCTGGTGTCCAGAAAGGATCCAGATTCCAGGAAGAACACCATCCGAGAGATAGAGAGTAGAGCCAAGTCACAGGGCCACTGGCCACAGGTCAGACACACACACACACACACACACACACACACACACACACACACACACACACCGATCATAGGGTCTCATAGAACAGCCCTACCATTTATAATCTGTTCATTTTGGGAGGAGGTACAGTACCTGATGAATGTCGTTGAGACCGAAATGTTGTAGCCAAATAAATTACTGCTGCAAGTGAAGATAGTGTGCAAGACTTGTGTGCTTCTACGTACCTGTCCCAGTAGGTGTGCAAAAGGACCTTTTCTCTACAAAGATAAATATGCCAAATTCATGCAAGTGGTGCTATATTAATTTCCTGCATTCACAATACATCTTGTCAATTCTTGTTGTAAACATTTTGTGGCTCAGCATCACATAATCCTGGTTTGCCACAAGCTTTGTGAAGTCCCCATCTTCCTCAATGGAGATCAGCTGCATATCCGTGGCTATCCTTTTTACAAAAAACCTGGTCACGCCTTCTTGCCAAGTTTTAAGTAGTAGGGCTTGGACTGATGTCGCCACCACTAGCATCACTCGAGGTCACTACCGGGTGTTTTAAATCAAATAAAAGGATAATGAGTAAAACAACTCACTATCGCGAAGTACGCCCACATTATCACGTGAGAGATAACCTTTCTCTGTTTAAATGGCTAGAGATTTTTCTACATGTTTACAACTTTTGTTAATGTTTAGCTTTTGAACATTTAGAAGTCACACCCCAAATTGCACCATTATCAGTTTGTTGGAGGAAACGGCGCTGGTTGCTTTTGGTTCAAAAGGAAGGAAGTGGTGAGAAACGTAGCACAGGGTGTAGGTTTGGTTTTCCACATTCCTGTCTTCAGACTAAAGAGCTGCTCATCCCACTGCACTAGTGCACTCGCTTGATGGAGATGAAAGAATGACGTAAGCAGAGGTTCACAGTTAGTGATTATTTTAACAGATAATCTAAGGTCAGCCTACAGTACATTTTTCAGATCATGCCCACTGTGTTCGTCCTGATGAGCAGGTTGGTTGGCGTGTGTGGTTGGCTCTGGGGTGTGAAAGCATACCTGCCAACAATTGCGCTGTGAAAAATAGGGAGATTTTGTAAGGTATCGGCAAATGGCCTACCTTCAACAAACCCTGCGCCATATCTAATCCCTACACCATAGCTCCTCTAAGAGCCATAGAATATATATAATAATATTAGCAACATAACAAAATTATTCTCAATTTATTCTGTGCGTGGCTAGTGGTAATATGTATGTCTATTAGAGGTCAAAGGGGGAAGTTCTCGCACCAAGTGAACTGCAATTGATCAGTGTATTCATGGGAACTGATTCAATTAAATTTAAAGAGAGAGTTTGAATGAATGCAGTGTCAAGCAACACACGCCCAACAGGGTTGTTTGTGAATGCTTTGCACACTAAATAGGGAGATTATAAACTGAGCTAGAACCGGGAGTGTTGGCAGGAATGTGAAGGGGAGCATGTTACACACATTTTAAAGCGCTTTGGGCAAAGGTGTTATAACAGGGAAAAAAAATAAACCCTACCAGTTAATACCCATGGCCTTTTACATGAAATGTCTATTCTTTGTTCCAGGTGCTGATTTTCCCTGAAGGGACATGTACAAATCGCTCATGTCTTATAACTTTCAAACAAGGTATGTTTATATACTCCTAATATTAATAAAACCTGCACCTGACTCGAATAATGTGTTGAGGATTTATAACCTATATACTGTAGATATCAGGGACGAGCTTTCCATAATGGACAATTCAACTGCCAGTCTGGCCGTCTATGTTTACTTAAATATGGACCACTCAAACCTTGCATCATGTGGGGGGGAAAAACATATGTGAATAAATGCTTTGAAAATACTATGTTGTAAATAAAAATCAATAAATCAACAAAAAAAAGCCCTTGCATCAAACATACTGATCTACAAGCTCACGACTCGGCACATTGTGAGCTTCTAACCCTAACCCGACACCATATCGCTCTGTCATTGTAACTAAGGTGCCTTCATCCCTGGGGTCCCAGTACAGCCTGTCGTCATGAGATATCCAAACAAGCTGGTAGGTACAACGCCGCCTTTTCTTTACTAACTACATTATGATATTATGATTATAAAAACTGAACAGATCTTTTGTGTTATTTCATTCTGTTTTATGAAATACCTTTCACTGTGATGTCTATCATGGATCTAGCTTTTTGCTATTATTATACTAGAAATATCTAATAACTTACTTTCCACTTTATGTCTGTTTATATGACGTGTGTGTGTGTGTGTGTGTGTGTGTGTGTGTGTGTGTGTGTGTGTGTGTGTGTGTGTGTGTGTGTGTGTGTGTGTGTGTGTGTGTGTGTGTGTGTGTGTGTGTGTGTGTGTGTGTGTGTGTGTGTGTGTGTGTGTGTGTGTGTGTGTGTGTGTGTGTGTGTTACTGTGTTTTCATTTTCTTTCTACCAGGACACAGTGACATGGACATGGCAAGGCTTCAGCTCGTAAGTGTCCACTTTGTGGTGTCATTGTTTGGACCTGACCTTGAAGTCGTTGCGTACATAAGAACACTACCATATACAAAAGTAAATCTCCACAAAGTATAGACTCATTGTTTTCAGATACTACCTATTTTACAGATATGAACCTTTACCAGTCCTTACTGGTACGAAACTTGAATTAGTGAAGTCAGTCTTTTTCAGCTCCAATCCCCAAGGTCAAGCCATTACAGAGTTGCATTGTTTATTCAGCGCCAATATTAGAGGAAGTTGAACCACTTCTCGGATCTTGTGCACTTAGAAAATGATGAAACATACTGCAGCAATAATGAGGAAGGACTTCGAAGTTCCTTGTTAATGGCATGGCACGAGCAACATCTTAATGTTTTAGTCAGCATACGTAGCACAACAGCATTAACACAAAAAAACAACAACCTTTGGCCTCTTTTCCAAGATGCCACTAACTATTCTGTTGCTTTTGTTTTCATTGATTTCATTATTCAGGAAGAGTCTCCTGCTTCTTACATTGTCACAGCTCTACACTACTGTAGAGATTGAGGTAAAATGCAGCCTTTCTTCCGATATTTCTTTATAAGCAGCACCATAGAATATATTTGCACATCCATTCATCGTAGGTTCTCTAATAATTTCCTACATTTTAGAAAAGTAGTCTAGCGAATGAATGATTGCCAGTTAAAAATCCAAAGGCTGGTGGGGGGGAAAACCTGGACTGGGAATCTATTAACTAGTGACTAAAAGGATCATACAGTGGTTCAGGAAGTAGAACGCAGTAGAATGCATCTTTGAATTGGAAAGGCCTGGTTCCATCTCCCGCTCCTCTGTCCTTGTGAAAGACACTTAACTTAACCAATTCTATTCTGCTCAGAGTGAGCAAGTTGCTGGCTTTGTATGGTTTCCTCTGCTGCTGTAGTGGTGTGACTGGGTGAATGCAATGCACATTACAATTTACAATTTAGGCATTTAGCAGACGCTCTTAATCCAGAGCGACTTACATTTAAGCAAGAACAAAAGCATGGGAATACATCACATAAAAGCATTTATCATGAAACATGCGTAAGCTAAGAAAGTAACAGTGGAATATCTATATAATGAAACTATACATAAACTATACATATTTACTACTATGCTATACATATGTACTATGGCGTGCTATGACTATATACAATACAATTATAGTGCTGTCTACATAACATGCTATAAGTCTGTGTCAAATGCTATCTAAGCCAACAGAAATGCTATCTAAGGGGTTAGGGTAAGTGCTATGGGCCACATTATAAAGCACTTTGGAGAAAGGCCATCCCTGAACAATTATCTCTGACGTGCCATTGAGCAAGGCTTTTGATGTTAATGTATGAAACCCTTTCCTTGTGACTCTGGTATTGGTGGTTCTATGGTATACTGTAGCGTTATGTTGGAAACTAATTATACAACCAGGTAGTTTTATAATTAGAAAGAATGATTCTAATTAGAAATCTGATTGGTTGAAATCGCTCTCTACCCGTGCTTCAAACCAGCATCACTGCACACCTAATCAAAACATGATTCTAGCTATTAACACAATTTTTACATACGACGTATTTTGATGCACTTCCGGCACTGAAAGTGTTAAAGCTAGGCGTTTGCACGGAAATCTTCAGTCGTATTGGCTACATCGGTCATTAAAATAAAAATGATTTTTTTAATCAAATATGTTAGTTATAATGATATTGAGTTGACGTGTGTTTTTTAAGCTGAACTGTTTTATAGCAATATTACATTCAAGGGTGTGTAATGTGTTACTGTCATCAATAGCGCTGCCTACAGAACTTGACTATCAGCTCGTTCCTGCAGCAACGCAGGCATGACGTTAATGACGTCAATGCACACCCTGTGCAGCACAATTGTAAGATTAGCGACCACTTTATGGAAGCTACTGTGGATCCGAATAAAGAAAGAAGGAATAAAGAGAGTTGACTGTAGTCAGTGCAGTGGGAATCAAACTTCATTAATAGCATGTTTTACCCGTTGAGCTGAATAAAATCATGTGTAAAACTCACTATTAATCAGTCTTAGTGTACATACTACTGTATGAAGATTTACTCTTTAACGGAAATATTAGTTTGTGTTTTAACACAGGATGATGAGTTGTTGGAGGCTTTATTTGTACTGGTCTTGTCTCTGTTCCTCAGTTCCTTCCGACACAAATCCCCACTGAGGAGGAAAAGAAAAGCCCACCTCTGTTTGCCAGCGCCGTGCGGAACACCATGGCTCAGTAAGCATCTTCTGACCTCCTTTAGCTGAGCATCTAGATATGTGTAAAGTTGTTGTTGGGTTAACTACGAATAAACCTAAAAAGGGAAAAGGTAATTTAGATTATGATACCTTTATTATCCCTGAAACTAATATAAAAACTAAAGTTAAAACTAAAAAAAAACTAAACTAAAAGGAACAATGAAATAAAACAATCAAATGAAAAGGAAATGTATGTAAAATTGTCTTTGTTTTAGTTTTTCCAACATTCTATCATGAATCCGGTCATCCCACCCTCCTATAAATGAAGGCTATCCTCACAATACCTAAGAAACAAAATAAAATCACACCCCTGTGAAGTGATACGTTTGGGAAACCCAGCCAATAACTGATATGTTAGTGTAGAGGGGCACGGTGGCACAGTTGGTAGTGCTGTCGCCTCACAGCTAGAAGGTCCTGGGTTCGATTCCCGCTCGGGGCGCTGTGGGTGCTGGCGGCGTGTTTCCTCCTCCGCGTCATCAGTGCCCATACCCGAAGGCGGGGTTGGCGAAAGGGCCTTTCTGTGTGGAGTTTGCATGTTCTCCCCGTGTCCCCTAGGGTAGATACCCTCACAAAAACATGCAGTAATCCTGGTCTCTAAACTGCCTCCCCCTGGCCAGCCGGGGCGCCTGATGGAGGGGAAAGGAACTGGTTGGAATAACGTGTTCCTTCCACGCGCTACGTCCAACCAGGGAAACTCCCCCCTGTCAGGTGTAAAGGAGCAACTTGGACACTCAAGCATGAAGGAAGCATGAGTTAAGTCCGTTGCTCTCCCCAGGTTGGCGGAGGATGTGTAGAGCCCAGGATCACATTAGATGATTGACACAGGGGTGAAAAATGGGTTACAAAATCGTGGGATAAAAAATATATTATAAAAAAAAAATAACTGATATGTTGTGATGCGGAAACTTACAGTATATCTAATAATGACGATAGCCCCCACTATCCTGTTTATGAAGTACACAACACCACCCTGCCCATACAGATGACTCCCACATGCAATGGCGTGCACTGGCAGACTGCCACTGAGGAGTATAATGAATGTCTAGCTAGTAGCTGAATAAACATATTTTGGACATGACGTGAGGATCACTGGCGCCTGGCATGCTGGTCTCGCAAGCAAAATGGAGCTAACAACCTAAAAATATCAAGTCATTGGCATTCGAGTGGGAAAACGGAAGAATGACAAGAATTGTGCCAAAGCACACATACAACTACACAAAACAACTACCGTACTGTAGTAGAGGAACATCCCTGCAAATCACACATCTTCCCTGATTGCATAATAATACAAATAAATAAGGGTATTCCTGGGGCCTGATAATGGGCATACAGCACTGCATGTGCCTCTGTGTGTGATATTTCTGTAGGTGTAGGGCAGGGGTTTTCAACTGATTATGAACCAGGGACCACCACCCTGACTGAGAATCAACCTGGGGACCACTGTTATGTTGGGAGGAGGGGGATATGGGGGGAAATTAACCTTCCATATTAAACTCATGATGCTGTTCATTGCAATTTATGCACGACGAGCAGTGAGCAGACATTACATTGAGTATTGAGTTTTACATTATATTTCTTTATAATGGTGACTCAACCAGGCAATCCGGTATACCTACTTTCCCTTGACATTCTAACTCCCTTTTCTGTGGAAGTTCTTGGCGTCCGACTTCCCAGTAACTGACAACATTGATGCGTCATCAACTCATCATACGCCTACAGAATACTTTCCTACATACTAAATGCATGATCAGCGACCACATGCCATACCTTCACAGACCACCAGTGGTCCACGGACCACCAGTTGAAAACCCATGTCTTATACTGTTTCTCAAACGATGGTCCACGGACTCAACTGATATACCGTACTGACACATGTGGCCCTATAACCTTTATCCCTAAACTTTCTTTCCCCATATTTTACTATCTTGAAGCAGATCTACATCCATACATTATGGCTATTATCGGCTATTTGAACTATTTTAATAATTGTAATAAAGTTAGTTAGTTAGTTTCATTTATTGTCCACGTGTGGAAATTCGTCTTCGGTCTCAAACAGTAAAAAACAAACGGTTACAACAACAGCAACAACACTTAACACAATTATTTTCTCATGGCAAAAAGTGCAGGACAACAAACAGTGGCAGATACATTGGAAAACAAACAAATCTAGCGAGACATGGTATCATTGAGTGCCTTAATGGCATTTGGTATGAAAGAATTTAAAAAAATGTTACGGTAATGTTACTATGTTACTATATATATATATATATATATATATATATATATATATATATATATAGTAAAAATGGCAAATACGTGCAAGATATAGCACATGATGACATGATTATATGGGCACATTTCGTAATAATGATGACTCAATCAGGCAAGCTGGTACACGTCACCCTTCTTGAGATTCTTCTTGAGATTTTCTGTGGAATTTCTTAACCTCAGACTTCCCAGTAATTCTGATAACATTGACGCACGTCTTCCACGGAGCAGTGAGTGCACAAAACTTTAGTGCACTGTTCCGTGGAAGAAAATACAAAATCTACGCTTTGCTACATTACTAAATGCATGGTCAGGGACCACATGAAATACCTCCACGGACCACCAGTGGTCCACGCACCACCTGTTGAAAACCCCTGGTGTAGGGGATGGTATCGCTGCTGTCAGCTGGAAACCTGTCCAAAACTGTTACTTTTCAGGAAATTGATCAAATTAACTGTGTTCCAATGGATCCAGCTTGTAGTTATTATTAATATTTAGTCACAAGCTTTTGAGTCTTGTAAATATATAAAACCCACAGACACACTTAACAACTTAACTTTCACTTTAAAAAAAACATTAAAACTGAAATAGCAGGCCCAGGCCGTAGCGTAACGGTCTGGGCACCGGACTGGTAATCCAGTCGCAGTGTGCCGCGGGTTCGACTCCCGGACCCGACACGGCCTTTACCGCATGTCATCCCCCCATCTCTCTCCCGTTTCCTGTCAGCCTACTGTCTGTCCCTTCAAAAAAATCAATAAAAAGGCGTAAGCCGCGAAAAATATCTTAAAAAAAAAAGAAAAACTGAAATAGCACAAATAGGCCAATCTGCAAGATCACAACGTGATCCCGGCATCCCGGCTGATGCAATTGTGAGCTTATAGATTGGCTATTTTGCTACTTTTCTGTGACATAATAGTATAACGGCGTAGGGTGTGAATTTATGGGGAAAATCTTTTAAAACATTAAAAGTTGAAATATGGAGCTACAAGGTTTCTCGCCCGACTGCAACGATATGTGATATATTATCTGTGTGTCTGTCTGTCCATGCTCTTCTAATGCGGTCCTTGTTCAGGGCTCTGGGCGTTCCCGTGACGGACCACACATATGAAGACTGCCGCCTGATGATCTCTGCTGGGGAGCTGACACTGCCCATGGAGGCCGGCCTGGTGGAGTTCACCAAAATCAGCCGGAAACTCAAGTATGAACTAGGGTTGGAAAATCAACCCAAATGTCACACAGGCTCACTGTGCCGAAGAACACGTTCAATGAAATAAAAAAATAAGCCAAGCCGGCTTATTTTTTTTATTTCATTGAACGTGATCAGTTTTTAGATGTGTTGTGTTTGTGTGAGTGCTGCTTTCCAATTTCTGTGTGCATTTCTATTCTAATCCCTGCAAATACATTTGTCTTGCCAAGTTGCCATATTTTAGAGCTACATTGCAGTTCATTGCTTGCATCACTGACTTTGAATCATAATCCCTTTAACCACTTTGTACATGGCATCCTTATTTTGGGCAGAAAACCTTAAAGTAAATAAAAATCTAATTAACAAACAAGGAAATAGGCTGCTAAGTACACTAATACAATTGCAGATGTACACGCTCGCAACACGATGTGAAGTGAAGCTTGTCGGTCAGCTATTTTATTAATCAGAGCAAGTAGTTACATGAGATGAATATGTGTTTTAACTCGTTCCGGTTGCTTTGGGGCGCACACACGTCATCAGATTGCACAAGAATACGTTCACACAGTAGAAGGACTGAACATGGCATGCAGTACAGAAGGACAGGCCAAAACATGTGAATAGTGTTCTTTTAAAGGGATTGTGACATTAAAAAAAAGGTTTTGGAATTGTTCTTATTTTTTTTAGGTTTTCTAATCTCAATTGCACCCAAAAAAACATTAACTTTTAACATTCAGTAGATTTTCTGTGATCTGGGGTTTTCTGGCTCAAACAGGTGCTCAGATTTGCCGGCAGTAAGTGATGTAAGACCCTGCAAATCCCATATATGTCAATGGGATTTGCCAGCAGATGTCACTGTTTTCACTGTGTTGCCTGTTTTCATTGTAGCTCAAAAGGCTTCCAAACCCCAAAGAAAACTTCTGACCACAGAAAATCCACTGAATGTTCAAAGTTCAGGTTTTTTGGGTGTAATTGAGGTCATAAAACCTAAAAGAAAAATAAATGAAAATGAATGTCATAAAACCTTTAACACTTCAAACAAGAATATAGTACAACAAAAATTACATTTGGCTGTAAACCTAACACTGTACCTCACCTACTGTACCCCCACCACTTCCTCAATCATCACATTAACCCATTCTGACCTGAGATCAGATTCATACGAGGTTTCCGCCGGACACACACTGGTCTGATGAACCCATTCTGACCTGAGATCAGATTCTAAAAATGTCAGTCGTTCTTCGATTTTTCAAAAAATAGCAGACCTACAAGCTCGTATCGCGCCACTCGGTGGCGCGATATGAGCTTGTAGATCTGCTATTTTTAAATAGCTATGATGCCGACACCAAAATGGGTGCCCGGTCAGACTGGGTTAAGTCATTGTGTCCTTGCTCGGTCTCCCCATGTCATTGTGTCCTTGCTCGGTCTCCCCATGTCATTGTGTCCTTGCTCGGTCTCCCCATGTCATTGTGTCCTTGCTCGGTCTCCCCATGTCATTGTGTCCTTGCTCGGTCTCCCCATGTCATTGTGTCCTTGCTCGGTCTCCCCATGCAGCCTGAAGTGGGACAACATGAGGGCGGAGTTGGAGGGCTTTGCGTCCATGGCCGCCTCCTGTCAAGGGGGACGCATCAACATCCAAGAGTTCTCTGCCTTCCTCAAACTGCCCATCACTCCGGTGCTGGAGGAGCTCTTTGCTCTGTTTGACAGGGTGAGATACTAAAGCAATAAGCCGCAGTAGAGTTTACCGTAGATTTTTACAATTAGCTAAGAGGCTTCCTGCTAATTTGTAAAATCAATGTCGTACACATGGTGACCAACTTGTGTAAAATGTATATATATAATATTAATGCTAGTAACCCATGTAGACCTGAGGCCTTCTAAAACCTAACCTAAGGCTTTCTGAAAACCTTCAAATTCTTATGAAAAAAAACCCCAATTGCTATAATGATACACAAGAGCCTGGTGTATGAGACAGAGAGGTAGCTTCCTCTCTCATGAATGGCAAAATAATGTATAGGTTACATCAGGTCTAAATGTGTTAATTTAACCACTATACTTTGATTGGGGTCCCCAGCACTCTATACTAGGCCTACTATATTTCCCTCTACACCAAATGTCTTTGCCACTTGTAGATCGGCTATTTTCCCAGAATGTCCACACCAGATTAGGGACACTAGGGGTTCATGTGACTAACCTTTTGACCTTGTCCAGGATGGAGATGGCACCATTGACTTCCGAGAGTATGTGATCGGTGTGAACGTCCTGTGTCGACCAGCCAACACTGAAGAGGTTCTGCGCATGGCTTTTCAGGTGGGAAACTCATATTCTGCTGTCTCACTGTTGTTCGACTTTGCTGTTTCTTGAGGGGTGCCAATGTGGCCGCCAAGTTTAATGTTTTGCTTGTGGGTTCCGTTCAACTTCGTTTGTTTTTTCTGTTTTTGGAAATGTTAGTTTTTGTTGCGTTGTACTGTATGCATCTGTATTTTGATAAATCCTAAATCTTCTATCCACTGTTGGAATAATAATAATAATAATAACTTTATTGACCGGGAATGACCTGACCACATTTCCTCTAGGAAGTCATGCATATTTTATTTCCGTTTCCAGACAATTTCTGGACCCATCCGACATGGATTATCAGACACATCAGATCAAATAATAAATTGCATTCCAACCAGCAACGCATAATACAACCTGGTTTTAAACAAGACACATGCAGTACATTCATATACAGTAGACCTGTACATAGAATATATAGTTAAAACAAATACCGTTCATCGATAATACAGTTAATCTATTAAATCACCTTTCTCCTATGCCACGTTTTATAAAGATATTCTGAAAATTACCAAAAACATGACGAAAAAGTAATTAAATTAAGAGCACTACAGGTTTACAGTAGCAGGGGTGTGGACCTTTTACATGTTCATCTACTAAAGACTAGTTGGTAGATGAGGTTTTTGCTCTGATTAATGTTCAATATGAAATAAACTAATAAATAAATAACTTGAAAGTATAAGGATTTTCTATAGATGCGTAGAAAGAAGGATGGACTAGAATTGTACAGATACTGTAAGAGATTGTAATCTTGTGTTTCTGTGTTATCTGTCAGTTGTTTGACACAGACAAGGATGAGAGGATCACTCGAGAGGAGTTCAGGGCTCTACTGCGCTCCACTCTGGGCGTGTCTGATATCAACATGGCCAAGCTCTTTAAGGCCATCGATGCCGACGGCTCTGGCTTCATCACCTTTGGTGTGTACGCACGCACACACACACACACACACACACACACCACACACACACACACACACACACACACACACACACACACACACGACACACACACACACACACACACACACACACACACACACAAACACACACACAGTATGCCCTCTGAACAATGACTTAAACATGAGGACACATCTCAAGTAAATGCTCTGGCTGTGTAGCATTTCCACGGCCGACGGCTCTGGCTTCATCACCTTTGGTGTGTACGCACGCACACGCACACACACACACACACACACACACACACACACACACACACACACACACACACACACACACACACACACACACACACACACACACACACACACTACACACAGTTCAGATCACTGGTTCTCAACTTGTGGGCCAGTGGGCCTCCCAAATCCTTGGCTTAACCCATTCTGGGCGGGAACCCCTATTTGTATCTTACCCCCTCAGGCCGGGAACCCATATTTGGGTTCTGTACAGTATGTACAGTATTCAAAAATGTAAATCTTTTGATTCTGCTATATCAATATTTGAAGTTTTTCAGAAACCTTAGGTCAGGATTTAGAGGCGTTTTTAGAATCGGCCTTAGGCCTGAATGGGTTTCTAATGATGGCATTAATATTAAAAAAGTGATACCAATAAATAAGAACTTAAAGTATTCAACGCAACACAATCGATTGATTGATCATTAAAATATCCATGCGCAAAAAATGTGTGATGCGTCCTAGGGCCTGCAAATGCTTTCAAGGTTTTCAAGTTGGCCCTGATCCAGAAAAGAACCACTGGTTTAGATCCAGTTAACATGTATAATCATTGCCGTCTTGTATCTCCATAACTTCAACTTTTAAGGTGCGTTGTGAGCTTGTACATCATCTATTTTTGGGACAGTAAAATTGGTTCAGTCTGTGGGTTTTATAAATATTGAAACAAAGAACATATTAGCAAGAGCTTGTGATGAAATAAGTGTATTGAATCCATTGGAACTGTATTTGCATTCCACTTCCACACAGAGACATACTCAGTGCTTCACTGGACGATGAATGCAATGCCGTGTGAAAAGGGTGGGGTTAACCACCCGTCAACCTGGCATCCGTATTTCGGGCATGACATTAAATGCAAAAAAAATACTAATAATTTAATTATTATTCTAATGAATGACCCTGTCTTTGTCTGTTGCGTCTGTGGTGACAGCTGAGTTCCAGGCCTTCGCCATGAGCCATCCAGAGTATGCCAAGCTCTTCACCACGTACCTGGAGCTCCAGCGATACCAGGCCCTCCAGGCAACCGGGATGGACGATGAGGAACAGGCCAGTTACGCTAACCAATCAGTGGACAAACATGAAGAGAGCACGTCTGATAAGAAAGATGACTGAGATGTAGGAGGGGGAGTGGGGGGGACGTGGGAGTTTAGCTTTTTGTTTTTGGACTGCACTGAAAGTTAGATGGCCGTATCTGTTGCATGGACATGGACAACTCAAACAGTTATTTGCACTGATTTTTATTTTTTTATTTTTTTCTGGAGAAGCAAAATCTACTGGCTCTTACCACAGCAGTGCTAAGTGAACCTCACTGTATAAATTGGCAGGTGCGTACTTGCCTTTTTTTTATTATTATTATTATCATGACGTGTGAGTGCCTTATTAAGATTAGCAAGAGCAGGTGTGCCACAAGCCAACGGTTTTAGAAACGGACGTCTTCAGTGTCTGTTAACATCATTGAATGCTAACGGACAAACACATTGTGTGCGTTTGTGAGCAGGTGCAAAGTTCATGCCCTCCATCAGGCACACTGGGGTTCAATTTCCTCACGGGAGAAAAAGATTATTATTGATATTATTATGATCTCTGTCACTGTACTTGCGATTCCTACAGTTTGGCCTGGGAGACTAGGAGGCATAGCATGTTTTAGTGCATGCGTTTACATTCGTGAAACTCCTCCCTGTCGGGTGAAGAGAAGACTCCAGACGTGTGGTTGTATACACATTCATAACTGGTTCCCAAACTGGGCCGGGACCCATTTATGGGTCCCAGATACATTTTTATGTGTCCTTTTTATTATAATTTTTTTCCTACATTTTGTTTTTAATTATCATTTTCAAAAAAAAGAAAAAAAAGAAAAAACTAAAGTTCAATGATTATTTTTCAGTAATTTCGTGAAGAAGAAAACAAATGTTTAAGAAGTAGTGACAATAGGAAATCTATATTGAACTTGTAGATCTGATATTTTCACAGTAGTGTGGGGGGTCCCAGGCAAACAGCTAATTTCTCTTTTGGCTTCTTGAGCTAAATTGTTTGGGAACCACTGGTCTAGACCCCGACAGTACAGGTTGTCAGTGACAGAGACTATTTTGACATGAAGTGATTTTAATAGGACACAAAACATGTAGGAACTTGAAGTTAAGTAGTGTGGGAATAATTATTTCAGGAAGTTGGGCGACAAGTCAGTTGACAGTGTTGGGGGGGTGTCTTCACCGCATATGCCTGGTGCCCCTATTTTGGGCATGTCATTAAAGGCAAAACATTCTATTAAGGAGCTAAAATAGCAGATCTACAAAATGGATTATTACTATTTTTGCCCACATAACACCTTTGTACAGCTGAGGTATAAAATAAAGCTTATGGTTAACCCATTCTGACCGGGGCACCCATTTTGGTGTCAGCATCATGTTATGCTTTAGCTATTTAAAAATAGCAGATCTACAAGCTCATATCGCGCCACCGAGTGGCGCGATATGAGCTTGTAGGTCTGCTATTTTTGAAAAAATCGAAGAGCGACTGACATTTTTAGAATCTGATCTCAGGTCAGAATGGGTTCATCAGACAGACCAGTGTGTGTCCGGCGGAAACCTCGTATGAATCTGATCTCAGGTCAGAATGGGTTAAATATTGTCACACTGTATTATACATTTTACCTGGACTTGTATATTTTTTAGATCTTAGTGCACTGCAACCTCAATAATCCTCGACACTGTGCTTTAGCATGGACAACAGCCAGACTTCTAGCTCTGTATTTCTACATGCTAGCCATGTAGTCGGTATTAACAGTCTGTATTGACTGGAAGTTGAGAGATTTCCAAACCTCACAATTTTATATAAGCAAAACATTTCACTTTTTTAAATGTAGGAAAGTCCTTTTGACAATATGTTGCAGAATTAATTACTGCACTTCCTTTTTTTTTTTTTTTTTTTAATGCCCGATCTGGCAACCTCACAGTGGTGCCGTATGGAAATAATGTCTGCAAAAGAGCATACATGCTGCGCTTTCCCCTGTTTTCCCCCCCCAGCGCTCTGGGACATGGACCTTGTAAGACGCCGGTATAATTAGCTAAAGGTTTTGCTCTGCATCTGTATCTATTTGCATTTCCATTGAAGAAGAGTGTTGTTTGCTGATGCAGCAGTGTGTCTGCACAGCGTTAAGTCGACTAAAGCAGAGCAACCAGCTGAAAATAGGGCAATTTGTGAGCAAACAGGCAACAGTGTCTATTCACCAGAGCATATTCCAATGGGGCTATGCCTTCCAATTATCTCGGCCGCATTGCTATTCATTTAGGATGCGTCGCAATTATGATTTTTTTGTTAACACAGCAAAAGTTTGCTTTCTTGCAATAAAACGAGTACCATTTTAACTCTGCGTTTGTTTGTTGTGTCCTTTGTGATGTTGTATATCACAGTGAGGAAACTTGTAATCAGTAGTTTCTTAGACTTTGTAATTGCTTGTAATGAGGTGTTGAATGCTCGGCACTGAATACCTTTTCTACCCCTGCTGTTCTTCAAACGGCCACCAGGTGCCAGCAGTTCTCCATAGAAATGATTATATGGATCTGCAACACAAGTCCTGAATCTACACAAGTACACATGGTGGTCAGTACCTGTTGGTGAGTTAGCGGTGCCATTTACAGGAATGACCCCAACTTGAACATTCGGAGGCAAGGGCCAATTATATTTTATTTACCCATTCTGACCTGAGATCAGATTCATACGAGGTTTCCACTGGACACACATTGGTCTGATTAACCCATTCTGACCATCAGATTCCAAAAATGTCAGTCGTTCTTCGATTTAATTTTTTTTAGCAGACCTACAAGCTCGTAGCGCGCCACTCGGTGGCACGCTATGAGCTTGTAGATCTGCTATTTTTCAATAGCTAAAGCATAACATGATGCCAACACCAAAATGGGTTCCCGTTCAGAATGGGTTAAAGGAAATGCATTGGTGAAAGAAAAAAAGGGAAAGGCTTCAAGAGACAAATATCTGAATTTGAATTTGTATTACTTGCTCATTACAAAAGCAAATGGACAAAATGTTAGCTAATGTCCATACATATTGGTAGGATTGGCTATGGTTAGAATTGTATTGATTCTGATTCTGTTTATCAATTCTGGTTCTTATTGATTAGGGAATAAATAAGAACCATAATTTATTGATAAGCAGAATTTTGGTTCCATAATGGTAAGATAAAAGAGGTGAAAATGTTTACATATCACAACTATCTTCATTATTTTTAGCATTAACTGAAGTAAATACAAATAGTAATACTGGTATCTACATCAACCCAACACAATTGTCCCTGTGAATTTATTTAATCAACTTTGTCAACTTTGGAAATGTGATTGATTTAATAAATTAACAGTTTGTGGGAAAGTGCAGTGATGCAGACAGTTTTACACCACAATGTAAAACTGTAAGAGTTAAATCTTGTACACAGTTTATTAAAAAAAAAACATGGGACCATTAAATTATTAGGATTTTGATTCTGATTGAATTGCTTCATTTTATATTTGAATACTGAACCCTATACATATTGGAAGTTCAAAACCATAAGCAACTGTACCATCTGCTCCAGTTTCAGCATTGAGAGGTGAAGAGGCACTGAAATAATTACCGGTAGTCGAATGCAGGTGAAAAGTAAATGATATCGATCTATGTTTTTCTGATGTTCCACAGGCTAATTTGTCGGACAATACCAGCTGTATTGAGTCTCTGAACATCACTCTTTAAGTTTCAAGCTTAATCAGCGCAAGGTGCTGTCAAAGTTGTACAATGGAACTTTAATCTGTTGGTTTGTGCTTCACGACGTCAGACCTTTTGTCCTCCACTTAGCTGGCCTTTGTGGAGAATACCTGGGGAAATAACATGATCTGTAAATGACTTTATTTCCAGGTTCACTGACACACAGACCAAATCAGACATGTCTGATTTGACACACTCCACCTGATGAGGCATGCTCAACACTTTAGATACAACAGATAGCCCTTAGAGACCTCTCTCTCTCTCTCACACACACACACACACACACACGCACACACACACACACGCACACACACACACACACACACACACACACACACACACACACACACACACACACACACACACACACACACTGGCAGAGGAGCACAGGATGAACGATGGAGAGCAAAGCGCTTCATTAAAAGCCCTGTGTTAGACTGTGATTACCAGCTGTGATTATCCACCTTCAATTTGTTTTAACCTTTTCAAACGTACCTGGCCCCATTTCATTTTAATCACAATTGATGAGATGGCATGGAATCAATTAAGTCATGCTGTTGTCACACTTGTTTTTCCTCCCACCCACAACACCTCCTCCCCGTCCGGGCACTCATCTCTCTCTCTCTTACTCTGTCGTATGATGGTGTCGCACGCCAGAAATAGCCGATCTGCAAGCTCGCAACGAGTCACGTCCGCGGCCTGTTGTGTGCTTATAGATTGACCGTTTTTCGGTTCGCAAAACACCGCCGCACGGAGGGGCATAAATCGCACTCCTCTCCTCTCTCTCTCTCTCTCTCTCTCTCTCTCCTCGGGGTTGCTGTTGTGTATCTCTGTATCCATTTCAGCCCCTGCCCCAGGCGCTGGTCCTGTCTTAGTAGATTGTGAGAGTTATGCGTTCGTAATCTCATTTGGTCTTCTCAGGTCCTGTGAGAGTGAGGAGGCATCCTGTGTTTTTGTTTGTGGACGGAGGCTTGTGTGCAGGAGGCGGCCTTCAGATGGATCGAGGTGGGGAGAGCTGGACGGAAAGGTCAGGGCAGACAGGCCGCGGCCATTAATTTGATGCGACCGATAATCGAGGGCTCCAAAAGGTAACTTGGCTCTCAGGCGAGGTGGAACATGGAAATGTGTCTTTCAGTTTTCAATAACGGGGTCATGCCTCAGACATCTGTTTCCTCATCCAAAAATACACCATGTTCCCTCAATCCTACTGTATATGTTCCCCCATCCTATGTTCCCTCAATTCATATTCCCTCATCCCAAAATAGACCCTCAGCATCGAATTGATGCTGTTGGGGTCACCTGTTAGGCTACAACATTTATAATGTGCTTGTAATGTAAGGCATTATAATACTCGTTATCAAGCAGATATAAGGTCATACTGTAAGTAAGTCAGAGAGGCTTATTGTCTGTATCAGCCAGGGTGCAGGAGTTTATCCCTGTTTCAATGCGCTAGACCTCTGGGAGATGGAGTTTATCCCTGTTTCAATGCGCTAGACCTCTGGGAGATGGAAAGCTGAGGTGGAGCACAACACCTAGCCTGGTTAACAGTTTGACTGTTTTATACGCTTAACCCGCATTTTAATCAACCCCCCTTCACTGCCGAGATTGTTGTATTACCTTTAGAGCATACGCTGAATTATTTGGGCTTTTAATCCGCGAAAATCGAGCGAAAAAAGCTTCCTCCGTTTGTTATGAATGATCGCACCACCCGCCATCTTGGTACACCCGGAAGACGCAGCACAGGACCCTCCTCCATGAGGCGTTGAACCCCATTCATTTGCATTGGCCTCAATTTCCCAGAAGCCCTAGCAGCCCACAGCATGTGACGATTTCCGGTTTCATCATCAAAACAAATGCATCTAGTCTCTTTCTCCGCGGCGAAGACGGATTTTCTATTTATTTATTACATTACGGCGGATTAAACACTTAAAACAGAAGTCGCGATTAGCGAGGTTGGCAGCGACAGTAACCTGGAGTAATCCATTCCCGGCACGGAAACTAGACCGAATCAGCCGTTGGCCGGCGGATTACGGTCTGGAGAGGCTCAATTGTACGCCCATTTCCTACACCAGAGAAATGGGGCGGCCAATCTGCCACACGGTATGCAATATGGGCGGGCTTTGGTACAGTGACTTTCAATGCTTGAGACCTTTGACTGACAGTAGCTCTGACCAATTGCGTCAAAGAGAAAATGTTTCAACCCGCCCCCCCCCCCCCCCCCCCTGGAAATGAAATCCAAGCTGAGCCTCCCCAGACTAATATCCCGCGGTCCGTGCGATATTAGTCTGGTTTATTAACCCATTCTGAACGGGCACCCATTTTGGTGTCAGCATCATGTTATGCTTTAGCTATTGAAAAATAGCAGATCTACAAGCTCATATCGCGCCACCGAGTGGCGCGATACGAGCTTGTAGGTCTGCTATTTTTGAAAAATCGAAGAGCGACTGACATTTTTAGAATCTGATCTCTGATCTCGCGTATCTCTGTATTAACCCATTCTGACCGGGCACCCATTTTGGTGTCAGCATCATGTTATGCTTTATTTTTGAAAAATCGAAGAGCGACTGACATTTTTAGAATCTGATCTCAGGTCAGAATGGGTTCGTCAGACCAGCGTGTGTCCAGTGGAAACCTCGTATGAATCTGATCTCAGGTCAGAATGGGTTAACCAGGCTACGCAACACCTACCATCAGCTCCCAGTACCGAACAAGATCAAGCCATGCTACTCATACGCTGAGTTGGTGCTGCCCGGGATAATCCATAACCTTGCAGTCGAAAGGCGAGTGCTCTACCCGGACACGAATCATGACATGTTTATAATGTATTAGCCTGGCCCAGCCAGCGTGCTTTCTTGTCTAGAGGAACGGGCGCGCTTGGAGCAAGCGCTGGAGAATGTTGGTTCGCCAATCAGAGCAATTCCCCCTCCGCCCCCTCCCTGGTAGAAAACATAAACAGCACACAAATATGCAGCCAACATTTATTTTATTTTATGTTTTACTGTAAACCAGCCTGCTCAAACTCGATAATAATAATGATATGATTTACTACATTTAATAAATACCCTTTGTTTATATTTATGTTTATTTATATTTTTTTTCCACAGAATCAAAGGTTTTATGGGCATGATTCACCAGGATCCTGGGTGGCTTGATAAGACTTAAAATATTTGATCACATATTTTTGTAAATCTCTATGGGAAACATGAATGGCCGATTCTTCAGTGGAACTAGAGAACCATGCCCACTGCTATGCCCTACATACTGTATATTAACAATCTACAAAGGGTTGAATTGTAGATTGATAAGAAGGGATTTTTTGGGAACGTTTTTGAGGCTTGACAGTTGCAGTGTAGACTGTAGAGAGAAAGGAAATGAGCAGAGAGAGCAGAGGTGTAACTTTAATGCTTGTTTAGGGCATGTATGATTCACTTTTTTGCCAGCCAAGTCTATGGACTTTAATGCTTGTTTCGGGCCGTTATGATTTCTTAAATTATTATTATTATTATTATTATTTTAAAGTACATTTTATTCAAAGAGTATGACATATGCAATTTTCACAGACAGAGAATACGACTCTTTGTTTTTTTTACATTTTCTCCATTATCATTATTATTTAAGATTTGTGCCTTTTATTGATAGAGAGAGAGACAGGGAGAGACATGCAGCAAAGGTTGTCATGAACGGGGCTCGAACACGCAACGCTCTGTCAGGCCAGAGCCTATATATATATATATATATATGTGGTATGGGCCTGGACCGCTAGGCCAGCCGGCGCCACGTTTTGATGAAACTGTTTTGCCAGCCACCTCACTTCACACAAGTGCGAGTTATTTTTGCCTATGGCACGTCCGGTTGAAATTGGTTAAGTGACAGTGGTTTTTCAGCCACCGCAACAATACCCCATGCTGGGCCACCATATCGCACCGTGGGTCACCATCCGTGACACTGCGTGACGGTCCTAAACATGCAGCTGTACTGCTGCCCGTCAGCGTGTCCTTGTCCTTGAGTAGAGTATCGAGCACTCCACTGCTCCAGTGAACTATCGAGTGGTCAAGGACACACATGCAAGCAGTTTATCACTCGCACACTCCCAAGTGAGAGCGTGTGTGTAACCCTTCTCTACGCCCTGTAACTATAACCCCACCGTGCGTGCGTGAGTGCGTGGCGTGGCGTGCACAATCAATTTTTGTGTACCAAGATCACACGATGCAGATACTGTATTTGAGGAATGCACACAATGATTAGTCTTTAGGGTGGTTCTGTTCCATTTGATATCCTTCTCCTATCACAGCAGCTAGCTCACAAATCTTGCTGCTGCGTGTTTGCACATTGTTGTACAGATATGGGAGTTTTTTGTCATTAGTCATGTTTTAAAAATCTCTGCGGGTGATTGTAATCTGTGGGAAGTATGGTATCTCTGGATGTCTTGGTGCAGTGGACAGATGGTTAGGAAATGTAGCAGAAATATTATCAAGAGGTTTGGCAAATTAAGGAACTATTCATGTTAAGAACAAAGGCTTTATGATTTCTAAAACTACATGAATGATTATATAAGTAGTAAGAAGAAGATGATGTATGGATGTATGTATAATGTATGTAGGTATGTCGGTTAGTCTGTATGTATATGTGAGTCATGTGTCGGTTTGTACAAAAATGAAAAATAAAATGATTGAAAGAAAGAAAGGAAATGTAGCTCAGTTTCCACTTAATTCTGTGTGCAGTGGGTGCATAGTCTGTCTTCTCTCGGGAGCCAGGTCTGCCTATGGCTGCCTTTCTCGATCGCGAGACTGCACTCACTGAGTCCGTACCTAGTTAAGATTTTTCTTTGTTTTGGAGCGGTCACTCAGTTTGCATTCGTTCTGCTACATGAATATTGGCAGCCTCAGTGTCTGAGTGGGTAGAGAGACTGAGAGGCCACCTGGGTATCAGAAGGTCACCTTTGTTCGACCTAAAGCGCGTCCCTAAGTGCCAAGTGTCCCTGAGCAAGACACTTAACCGTTAACCCCTAACTGCTCCCCAGGCGCGTATCTCTGTATTAATGGCAGCCACTGCTTATAATAGTTAGGACGGGCAAATGCAAAGGACACTATGTACACTATGTGCAAATACTGTAGCCAAAACCCCAAGAACAAGTGAAGGGGACACAATTATTGTAAGTTTGACACAACATTCAAACCCGGGTCCCGTGTTGGAAACCAAACATTCAGAGGGAATCTGCCCACGGCCATGCAGGGGAGAGATCTTAGGTCTTTGAGCTTCAGGCTGAGTTACTCCATTACATTCACTCCCCAACCGGGAAAACCCCACCGAGCCGGGTCATGGCACCAATTAAAAATACCCAAGATTTAAATTGTCGAGATATTGACTAGATATTTGGGTTTTGAATAATCCAGTTTGTGTCGTGCTCTCTCCTCCACTTTGAGCTTCTCTAATTATAAGAGAAATTATAATTCAAGGTTATCCGCGGATGAGCCCTCCAGCGGCATCTCCATAGTCAATCAACTTGACTAATTTAGTTGGAGGCGACTGTATAGCTTCTTTTTAAGGATCTTAGGGACGCTAGTGTAATAAAACCTTGACATTGAACAAGTGCACCTGTCAATATTTCAAGAGCACTTCTATCTACTGTATAAAAGTGGACATTCTAGCCTGAAGTTTTCCTTTTTGAGTGACCTCTGACAATGCTGTAAGCGTCACAGAATTCCTCAGTAAAGGAAGTTAGATCTAGTTAATCTTAAAGGGACACTTCACCCTTTTTGAAAAAATATATATGTTAATGACGTTTAGAAGCTTTAGAACACTTCCCTGGAGATCTTTATGTGTGTAATATGTGGTTTTAGATATTTTAGATTGTAGCAGTGAGCCTGTTGTCTCTGATGTCATGGACACTGGGCTCACTTCCTTCCTGGACTACATGTTGTCTCAGTAAGACAACTCTCCCCCTATCCACAAGGAGGAGCAGTGCACCAAAGAATTATGGGAATTGTAGTCCAGGAAGGTAGTGAGACCAGTGTCCATGACATCAGAGACAACAGGCTCACTGCTACAATCTAAAATAACTAAAACCACACATTACACACATAAATACCCCCAGGAAAGTGATCTAAAGCTTCTAAACGTCATTAACATATTTTTTTTTGCAAAAAGGGTGAAGTGTCCCTTTAAGAAGGGGGAAGCGGTCCCAGCCAGCATAACATTGCCCAGCAAGCACGGTCAGGACCTATAGGAGTCACATCATAACGTCATCATGAATTTGACCCATGACCTTCTTTCTAGCTGTGAGGCGACAGCACTACCAACTGTGCCACCGTGCCCCTTTGAATCCTACGTCTGAGCTTACATAAACACACGCTGGGCAAGACCTTCGCTGTAGACGGCATCATTTTTTGGGGGGTGGAAGTTGCGGGATTTTGGCGGATGTACCACTCAAGGAAATGACGTTGACGCTTTACAAATCAGTTTACATTCTCTGTGAATGAAGCAAGTGGTCGAAAAAATATCGTATCCGAGGGAAATACATCTGACGGATGTTTTCCGGTCCGACTTAGGTTGTGACCAGGCATTTCTCCTCGCAGATGACTAATACTGGGACCGAGGCTAAACCTCCTTTAGGTTTCCTATCTTTCCTAATGCCTGTAAAATGTCCTATTTCTGTCTCAGCATTGTTAAACCATTCTGAACGGGCATCATGTTATGCTTTAGCTATTGAAAAATAGCAGATCTACAAGCTCATATCGCGCCACCGAGTGGCGCGATACGAGCTTGTAGGTCTGCTATTTTTTTTTAAATCGAAGAACGACTGACATTTTTTAGAATCTGATCTCAGGTCAGAATGGGTTCATCAGGACCAGTGTGTGTCCAGTGGAAACCTCGTTATGAATCTGATCTCAGGTCAGAATGGGTTAATGAAGCTGTCCTCTTTGTCACACTGAGTCGGTGTGGTTGTCGTCATGACTCCCAACAGTGAGTGTGGACATCTGGTGTTCCAGAACTGAGACGGCTGAAGTATAGATTTGGTTGGTGGTCATAACTTTTCTCATAACTTTTCTTTTGATTCTCTGCAATCCATATACTGTACACACCATAGAGTTATATATCTATAGAGAAGACACCCGAGTTCTCCTCCCATCCACTTGCATTAAGTTGCTCAAAAGCGCATGAGGCGGATTCACTCCTCCTTCCTGGTAGGAACAGAGTGCATTCTGGGACGGATTGCAATGGTGAGTGGCCCCAAACACATGAACGCGCTGCCGTTGAACACGCACGAGTGTCGTCCGTCGTGAACGTGTACAATGTTAGTCAACGGACAGCGCGTTCATGTGTTTGGGGCCAGGCTGCAATACCTTCATTCGGCCACTATGTCCATTTCGCCTCAAGATTTCCTCTGGGTGCCTTCTCTATAAATATATATACTCTAAGGTACACACCTGTATGGCGGTGGACCACTGAGCTGTGCGTCCCATAACTCTATGGTTGCATCCTCACCGCTGAGTCTGCCATGATCGATTGGCAGATCTTCCAGGAGCATGGCCTGGCTCTGAGCATGGCCTGGCTCTGAGCATGGCCTGGCTCTGAGCATGGCCTGGCTCTGAGCATGGCCTGGCTCTGAGCATGGATGAACAGCATTTATTTTTCCCCTTCGTATGTGAATCCTTCCTTTAGTCTCTATTCCTGCGGCTTGACCAGTTGGGGGTACATCACATGAAACCACATTTTCATATTAGGCCCTTGGCTTCTGCACGCACGCACGCACGCACGCACGCACGCACGCACGCACGCACGCACGCACGCACGCACGCACGCACGCACGCACACACACACACACACACACACACACACACACACACACACACACACACAGAATGACATACAGTAGCTTGTGTGCCTCCCACTGTTGCAGTGTGGAGTCTCTCAGAGTTCAGCCCTGTGGCGACGGCTTCCGAACCGTATTGTTAATGTTTGCCTTGTCGTACCAGATGACACCTTGTTGATCTGCTCTCCCCTATTATTCTGCCACGACAGTGATTGTTATTTGATTTCCTGAGTGATGGTTCTTGAGAACACAGTGGAGGATCTGGGTGTAGGGCAAAGTTTTTCGCTCTGTATGCTCTGCTCTCCCAGGTTTGTTTTCACGTTCGTTGTTATGGGCGGGTTTCACAACTCATGCCTCATGTCGTTGAGTCTGTTCGCAAACCTTTTCCTGTGTCATAATTCAAAGCTGGGTCAGTGTGAGGTTTTGGGGGGGGGGGGGGGGTGAACCCTGCTGCTTTCATAAGAATGAATTGTGTTGGCTTCTGTGCAACGCAGATGCAGTGGAGCGGAGCCCGGTGTGTTCTGACTGTGAGCCCGGTGTGTTCTGACTGTGAGCCCGGTGTGTTCTGACTGTGAGCCCGGTGTGTTCTGACTGTGAGCCCGGTGTGTTCTGACTGTGAGCCCGGTGTGTTCTGACTGTGAGCCCGGTGTGTTCTTGACTGTGAGCCCGGTGTGTTCTGACTGTGAGCCCGGTGTGTTCTGACTGTGAGCCCGGTGTGTTCTGACTGTGAGCCCGGTGTGTTCTGACTGTGAGCCCGGTGTGTTCTGACTGTGAGCCCGGTGTGTTCTGACTGTGAGCCCGGTGTGTTCTGACTGTGAGCCCGGTGTGTTCTGACTGTGAGCCCGGTGTGTTCTGACTGTGAGCCCGGTGTGTTCTGACTGTGAGCCCGGTGTGTTCTGACTGTGAGCCCGGTGTGTTCTGACTGTGAGCCCGGTGTGTTCTGACTGTGAGCCCGGTGTGTTCTGACTGTGGCTGATTTATACTTTATGTTCGCTTGTTCAAAAAGAAACCATTTCCAATAGAGCTGTGTGCCAGAGGAGGAAAACTGAAGCAATGAGGTGGTGGTCGGCTTGAGGTGGTGGTTACCCAAATATATAATGCAATCATATTTAAATACTTTTATAGATATACAGTATATAAGTGCAGAAGAAGAAAACTGATTATAAGAGAACCCCAATTTTCAAGACTCATTTGTGGAAAAAGAACATTGAATGTCAGATAGTCTACTCCTCGATTATAATACCACCGCATTTTTTGAATATTTCCATTTCCATCTTATATTCAGGCCAGGGTGTGTGTGTGTGTGCGTGCGTGTGTGTGTGTGTGTGTGTGTGTGTGTGTGTGTGTGTGTGTGTGTGTGTGTGTGTGTGTGTGTGTGTGTGTGTGTGTGTGTGTGTGTGTGTGTGTGTGTGTGTGTGTGTGTGTGTGTGTGTGTGTGTGTGTGTGTGTGTGTGTAAACTTTTTCTCCCCGATTTAGTCATTATGGCATTGATTCCTCTACCACACACATGTGCAAAAAATAATAACAGCCTAATCTAGTACAAAGTACAACAGTTAATACGACAGTGAATTAAAGTTAATGTGTTTCTTGTTTTTGCTATTTTCTTACAGATCTTGTATCCACATATCGCCATAACCAGGCAGGAGATATTTTTCAAAACTCAAACGCAAGTGTGGAATGTTTGGTATGAAGCAGTGGCGTGCACAGACATTTAGAGGGGCAGGTGCTCAAGTGAAAAAAAGGGCACCTTGTGCAGCGCATTTTGGGGCGGGAACCCATTTTGGAGCTTTAGCTATTGAAAAATAGCAGATCTACAAGCTCGTAGCGCGCCACCGAGTGCCGCGCTACGAGCTTGTAGGTCTGCTATTTTATTTATTTATCGAAGAACCACTGACATAGAAACATATAGCTTTAGATTGTGGGGGCCTAAATAATATAGTAGAAGCGTTTTTTTATCAAGATTTGATCAATGTCACCGCATGGTCCACACATCACATCTTTTTTTTAGCACATTGCCAAAAGGGCAGGGGGTGCTCTAGCACCCCCTAGTGTCTATCTGTGCACGCCACTGGTATGAAGGGATACCAGAACAGGTCAATGACCTGTAGATGAAGGCCTGACATGTGGCAAAGGGAGCAATGCAGTCATTAGCTACTGTCTGTACTGTACACCACTTCTTCTGTCATTATGGGCTGGGAGAGACGGACGTGGATCTTCACTGTGACAACTGCTGTGTCCAGAATAAAAACAGGTTTGTCTTGTGGTATAATTAGGGTGGCCAGACGCCCGGTTTCACGCCGGACAGTCCGGTTTTAGACCCACCTGTCCTCCTCCCACCTCATCCTCTGGCCGGACACATAATTATCCGGTTTTTTGTGATATACAGTGCTTGTGTCATTTACGTCGCCTGCCTGGGTATTAAAATCTCCGCAGCGCTGCTCAGCTCCGCCTCCGCAGCGAGCCGGCCAAACTGTCTTAAAAAGAGAGAGGCGAGTGGAGACGTTCAGAGTGTTGCCATGTCCGCTTAATTATAAGCGACTTTGGGCTTGTTTTATATAATAGGCTACTAAGCCTAGTCAGGCTTCTTTTGGGCTTGTTTTCATAGACATGGTTGCTTGGTTCTTTTCCAAAACCAAAAGTGTCCTCCTTTCTGAGGTCTTGCAGGTGGCCACCCTAGGTATAATATTGTGCCTGGCGCACGATACACAAACTGCATCATCAACTCGGGCTCCACTTTTTGATTGTAGGTCACACAAAATTTGCTCCTGACTGCTACTTCGGTCAGTTCAAGAACATCTTCCAAAAGTCAGACACCCACATTACAACCTGGCTGACATCGCTGCAATGGTGAACAACAGCTCAAAGCCCAACATCGCACAGCTGGTTGGAACAGAGGATGGCCGTGTGACGGTGCACCGTGCACTGCTATGACTGGCAGCAATTCCTCCAACCATACTTCCGCCCACTGGAGCACATTAAACAGTACCAGCATTTTATATTTAAACAATGTATTTATTGACACTTTTCAATGATATAAAAACTTGTGTTTTCTAGTGGGTATTTATTGTCTTTGATTTTCAACCCTATAACAACCACTACTTACATCATTTTATATTTCATCACATGCAGCTTTGATGCCAACAAGCCTGACATGGTAAGAAACGACACAACGATGAAGAAGAGGTGAAGTTCCAACTGCTTCGTGACGTCAACGTCCTGCCACCAAAGCATGGATTTCCCAGCGGGACTGGACAGAGAGAGGCAGGCCTATCTGTACAAACACATCCGTGAGTTTTGTGAGGACTATGCCAAAGACACAACATGTCCTATAAGCCACCACCCAGCCCACCATCACGCCCAACAAAGTCAAAGACACCAGCCAGATTGTAGATTGTAGAATTTTAATAGGATGTTAGATGTTAATAGGATGTTATACCAGATTACAATCCACAGCATGTTTGCTGTGTAACAAGTTCAACAACACAGCAAACATGCTGTGGATTGTAATCTTTGCTGTGATTAGAATTTTATTATTTATTAATACTTCCTGGTGTAATTATTGCATAGTCCTGATAATCTCCCGTCAGCTATCACTGTATTAAGGTAAAGGCCTTATCGACGTGAGTCATGTTATTTATTTCTACCTTAAATACTAGCCTAAGTACATTACAAAATAAACATTAAGGCCTCTTCTTCCTTGCTTGTTTTGTTGGAACAATAGGGGTTGCTGTTTTACCAAATATTTGCCGATGGGATTTCTCAGATTGGTTTGAGAAACGGATATTATTATTATGCTATTATGATTAACGTTAAAGCATCATCAGAGTTAGCAAACTCAGTTTACTTCATGGGGCCAGTCTGTCTGTTAGTCTGTCAATCAATGGCGGCTCTTCTACATAGACTTCTTTGTCCCTATTTGAAGGCCTCAAATAGGGACGACTGGACATTTACGGAATGAATTGCAGTCTATGGCGTGAAGTCCGTTTGTGTCCGAGCATAGGCATGTTAACGCCCCGCCTGCCTGTGATTGGCCTGCCGACACTGTCCTCCGAGGTGGATATGCTGGATCATGATGCCTGGATAGTCTGATGCTTTTTTGATTGATTGAAATATTTATTAACAGTTTGCAGAATTACTGTACATTTCTCAATACAAAGACTGTTAACTGTGAGTGGACGACCCAATTAAGCATTACGCTTGTTTACAAGAGGGTCCACCATGTTCAATTCATCAAAACATTTAGAGACGTACAAATAGACACTTCTATATAGTTATAAGAACAGAACAGGAATTCATCATAAAAAATCATCATAAAATAAAAAAGTAGTATGGTATGATACAAGAGAACGCTAACTTGTACGTTTTATTTTTGTAGAAAAGGCAAACTAATATTGTTTATTCCGTTTGCTTTTAATGGAATAATTGATTGAACATGCACGCCATAATATGATTTGATTTGGGTGTGTTCTAAAATAAAGTGTTTCTGTTGTGTAATTTGTTTGTATGTGTAAACTTGAAACATTATTGTAACATTATTGTTTACTATAATTAGATTAATACACGATAATCAACACTATCAAAGCAAACCGCATAAACAATAAGTTTGCCTCTTCTACAAAAATAAAACGTACAAGTTAGTTACAAGGCTGCATTCTGTCGCGCGCGTCAAACTGTCATTCTTTTGTAGCCTATTATTTATTTCTCAATCTCACCACGGAGTAACCTACGTCTCGGAGGACAGTCACGACGGACAGTGTCTGTAGACCAATCACAGGCAGGCGGGGCATTACCATGCCTCAGCCATGCCTATACTTGGACACAAACGGAATTCACGCCGCTGACCCAGAATGAAATAAACTATAGCTTCACTCTTGTTTTCGACTCAATACTGCCCCCACCTGGGGGGGTAGATTACCTCATTTTAGCAATGAAGGGGAAACAGCGCCCCCAAATGCCACTGACAACGGAACTGCATCTTTGAAGACCAAATTCTCAGATTGCTGTATCTCTGCAAGACATTACTCTATAAGCCATATCTCAAAAACTAGTGGGTCAAACTGCACAACCAATATGTCAATTTGAAGCTATGATTACCTGCTTTCATAATGACATGATAAAAAATAAATAAAAATAAAATCCAATGGCAGTCTCTCGATCAAATCTAGTCACATTTGTGTGTTGTCACTGCTGTGCTGCTGTTGAATCTTACTGACTCACCTGCCAGTGAGGAGCCCCCACCGGGACAACATGGAGCGCACTAACACCTCCCGTCCAACACTCACTGCTGACAGGTGCCTCCTTGACCCCGCTGCCATCCCCCAACACAAGCCAACGGTATTCCTAAATAGACACTTGACAAAGCCGGATGTGCCGTGGTGAATTCGAACCAACAGCCTCGACAGTAGTGGCCAGGCCCTTTACCAATGTGCCACCAGAACGCCCCACATCCATAGTTTAATTCCAACCGGAGCTATTGAGTTCTCCTTCCCCGCTCTACCCCATGAGCTTCCCGTCTACCGACATTCTGCAATCTAAAAATAAATTAAAGCAAACAAACAAAATGATTGCCTGTTTTTCTTACAACCGCAAGATATGCCATTGCCTTTTTCTACGTTGTCACATGTCAATCAATCAGCTATTCAAGTGTATTTATTTAATTATTTTCCTACAAGCCTGGCAGCGTACAATTATGCCTGTGGAGAGGGCTATAATAAAGCCAGCCTATCAATCATCTTGCACTGCTTATAATTCCCAGCTGTGGTTCATGTGAGCGGAGTATGTTGTTAACCCATTCTGACCTGAGATCAGATTCATACGAGGTTTCCACTGGACACACACTGGTCTGATTAACCCATTCTGACCTGAGATCAGATTCTAAAAATGTCAGTCGTTCTTCGATTTTTCAAAAAATAGCAGACCTACAAGCTCGTATCGCGCCACTCGGTGGCGCGATATGAGCTTGTAGATCTGCTATTTTTAAATAGCTAAAGCACGACATGATGCCAACACCAAAACGGGTGCCCGTTCAGAATGGGTTAATACTGCCCCGGGGTAATAGTGGATTTAATAACATCTGTGGCCACATGATAAAAATGCATACACTTGGATATGAAATATGATATATGAGATGTGAAATATGATATAAACGCTGCATGATCGTGATGATAATAGATAAAAGCATCCACCAGTACAGTATACCCACTTACTGTACCCCCAACAGTCACTATAATAGGACCTTCAGCAATAAATAAGAACATAAAATCATTTCTTATTTATCAGTAGAAAATGGGGGAGTAGGCTAATGATGTACGAGTTTTAAGTTATATGTTGCTGTATTGATGTATTTTTTATTTTTATTAAGCATTGGCAGATACAGGCTATGAGAAAAACATATTCAAAGAGTCTATCAATGATCTGCAGCTATACTCAGTCAGGGGTACTGTACTGTACTGTATGTGTAAACTGAATCTATACTCAGTCAGGGGTACTGTACTGTACTGTATGTGTAAACTGAATCTATACTCAGTCCGGGGTACTGTACTGTACTGTATGTGTAAACTGAATCTATACTCAGTCAGGGGTACTGTACTGTACTGTATGTGTAAACTGAATCTATACTCAGTCAGGGGTACTGTACTGTACTGTATGTGTAAACTGAATCTATACTCAGTCAGGGGTACTGTACTGTACTGTATGTGTAAACTGAATCTATACTCAGTCAGGGGTACTGTACTGTACTGTATGTGTAAACTGAATCTATACTCAGTCAGGGGTACTGTACTGTACTGTATGTGTAAACTGAATCTATACTCAGTCAGGGGTACTGTACTGTACTGTATGTGTAAACTGAATCTATACTCAGTCAGGGGTACTGTACTGTACTGTATGTGTAAACTGAATCTATACTCAGTCAGGGGTACTGTACTGTACTGTATGTGTAAACTGAATCTATACTCAGTCAGGGGTACTGTACTGTACTGTATGTGTAAACTGAATCTATACTCAGTCAGGGGTACTGTACTGTACTGTATGTGTAAACTGAATCTTGAAGGCATGGACACTGTTTGATGAAATGTCTCCAACAACCCTATAGGTCCTATACGGTTGTTGGAGACATTTCATCAACAACATATTCCCCAATTTCCACTGAGATTATGGGGTGAATGAATGTGGCCAGACCCATCTTCTCTTTCTGTCATAGTGACATTGTCCTGCATCAGATCATGTCCAAATCAGGTTCTCCAATCTCCAGTAGCTTCTTCAGTTTTTTGAAGATATTTTGAGTGGTGCAACCACTCCCTTACGGAGCTATGTGTGTGGCTGGCTGGGTCTGAGCACTATGTGTGTGTGTGTGTGTGTGGCTGGCTGGCTGGCTGGGTCTGAGCATACATAGACAGATAGATAGATAGATTATAGCAGTGACTGACTGAGACATCGAGCGTGCGTGCGCAACTGGTTGTGGCCCCCATCAAGTGACCTTTTGACCAATGCGGCCCTCGCCCCAAGTTGAGTTCGACACCCCTGGTATAGGAGGAACGCTGTTCCATATTGTTATGGCAGAGATTGGTGTTCGACTTGGATGTTTCCAGGGCGTGGCTTGGTAGTACCCTGCCGGGTGATTGGACCTGAGGTGTCTTGTGTTTGACCCATCCAGGACAGCTATTAGGATAATGTCCCTAACATGCATGTATTCTGGTGTGGGTGGTGTTGGGTAGAACATCAAGTGCATATGGTAATTGGCTATCCATGGCTATTGAGAATGGAACTTCCCGAACAATTCATTACCCATGATGCATCAGTTGACCAACAACAACAAACTGCTTCTAAATGTTCTAATAAATAAGGTCAAATAAACATGGAGTGCAGGTTCAAAATGTTATAATATAAATAAATAAACATGGGCGAGATATCCACACTTTGGGGCGAGATATCCACGCATTGGGGCGAGATATCCACACTTTGGGGCGAGATATCCACCCGTTGGGGCGAGATATCCACACTTTGGGGCGAGATATCCACGCATTGGGGCGAGATATCCACCCTTTGGGGCGAGATATCCACGCATTGGGGCGAGATATCCACCCTTTGGGGCGAGATATCCACGCATTGGGGGCGAACTATCCACGGATTTGGGCGACCGGTCTTCACTTTTCAAAATTCCGGGGCGACTGTTCTTCACTTTTCGCGGGGGCGAGTTGGAAAAGGGGCGACCATACCTGTTACCGTATAGGACTATACCTCCCAATTCCATACAATCTCGATCTACCACAACACTAGGATATTTCACAAAAAAAAAAACTCATTTTATCGTCTAATCAGGCTTATGTGAACACCCCAGACAGTTCAAGTTGCTTCATTCAGTATTTATGTTTGATATTCATTTTGGCTGCCCCGCCCCCATCCTATACAATTACAAACCCATTTAATTGTAATGTTGACCTCCATTTTAACCATGTTAGATAAATCAAAACACCTGTCTTTTTGTCTGGTGACTTCTAATACATGAGGGGGATATGGTTTTTCATTTATTTGTAATATTATTTTTTTGTGTCTTTAGTCACCTCCGTCCTCCAGGAATCCCCATTCTTTTCCAAAAACAATTATTACAAATAAATGAAAACAGTAGTTGGAGTTTGAAGTTATAATGGGTTTAGGTGGGGCAGCTAAAATTAATATATATATATATATATATATATATATATATATATATATATATATATATATATATATTATATAGGCCTAGATTCTGAACTTTAAAATATTTAAAAAGTGGCATGGATGTGGCATTAACAAGTTGTACGCAGACGGACGGACATACAGACACACACGGACGGACAGAGTGCAAAACATACTCTCCCAGTGCCTTCGGCTGGTGGAGACAAAAAGTGATTCGGCGAAAACTCCATTGGATCCTCAAACTATCTGCCAAACCAGCTAATTCCACCCGTTTAGCCATCTTTTTTCTTTTTTTTTTTTTTGAGTGGTGCAACCACTCCCATATAGGGAGCTTTGTGTGTCTCTGGCTGGCTGTGTCCCTAGGTCCCTGGCTGGCTGTGTCAAATAGCGTTTATGTCACTGTTGTGCATACCTAGCTCAGCTGTGGGTGCCCCTGCACACATCCTACTACACAGTACAACATTATACTTTCTTTAAAGATCTTCTCATAGAGTTTAAGCCTGGTTTAAGCCGGTTGCAGAGCAGGTAAGCCGGCTCCACTGGGGAGACTGCAGGGTCCTAATGACACACTTTTCTTTTTCCTTCAGTCTCGCGGCCGGCGGCTCATAAGGTCCGTGGCCCATATAAGGTCATCAGCCCACAGGGTATACTTGACCCCTGTGACCCCCCGTCTCCTATGTCCCTGCTGTTGTGTAGGCTAACACACACACACACACACACACACACACACACACACACACACACACACACACACACACACACACACACACACACACACACACACACACACACACACACACACACACACACACACATTAACTGTATATATGATGATTTCGGGAGTGACAGTACAGTACAGTAGAGGGACTTCCTGGGGACCCCCACACGGTAACTCTGTCATTTCTCAACCATTTCGGACGCGGGGTGGCTCGCCGGAACCGCCCGGCCCCCTGGGCGCTTCCCTGGGGGCCTGGAAGTTCCGGGGTGGCTCGCGAGAACTGGGCCGGCACCACCGGAGTTGCACCGCTCACTTGACTGCTGAACATGGTCACAACACCAGAGGAGCAGCCTCTGGAAACATAAGAATAAGAATAACACCAAAATCAAACTGTCTCAAAAACACTGGGATATATAGGGCAATAATTCTCTGGAATGCTCTGCCCAAAAACATCTTATCGACAATAAATAACAAAACTACTTTCAAAAGAAATGTCAAACGATACCTTGCCAATTTGTCAAGTATATAACTGATTTGAGTATTTGAGTTTATTAATAGTTTTTATCATGTGAATTTGTTTTTGTATTTTTAATTTAGTTTTTCCTGTTTTAATGTGAATTTTTACTTGTACATCTTTATTGTATTTGTGTTATTCAGGACCCCAGGAAGACTAGAGGCTCTTTCATGTGTCTCTAATGGGGATCCTTTAATAAACATAAACTTCACACGGGTGTGATTTTTTTCATAAATCAGTGCTATAGAGTATAGAGTGTCGCAGTCTTCCCCTTTCATGACGACGAGTGGCCCGGAGAGACCCATTAATTTTTCCCATAGACGTTTCAAAAAGTTATTTAAAGACATTTGCCAACTTTTGTTGTGACAAATCATGACAAAAAACACGATGTTTTGGGCCGATCAAAATTATTGGTGATTGAATGATGATGACAAACAAAAGAAAGTGTTGTACCCTGCCATTTGTTATTATTTGATCGGCCCAAAACGTTGTGTGACAGGATTTGTCACAACAAGAGTTGGCTTTGTCCGAGGCTAAGGTCTTTAAATAAATTATTGTTGAAATGTCTATGGGAAAAATGTATGGGGAATTCTCTTCAGGGCCGCTCGTCGGGGGCGGGACTGCAGCGCTTGAACACCCTTTACGTCTGTGTGTTGGTTAAAAAAATCACACCCATGTGAAGTGAGGGGCGCTTTATCATCTTACATCATCGAGATATCATAACATGAAATGCATATGCATATGCATATTTCTCTAGACAAGACAAACAGTGTATGGGGCGCCCATCAAAAATAATTCACCCGTGTGAAGTGAGGGGCGCTGTTATCAACCTCCAACATCGCTACGAATGTATATTTTATGACGTAATTATCAGTTTTAAGGACAAACAAACATAGAACCTGTATATAGGAGGGGCTAGCGCCCCTCAAAAAATAAACAATTTAAAGTATTAGAATGCGCTTTGACAAAAACCTCCACTTGAGCTGGATGTTTTGTCATCCTGAAAAATGAACATTTTGGAGTTAGGTGGTTTCTTCCAGGCAGCAGATAATATAGCACAGGTCTGTTCAAAAGTAGTATATATATACAAGCTAGTAGTGCATCACTTTGTGCGGTGCTATGATCTTGTAGAAGTGCTTTTTTTTGTCATTGTTTTTGCAAAACATCAAGCATTTTTTAAAGCGAACATTTTAAACTCAACTCTTTGCTTCTGGTGGTCCATGGAACAACATATTTTGAGATAGGGGTCCACTCTACGGCGAATAGATAAAACTTTGCCTTGTTGTCCTTGACATGAAAAGGTTTGAGGACGACTGATTAGAAGACATTGTAGAATCTGCTTCAGGTCTTAATGGATTATGGTTAGGCTTAATGCAACTACGTTTGCACATAATAGTGAGAGTAAATCCTCAGGCTGTATTGGACAAAACAGATAGACGCCAGACACTAGACTGTCCTACTGAAGTGCTACAGCCTACACCTATAACCTCATTTACACTACTCTACCAGATGGATTAGGCTATGTCTTCACTGGAGCTTTCACAAAATTGAATGAATTTCACCCACTTCTTTTCCACCTACAACACTAATCTAATTCAGACATTGATATAGCCAGTGAGCCTGAAGTTGAGGAACACATCACAGTGCCAAAGTTATGGTCACACTGAGGTCATCATTGTTTATTTTGGCCTAAATAATTGACTGTTACAGGGAATTTCCCTGTAACAATGGTGCAAGGCCTTGAATTCAGGGAGATTGTTTTGTTTTTGTCACATTCCTAAAGCCAATAATTCAATGACCGGGTGGCTGCTCGGTAGGAGACTCAATCAATTCAATGACCGGGTGGCTGCTCGGTAGGAGACTCAATTCAATGACCGGGTGGCTGCTCGGTAGGAGACTCGATCAATTCAATGACCGGGTGGCTGCTCAGTAGGAGACTCAATTCAATGACCGGGTGGCTGCTCGGTAGGAGACTCAATTCAATGACCGGGTGGCTGCTCGGTAGGAGACTCAATTCAATGACCGGGTGGCTGCTCGGTAGGAGACTCAATTCAATGACCGGGTGGCTGCTCGGTAGGAGACTCAATCAATTCAATGACCGGGTGGCTGCTCGGTAGGAGACTCAATTCAATGACCGGGTGGCTGCTCAGTAGGAGACTCAATTCAATGACCGGGTGGCTGCTCAGTAGGAGACTCAATTCAATGACCGGGTGGCTGCTCAGTAGGAGACTCAGTTCAATGACCGGGTGGCTGCTCGGTAGGAGACTCAATTCAATGACCGGGTGGCTGCTCGGTAGGAGACTCAATTCAATGACCGGGTGGCTGCTCGGTAGGAGACTCAATTCAATGACCGGGTGGCTGCTCGGTAGGAGACTCAATTCAATGACCGGGTGGCTGCTCGGTAGGAGACTCAATCAATTCAATGACCGGGTGGCTGCTCGGTAGGAGACTCAATTCAATGACCGGGTGGCTGCTCAGTAGGAGACTCAATTCAATGACCGGGTGGCTGCTCAGTAGGAGACTCAATTCAATGACCGGGTGGCTGCTCAGTAGGAGACTCAGTTCAATGACCGGGTGGCTGCTCGGTAGGAGACTCAATTCAATGACCGGGTGGCTGCTCGGTAGGAGACTCAATTCAATGACCGGGTGGCTGCTCGGTAGGAGACTCGATTCAATGACCGGGTGGCTGCTCGGTAGGAGACTCAATTCAATGACCGGGTGGCTGCTCGGTAGGAGACTCAATTCAATGACCGGGTGGCTGCTCGGTAGGAGACTCAATTCAATGACCGGGTGGCTGCTCGGTAGGAGACTCAATTCAATGACCGGGTGGCTGCTCGGTAGGAGACTCAATTCAATGACCGGGTGGCTGCTCGGTAGGAGACTCGATCAATTCAATGACCGGGTGGCTGCTCGGTAGGAGACTCGATTCAATGACCGGGTGGCTGCTCGGTAGGAGACTCGATCAATTCAATGACCGGGTGGCTGCTCAGTAGGAGACTCAATTCAATGACCGGGTGGCTGCTCAGTAGGAGACTCAATTCAATGACCGGGTGGCTGCTCGGTAGGAGACTCAATTCAATGACCGGGTGGCTGCTCGGTAGGAGACTCGATCAATTCAATAAACCGGGTGGCTGCTCGGTAGGAGACTCAATTCAATGACCGGTGGCTGCTCGGTAGGAGACTCAATTCAATGACCGGGTGGCTGCTCGGTAGGAGACTCAGTTCAATGACCGGGTGGCTGCTCGGTAGGAGACTCAGTTCAATGACCGGGTGGCTGCTCGGTAGGAGACTCAATTCAATGACCGGGTGGCTGCTCGGTAGGAGACTCAATTAACCCATTCTGATCTGAGATCAGATTCATATGAGGTTTCCACATGGACACACACTGGTCTGATTAACCCATTCTGACCTGAGATCAGATTCTAGAAATGTCAGTCGCTCTTCGATTTTTCAAAAATAGCAGACCTACAAGCTCGTATCGCGCCACTCGGTGGCGCGATATGAGCTTGTAGATCTGCTATTTTTCAATAGCTAAAGCATAACATGATGCCAACACCAAAATGGGTGCCCGGTCAGAATGGGTTAATTCAATGACCGGGTGGCTGCTCGGTAGGAGACTCAATTCAGTCTCCAACCGGAGACTTTGCCCGCTCATCGAATAATTATTGGCTTGCGACAAAAATGACACAATCTCTATGAATTCAAGGGTTCATGGGCTGTGTATTTGATAGAAAATAAGTTATCCTTTGGGTGAACTACTCCTCTAACAGTGGTTATGCTATAAGGATAACAAAAAAAGCCCCATGGGGACTTGTTGCCATTGTACTCAATCTACAAGCTCACAATGCTTCACATTGTGAGCTTGTAGATCTTCTATTTTCAAAGGATGTATATAGATTTAAAAGATTTGACCTTCTTGACTTGACTTTTACTTTCTGTAGTTTAAAGTATATTTTGATGCCAATAAATATTTACTTTTTAATCGAGTACATTTTTAATACCTGACTTGTAACCTACTTGTGACATATCACAGCTCCAGACAGAGAAGGCCAGCAGCCGTGATGCCCGCCAGCCCAGGAGAGAGGTGACAGCTGGCGAGCAGACACGCAGCCAGTCAATGTTCGGCTGACAGCTAGTCTGTGAAAGATCGAAACATTTCAGTCGATGAATATGCCATGCAGTTGCTCAATCTTGATTAATTTCACATCTACACGTACTACTTTAAAGCAGCACTATGTAACTTTTTAACCACAACCCACAACATGATGTAGTTACATGCTTAAGCAATAACAATCTTCCTTTCATAAATGTCCCTGCTAGGGCTTGACTGTATTAATATGTATAGGGGAGACGATGAGTTCCATCCTGACATTTGCCAAGGCACCAAGGCAGAACTGCCAGTCAAAGGGAAGACTGGCCAATCACAGTGCGTCCTCACCGGACATGCTTGTAAAGACTCTTTCGTAATGATGTCAAAAACATTGGCTGCCATGTTATGATATTTTTGTCCAAAGTGGCCACTGATACCCCAAAATACACAGTGCTGCTTTGCTTTAAATCTTTGTTATCAATGCAGTACTTTCCTATCAGTCTGTCGCACAATGCCCCCCATGTGCCCCCATCTTCTTCTTCCTCTTCTTCTTCTTTTTCATTATCAGCAGAAAAAGCACACATAACGTTTTTCTTCTTATTAAAACACACCATGTGTGCTGTGAACATACCCTTAGATAGCATTTCTGTTGGCTTAGATAGCATTTGACACAGACTTATAGCATGTTATGTAGACAGCACTATAATTGCATTGTATATAGTCATAGCACGCCATAGTACATATGTATAGCATAGTAGTAAATATGTATAGTTTATATGTATAGTGTATGTATAGTTTCATTATATAGATATTCCACTGTTACCTTCTTAGCTTACGCATGTTTCATGATACATGCTTTTATGTGATGTATTCCCATGCTTTTGTTCTTGCTTAAATGTAAGTCGCTCTGGATTAAGAGCGTCTGCTAAATGCCTAAATTGTAAATTGTAAATTGTAACATACCCTATAGTTGGCGAAAACAACTGATTTGATTACTAAAAGCTGTGATGTGATGCATCAACATCATGCATGGTTTAAGTTGGACTCCAGTCTTAACAAGTGCCTAGACCTTTGTAACTAAAGACATGTGGCTACAGAGTACAGTACAGCATCTTGCAATGGGTCTGGTCCACAAGATTCAATACACCACCAAGATACCCATGTACCTGCATACTTCCTTAATGTCAATGAAGTCCACACCCACAACACTGCAGAGGGAGTTCAACAAACCATGTGCAACCCAGATTCGGCACAAACAATTAAGGGACTAAGTCCATTTCGCTCCTATGCCACCAAAATGTGGAACGCCCTTCTGACCGGGAACCCATTTTGGTATTAGCATCATGTCGTGCTTTAGCTATTTAAAAATAGCAGATCTACAAGCTCATATCGCACCACAGAGTGGCGCGCTACGAGCTTGTAGGTCTGCTATTTTTGAAAAATCGAAGAACGACTGACATAGAAACATAGCTTTATCAGAAAACTGTCAGGATGTAGAAGACATTTTTTTAATCTGATCTCAGGTCAGAATGGGTTAAGACGTGAATCCCTTGACTCCTTCAAAACCACTCTCAAAGGGCACCTATACGGACGGCTGCAATTAGAAACGGGCCCCCGTAAAATCTGAATCTCCCACCCACCCCTTTTTCCCCTCACGTTTCCCCCCCCCCCCCCCCCTCTTGTACACAAGTGTAATGCTTTATGGTGTCGTCCACTCATAGTTAACAGTTTTTGTATTGAGTTGTGCTTGAAATGTACTGTAATTCTGCAAACTGTTGTAAATACTTCAATCAATCAATCAAAGGCTGAATGCATGGAAAACAGAGAGACATCGAAACCAGTGATTCTCAACTTGTGGGCTGGGGATCACTGCTGGACCACAAGGATATTGCATATAACATTAATATAAAAGAATAATAATAAAAATGACAAGGTATTGTTTTTCTTTAAAATCTGTCCGTCCATCCATCCATCCATCTTCAACCGCTTATCCGTAGTCAGATCACGGGGGCAACAGCTCCCATTAAGTCCAATAGTAACAGTACCTCCGCCATATTGGAGTGATGACGTAACTTCCGGTTGCTTTAACGGTACCCATTTAGACCTGAGGACGATTCTACAAAATGCCTTCTACATCCTGACAGTTTTCTGTGTCTATGTCAGTGGTGTCTATGTGTCAAAAATATGTTGTTCCAGGGACCCCCCAAGAAGCAAAGATTTGAGTAAAAGACGTTCACTCTGAATATATATATTCAAAGATTTGCGCCACATTTTCGTGATTTTTTCGAAAATAGCAGATCTATACAAGCTCGTGGCGCGGCACTCGTGCAGCCACCAACTTTTGGGGGTGAAATGCAGAAGTGCAACCGAGCACTCAATGTTAAAGCCCAGCTGCACAGCTGCTGCATTCCTCGTCATGAATCCACCGGTCCGCCTGCAGTTCACGCTCCAACCACTAGGGCCGAGCGCTTCAACGCTGGAGAGCCTCACTGGGGGCTTGGTTTACATAGACAAAATGTCGCCGCCATATTGGAGTGATGCCGGCAGCACTACCTAGTGGTGATTCCAAATATTTGAGGACTGTCGCCTCTTTATATAGAATCTCTTTGACCAGAGAGCTCCAGACTACCCTCTGCAGAGCAACATTAGTTGCCCCCCTCTTGGGGTTCTGTACAGTACGTACAGTATTAAAAAATGACAAGAAATTGATGCTGCTATATAAATATTTGACGTTTTTCAGAAAACTTAGGTCAGGATTTAGAAGGCTTGCAGTGGTCAGATGGGTGGGCTGCCTGTGAATAGATTTTCAAGAGGCCACTGATCCAAAAAAGCTTGAGAAACAAACTTTATTTATCTGATTAATCTGGTCTTCTATTCACACTTTGTGAGAAGAAGTATAGCAGCGATCATTAAAAGTAAGCAATTCTGAGTTTTAGGATCAGTAGTACAGCTCTCTAATAATAATAATAATAATAATAATACATTTTATTTATAAGGCGCCTTTCAGGGCACTCACGGTCGCCGTACAGGTTTAAAACAGTACAAAAACACAGTTAAAAGCAGAACAAAACACAGCTTGCAGCAGAAGACACTAGAGGTCACGCAGAGTCATAGGCCTGCCTAAACAGGTGGGTTTTGAGGTGAGTTTGGAAAATGGTGAAAATGGTGATCTCTATCTAAGCTGGGAGGAGAAATGGTTGTAAATGGTGTGTATTTGGCCAATGTGATCAATGGCTCTCTCTCAAATTGTCACGGACTTTGCCGGTCTTGTTTAGGTGTTATGGTTGTGTCTTCCCCAGGTGGAAAACAAAGGTAATGGATCACACACACACAGTGGCAAGAGTACATTTCAATTCTATTTATTTTCTACGTGACTGAGAGACAGACGTTTCGGCTATATATCCATCCTTCATCAGTGTGAGGAGTTTCCAGAGTCAGTTTCTTTTCAAGGAGTGGTGATCACTTCGCGACCACACCTGCGGATGATTACAGACTAGCTCTCAAATGTCTCTGTCAATACATTTAAGAAGTACATAATACAAAAAACAATTACAAACTGTGTAATCAGCCCTGTGTATATTAGTCTTGTTCCTCAGTCAGTCCTGTTCGTTTGGTGTCACTGCATTAGTTAGTTTGCTTTTGTGATTTTGGTTCTGTTCACCTCCTGTTTATTTTGTAAAAATAAAGTCCTTTTGCACACCTACAGGGACAGGTGCGTCGGAGCAGACAACCAGACCAGTAAATAATGAGAGAAAGGGAGATCCCACACATTGTCTTCACTTATATGGCAGTTAGTTTATGAGCTGAGTTTTAACCTTCATCAGGTATCTGGGTTACAACAAGCAACAGGTTATAATATAGACCTCTATATTATAGAGCACCAAAGTCCTGACGTAACTCGCTCATCCCTTCGATTCCCCTGGTTCTAAAGTCCTGACGTCACTCGCTCATCCCTTCGATTCCCCTGGTTCTAAAGTCCTGACGTCACTCGCTCATCCCTTCGATTCCCCTGGTTCTAAAGTCCTGACGTAACTCGCTCATCCCTTCCATTCCCCTGGTTCTAAAGTCCTGACGTAACTCGCTCATCCCTTCGATTCCCCTGGTTCTAAAGTCCTGACGTAACTCGCTCATCCCTTCCATTCCCCTGGTTCTAAAGTCCTGACGTAACTCGCTCATCCCTTCCATTCCCCTGGTTCTAAAGTCCTGACGTAACTCGCTCATCCCTTCCATTCCCCTGGTTCTAAAGTCCTGACGTAACTCGCTCATCCCTTCCATTCCCCTGGTTCTAAAGTCCTGACGTAACTCGCTCATCCCTTCCATTCCCCTGGTTCTAAAGTCCTGACGTAACTCGCTCATCCCTTCCATTCCCCTGGTTCTAAAGTCCTGACGTAACTCGCTCATCCCTTCCATTCCCCTGGTTCGCGGAAGTAATTTCTCTATGGAGAATAACATGGGGTGATCTTAATATCGTCTACTATAAGCGTAAATAAATATTACTATATACTATAACCAAAAATAAACAAGCTGTCTCGGCGTTATTGTCTGGGAGGTGTCTCTGTATCGTTTGCAACAGTCAGTCACTCATATAATGATACAGTCTGCTTCTAGCGAAAATCTAACTAATTCAGCAGCAGTGACATTAGCGTTTTCTCTCAGTCAGTTGATTCTTCATATCCATATGAGTGAAGCGGCCGGGATGACATGTTTATTTTTCAAACACAGTTCTTATATGAAGCAATCTAAAAATCCTCCTATGGCGATTTCAATGCAACTAAACAAATACATGAACCTGGGGACTGGCGCCCTCTACTGGAAGTGACGTCAGACTTCGGTGCTCTATAGAGTTATGCGCATGACATCATCATCATACCCGGTACGTTATGCGGGAACGCCTGAGTGGCAAAAACCTTTCTGGCCTTGACAGCCCCATACTGTACCTCCAAACAGAAAAGTCCTGTCTGATTGACAGCCCATAATACCTCCAAACAGAAAAGTCCTGTCTGATTGACAGCCCCATACTGTACCTCCAAACAGAAAAGTCCTATCTGATTGACAGCCCCATACCGCCAAACAGAAAAGTCCTGTCTGATTGACAGCCCATTATACCGCCAAACAGAAAAGTCCTGTCTGATTGACAGCCCATAATACCTCCAAACAGAAAAGTCCTGTCTGATTGACAGCCCCATACTGTACCTCCAAACAGAAAAGTCCTATCTGATTGACAGCCCATTATACCTCCAAACAGAAAAGTCCTGTCTGATTGACAGCCCATAATACCTCCAAACAGAAAAGTCCTGTCTGATTGAATTAAACGACGTTAAAACCCATTCTGAACGGGAACCCATTTTGGTGTTAGCATCATGTTATGCTTTATAGCTATTGAAAAATAGCAGACCTCTACAAGCTCATAGCGCGCCACCGAGTGGCGCGCTATGAGCTTGTAGAGGTCTGCTATTTTTGAAAAATCGAAGAACGACTGACATAGAAACATAGCTTTTTCAGAAAACTGTCATTTTCAAACAGACATTTTTAGAATCTGATCTCAGGTCAGAATGGGTAAAACTCACTTTTCCCACTCACTTTGCCACTCGATTTGCCACTCAGTTTGCCACTCACTTTATGCATAGCTCTATAGAGGAACTCACAGAGGCCAGTATGTTATGGGGAGGGGACAGCCCATACAGGTAGTAAATGTGGTATTTTTCTAGTCCATAGTAAATTAACCCATTCTGACCTGAGATCAGATTCATACGAGGTTTCCACTGGACACACACACACTGGTCTGATTAACCCATTTCTGAACTGAGATCAGATTCATACGAGGTTTCCACTGGACAACACACTGGTCTGATTAACCCATTCTGACCTGAGATCAGATTCATACGAGGTTTCCACTGGACAACACACTGGTCTGATTAACCCATTCTGACCTGAGATCAGATTCATACGAGGTTTCCACTGGACAACACACTGGTCTGATTAATGACGAATTAATGAAAAAGTGCAATAAAGACACCAAATGGTTGTATAATAAAGCAGGTCTTTTTTAGGGTCTGACCTAAAAAATACAAAAAAAGACATCAAAAGCGGTCAATATAAGAAACAATCACACCTGTGTGAAGTGAGTGGTGCAACTCCGTGTGGGGGTCCCCGGAAGTTCCAGACCCACAGGACCACGTCGGCTAGAGTGCCAGGCCGGTTCCGGCGAACCGCCCCACGTCCGAAACGGTACAGAAATGAGAGAGTTACCATGTAGGGGTCTCCGGGGGTCCCCGCCCCCCGGAACATCCATATCCCCAGGAATGGGGCCGGGCCGGTTCCGGCGAGCTGCACGTCCGAAACGGTTGAGAAATGACAGAGTTACCGTGTGTACTGTACCTACTGTACTGTATACTGGCACACCCGAAATCATCATACAGTTAATATGTGTGTGTTTGTGTGTGTGTGTTAGGTTGCGCACAGGTGTTGAAAAACAAGTTTTCGTGCTCAGACCCAGCCACCCACCCAGCCACGCCACACACACAGCTCCGTAAGGAAAAATACGGGCTGTTGAGTAAGAATAAATAAACAATCCTCCTGTTTATTAAAACACAGTAACCCAACCATGGGTTTTGATCAATGCCTGGCTGGCTGTCCTGCATTTTGGTCCTTGTTGCCACAGCAGTATATGTGACACAAATACTGTACCCTATAGCCTACCCACCATGTACGTTTTTATTTCAAAACAAGGCAAATCGTCTTTGTCATTATGTCATCTGACCATCCCATCATGACCAAGTTTTTTAATGGGTTAATGTATTGTTGTAATGTAATGTAATGTTTTGGGGCAACCCGGGTGAGCATTTTTGCATTCAATGCAACAGGAATTGCATTGAAACTGTCCAGTAGGCTAACCGTAACCTACAGGCTATACGTTCACTTGTATAACTTGACATGGGTAGCCCTGGCCAGTATAAGGCTGGCACCGAGGCTATGGCCCATGGGTATATAGCCTATAGCATTGCAGGTATAGAGGCCGGGCCGGATCTACCATATGGGCACTTTGGGCACGTGCCCAGGGGCCCTTGGGCACCAGGGGCCCCTCAAAAAAAAAAAAAAAAAAAAAAATATATATATATATATATATTTTTTTTTTTAGTAATTTCCCCTGCTAATCCGAATGAAATAAATGGTGTCTAAAAAGATTAGTGTTTTAATGTTGGTGAGAAGGGCAGCTGAAAAGTGCAATTGTGTCTAAAGCAGCAACAACGCGCTAGATTGGCTGTCACTCTGGGGAGGTGGGGGGGTAGGCGACCGGAAATAGGCCAATATAACGGCATAAAACTGCCCCAAAACGGCTACAAAACAGCAAAAATGTTGCGTGCGCGTGAAGGTGGCGGGGGGGCCTTCTAGCTTCAGTGCCATGGGGCCCTCAGAGGTGTTAATCCGGCCCTGTATAGAGGCAACGAAACCTGCACCCAAATAACAGAATCCCGCCTTGTTTACCTGTTTCTTCGCCTTTACCATCACGTCAATTATTCAATCTTCTCAAGCCAAAGTCCCAAACACAGCCCTGGAAGGATTCTATCAAAAGAGCACTGGAGAGCCTTAAAAGGGACACTCATTGACTTTAATGGGATGAACCCATCAGCCATATCTAATAGAAATCGTTGCCTTCAGCGAGAGCTGGCGCGGGATTCAATTACCCGTGGAACACAATGCTTTTACCGCTTCTTAGAAAAACTCTAATTCAATCTATTAACCAGGAGAAGAAACAGATAAATAAAGTCAAAATTAAAACATTTTTTCAACCAAAAAAAAGACAAAGTTTTCTTAAAGAAAAAAAAAAGGCAAAATGCAAGTATAGACATTTGATGTTTTATTATTGATTCCAAAAAAGAAAGAAAGAAAGAAAAAAAAATGGCACAAAGATGTGTCAATGTTTTCTTATTCTTAACGTCACCCCGTGCTGTTTTGTGTGTGGGCTATATATAGTCATCACTTTATGTTGGGTTTTCCAGTTTCCACTAACTAATCTGCGTTCGCCCGTAGCGGTGTAGCCTAGCTGTTTCACTCTTCAGGGCGCCACCGCTGTGCACTGCACTGGCGATCAGCTCGCACGAAGGGCATGCCCAACCCGGACTCGCGACTGCATGTTGCGGAAAGTGTTCAATAGGCCTAATTATACAATATCACGTGGAGGAGACAGGAGAGGAAACGGATCCGAATGCTCACATTTGATATGAGACTGAGAGAGCCGGAGAAGGCGAGTCTTAAAACTTCCTTCAGGATGGGCAGTCTCCCAGACGCATCTGGACGACAGCAGCGACCAGTCACGATGGAGAGATGTCCCTAGCTGTTCAAGTATGGACCTACAATATTGAATCACTTTTAGTAACGATGACATGCTGCTTTAGCCTTTTTGCTTCTTACTATTGTCGTTGTCATTATAATGCCTGTAGAAATAATGATTTTTTGTTCGGGGCAGTTTTGGAGCGAGCAGCGCTCAGTGCGCGCTCCGACGCGATGAGGAGTCCGTTCTACTTTAGACTCCACACCTGCTGTTGGAGTGAATTACTATAAAGGCGATTCTTCCATGTAGATTTTATACTTTTATTATTCTATTTTTAGACATGTCTTTGCACTTTGGGGAGGAATAATAACCCAAATCTCCCCATGAATAGCCTACTATAGCCTGCCTTTGCTGTGCGTAATTCACGATTGAGCGTATTTTCTGCCTGCAAGTGAAACGTATCATTCCACAGTCTATACAAACTTTCCGTGTGTCTCTCCCACTTCCAGCTCATGCATGCGGAGGTATCGACTGCAGTTCCCGGGGAGAAGCGTCGCTCATGCGGCATCAGCAGCACCGCCAATATCACCCACACCAACGTCGCCAATTCCTCGTGGCCGTGAGAGCACGAACGGGCCGGGGCCACAGCGGCTTCCGTAAACATGAACATCCAGGTCCTGCCAGAACATAAACTGTCGTCGGTGGCTCCGCTTATGCAGTGCAATGTGGAGAAAAAAGACGTGGAACTGATACTAGTGAAGGACCAGAATGGAGTCCAATACACCAGCTCCACCATCATTCCGAGCCAGCAGTCTGGTCCCCCCGACTGCCCCGACGGGGAGGATCGGGAAACCTGGGGCAAAAAGATTGACTTTCTGCTGTCGGTCATTGGCTTCGCGGTGGACTTGGCCAATGTGTGGAGATTCCCTTACCTGTGCTACAAAAACGGTGGAGGTGAGTGAAACGAGCGTGGGGTGTAATACAAACAGAGCCCTTGTAGTTACTAGCTATATGTCACAATATGTGCAGGGTAGTAGGTAGGGTACACATAATAGCCCAACCTATTATCTGAAGGTTAATTCCCCTCAAGGTATCAGCAATGTTCTACTTTTAGATTAAAATGGTCCCATATGTGGCAAAACATCCGTATCGTTCTAATGGCAAGCTATTTTAGATATCACTGCACAGGCTCAGTTATTTTGAATCCCATAAATAGCGTTAGATGTAGTGCATTTTTGAGTGCATTTTTTAAAAGAAGAAACCACTTCATTTCACTAGAGGTTCATTGTCATTGCATTAAAATGAGCTATTGTGGAGAAGATCACCTCATATGGGATAGCATGTTGTTTAGACAGTTTTGATGTTTACCTGTTATCCTAGTTACTTTGTAGCACTAAAGTATTTTAATACGTGACCATTAACCTTTCCATTGTTGAATAGGGTCAAACTCTAATCTTGCACTTTATAAGTTGTTCTGGACAAGTGTGAACAGTGATCCAATGTTTAAATTGATGTAGGCTAGAGAAGAAGTGACAATGAAAAGCCTCTAAATTCTCATCTATCTCGCATGAGATACAACTGTGGCACAGCGTTAGCCTAATCAAAGTTTAATTTAGGCCATACTTACCAGAGTTACTTTATTGATTGCAAAAAAAGAAAGAAAAAATAGAGCTAAGAAAGCAAATTGAAGAAAGAGCCATATTCTAAATTCTCTGCATCTGAGTATGACAGTTCAACAAGAACAACGTGGCGTTTTAATGAGACTTCTGTTGCCTCAGGCATGCAGTTGTGACAAGTGTGAATGAGTGCCCTGGCTGGTCGGCTACCTGCTGGGCTGTGCTGTGTTTGCTGTGCTGTGTGTGCACACGTCACTTCATGTGGTGAAAATAAACATTGTGAAAGGTTGTGAAAAGGTTGTGAAAAGCTCCGTGGTGTCTGTACAACTGATGTGTGATCCGTTTGACCTTCACATAAATATGTATTCAGTAGGGGAGGGCCTACAGCTCATACTGTGGCATTGTTTCATTGTTAATTGTGGCATTAAAGGCATAGTATACTTTGCCCATAGTATAGTGTGCTGGTGTTAATCTGCAGAAACACACTGCCCTCTCTCACTGTATGTTGGTGTTTTTTCACTGTTTGTTTTGCTAGTAGCTCCGTTTGGAACCTCTATTATCTATACGCTGCTACGCTTAATTTAGCTCCGAGCTGAGGTTCCGTGTCAGGATATCCCTGCACTGTTGCACAGGTCGAGCTGGGTCAAGCCCGTCCACAAACAGTGGCGAAACAGTATCAAACATAGCTCTAATGCTATTTTACCGATGACTTCCGGGGCTCGCATGAATGCAGACCAGCCTCTCGTCTTTAAAAATAATGTTGGTGCTACTCACCAAAACAAAGGCGGGTTGTGTCATTAGAAAGCCTACTTTCCTTAGTGGACGCACTCTGAGCCCCCCCCCCCCCCCCCCCCCCACCACACGTATAAACTGTACTTTTTGGCCAGAAAGGGATTTGTTTCCACCGGAGGAAAGATATTCTCTGTGAGGGTTTTCTCTGGGCAGTATCGGTAGATGGCACAGTGGAGTAACTCAGAGTATTTTTATCCCGGTGGAAACAAAGGGATTTATACGTGTGGTGGGGGGGGCTCAGAGTGCTTCCACTAAGGAAAGTAGGCTTTCTAATGACACAACTCGCCTTTGTTTGTTTTGGTGAGTAGCAAAATCGTTCTTTTTATTTAGGGGCGGCTGTGGCTCAGGAGGTAGAGCAGGTCGTCCAATGATCCCTGGGTCGGCGGTTCGAATTCCAGCTCCTCCTGTCCACAATGAGTGTCCTTGGGCAAGACACTGAACCCCACGTTGCCTCCAATGAGTCGGTCGGTGTAAGCTTGCCACCATTGGTGTGTGAATGTGGGAAGTGAGGACGCTGGCGTCGACTGTTAGTGTTCGCCGCTTCACCTCCCAATGTATGAATGAATGAACCATTGTAAAGCGCTTTGAGCACGTGGAAAAGCGCTATAAAAATGCAATTCATTGTTTACTAAAGACGAGAGGCTGGTCTGCATTCATGCAAGCCCCCGAAGTCATCGGTAACATAGCTCTAAAGTCCGGCACTTAACATTTTTTGTCCGGCATCAATACAAAGCGGTTGTTTGTCAGCCAGTACCATCTTTTCCCAATGCAATGCGACTACATTTTTATTTAAAGCTTGATTTAAGAAGTTGTTTGACGCCGGACTAAAAATGTTAGTAAGTGCCGAACTTAAGTTTATCAACTGTATCTCGGTTCTGATACCTTTAGTTTTTGAAAAGAGTACTGTTTGATACTGTTTCGCCACTGTTTGTGGACGGGCTCGACCCAGCAAGACCCCATTTCGACCTGTGCAAGGATATCATGGGACAGAACCTCATCTCGGTAGATGAGGATGTTTGGGCTTCCAAAACAAACAGTTAAACACCACAATACAGCGACAGGGCAATGTGTTTTTTGCAGGTAAACACCACTACAATTCTCCATTGGCTGATAACTGCTGGCATAGAGGCAAATGAGTGAGTTTTGACATTTTCATGTCAAGTACCCTCAAATTAATATGTATTTGACCACATATACATATGCATATAAAATATATGTCTATATAGCTTATGCACTTTTTATTTCCATGTGGGGGGGTGCGCCAGCTAGGTCGGGAGCAGAGTGTAGAGTAGGAGAGTAGCGACACGCTTTGATCTCGTCACAAAGCGGGTGCCTTTGGGCTATAGTTCCAAACATTGGAACTATGGCTGGAACTATATTGAGATAGAATGAGCACTTCCGCATTCCATTGATACAATGACAGTCAACGCTAGTGTCGCCACTCTCTTACTATATTACTCTGGTTGGGAGGTAACAGGGGGTGCATGGCCAAAAAGGTTTGGGAACCACTGGTTAACACATTAACACTTGATCCACTGCAATTTGCCTACCGTCAGAACAGATCCACGGACAATGCCATTGCTACATCACTCCACCCCAACCTCTCACACCTTGAGAAAGACGATTAAGTCCTGTGAGACTTGTTCATACTGTACGTGTTCAATACCATAATCCCCTCAAACTAGACACCAAGCTAAAAAGTGAATCTAAACCAAAGCCTTTGTAGCTGGATCCTCGACTTCCTGACAGAACAACGTCAGGTGGTGCGAATGGGAACAACTGACCCTCATCACAGGAGCCCCTGAGGGATGCGTTTTGAGCCCCCTTCTCTACTCGCTGTACGTCATCTACCTCTATGTGGCTTTGTTCAGCTCCAACCATGGCCATGGTTGCAGACAACACAGTGATAGGCTTGATAACAAAGGAGGATGAAACAGCCTAGAGGAGAGAAGTGGAGAACCTGGCACAATGCTGCCAGGAGAACAACCTAGTTCTTAACGCTGACAAAGAAAGAGCTAATCTCCAACTACAGTCTCCTAGAGATCGCTCTCCCATCCAGATCGGGTGCAGAACTGCAGTGGAGAGGGTCAGAGAGTGTACATTTCTGGGGGTGCACATCATGAAGATCTCAGTGCAGACAGAGCGGGTGGTGAAGAAACAAAGTCTGTGTGAACTGAGCGGTGCAACTATACATTTATTGTTATAGTTACTGTACTGTACTGTGCTCTGAACTGTATTGTAGTGTACTGTGCTCTGTACTCTACTTTGATTATCTTTGAAAGAATCTTTGAGAAATGACAGAGTGACCGTGTGGGGGTCCCGGAACATCCATACCCCCAGGAATGTGGGGAGGCATACTATCATCCGACAGAGGTGCGCAGAGGTGCGCAGAGCTGCGCTGCGGGTCGGGAGAGGGTTGCGGTTAGGTTTAGGTGTCTGCCCCGGGGGAGGTTAGGGTTAGGGTGAGGGAGGAGGTAGGTTGTCGTTCGGACCAATGCTCCGTCGGATGAAAGTACTGCACTCGGAATGTGCCCAGTGGGGTGGCCCAGTTCCGGCGAGCCTTCTCCCGTCCGAAATGGTCGAGAAACGACAGAGTTACTGTGTTGCAGCTTTCCGTGCTCCGACAGACACGTACAGAACACACTGCATAATTGAGCGTAGGCACCGCTCAAAAAAATAAAAAAATGAGAGAAAAAGAAATGACGGGAGTGACAAATCATTAGCAACAAGCTAAGCTAACCGGCTGGTGGTGGTGTTAGCTTAGCTTGTTGTTGCTGATTCAACGCACTGATTGAACTTCACTTCATCTCCGCCTGTAATCTAGGTTATTTTGTTATTGACAACGTGAACGAACCCTGACACCAGCGCTGCAAAAACAGACAGATCTACAAGCTCTCAACGCGTTGCGAACGGTGCTGCAGAGACAGGCGCGACGTGGCACGGTGAGAGCTTGTGGATCTGCCTTTTTTTCGACTCGCGACCCACTGTAAAATCACGAATATATCGTCTATCTGCGATTTTGGGCCAGACGATGGATGGGCGATAGGAAAATGTTGCTATATCGCCCAACCTTAGTTAGCGGACAGCCAAACACATTATTGGATGTGATCTCCCCCCATCCAAGCCCTGTGTCAGCAAAGCTCGGGGAATCATTAAGGATCCAAGCAATCCCAACCAATAGACTGCAAAAAAGCTTCTTCTCCCAATTCCCCGTACAATCAGGTACATGAACGAACTGACCAGAGGCAAAGGAAACTCCATGAGTGAAATGCATAACCATTAGAGCCCCGGAATGCCAATGCTGTGGGGAAGTACATTCACCAAAAATACAGATCTTCACGCTCAAAGGGCGTCGCAACGCAGCACGTTTTGAGCTTGCAGATCGTCTATTTTTGGTGAAGAGATTTGGTGTAGACGAAAAAAGAGTACAGTTGTAAACTCAAGTCCGATGACAATGTTGCCAGGTTGGTGTTCAAACTGTATCTGTTGTTTCAGGTGCCTTTCTGATCCCCTATCTCCTATTCCTGTTTATCGCGGGGATGCCACTGTTCTACATGGAGCTGGCCCTGGGTCAGTACAACAGGCAGGGGGCGGCTACCGTCTGGAAGATATGCCCCATCTTTAAAGGCAAGTTACACACACACTAGCACACACACACACACACACACACACACACACGTGTGTGCACGCGCACGCGCAAACGCATGCACACACATACACATCTGGCTCTCTCACCTCTCAACCTATGCCGCTCACGTGCACTCTTTGAGGGTCTTGACCTTATGTTTTGCTCCACCTTTGTTCACCTATCCCTTCCGCTGGTAGCGACCAGTCGGTGTGTCATGTCTCTCCCGTGCTCGCTTCGCCTCTCCATGTTTCATGATCTTTATTTCTGCTTGTTCCTGAAACCTTTACCCTTCTTCTACTTTACCAAATGTCACACAGATCTGAGTGACAGGACGCAGGCATGCATGCACGCACACACGCACGCACGCACGCACGGACACACGCACGCACGCACGCACGCACACATGCACGCACACACGGACACACGCACGCATGCACGCACGCACACACGGACACACGCACGCATGCACGCATGCACGCACGCACGCACACAGCCATTCTGTTGGAGACCTGTCATAGACGATTTATGTTGTAAAACTCAGAATGTTTTTCAGAGTCATATTCATGAATCTGAGTCTGCATGGTAAAACCTTATGAATCTGAGTCTGCATGGTAAAACCTTATGAATCTGAGTCTGCATGGTAAAACCTTATGAATCTGAGTCTGCATGGTAAAACCTTATGAATCTGAGTCTGCATGGTAAAACCTTATGAATCTGAGTCTGCATGGTAAAACCTTATGAATCTGAGTCTGCATGGTAAAACCTTATGAATCTGAGTCTGCATGGTAAAACCTTATGACTCTGAGTCTGCATGGTAAAACCTTATGAATCTGAGTCTGCATGGTAAAACCTTATGAATCTGAGTCTGCATGGTAAAACCTTATGAATCTGAGTCTGCATGGTAAAACCTTATGAATCTGAGTCTGCATGGTAAAACCTTATGAATCTGAGTCTGCATGGTAAAACCTTATTAATCTGAGTCTGCATGGTAAAACCTTATGAATCTGAGTCTGCATGGTAAAACCTTATTAATCTGAGTCTGCATGGTAAAACCTTATGAATCTGAGTCTGCATGGTAAAACCTTATGAATCTGAGTCTGCATGGTAAAACCTTATTAATCTGAGTCTGCATGGTAAAACCTTATGAATCTGAGTCTGCATGGTAAAACCTTATTAATCTGAGTCTGCATGGTAAAACCTTATGAATCTGAGTCTGCATGGTAAAACCTTATTAATCTGAGTCTGCATGGTAAAACCTTATGAATCTGAGTCTGCATGGTAAAACCTTATGAATCTGAGTCTGCATGGTAAAACCTTATTAATCTGAGTCTGCATGGTAAAACCTTATGAATCTGAGTCTGCATGGTAAAACCTTATTAATCTGAGTCTGCATGGTAAAACCTTATGAATCTGAGTCTGCATGGTAAAACCTTATGAATCTGAGTCTGCATGGTAAAACCTTATTAATCTGAGTCTGCATGGTAAAACCTTATGAATCTGAGTCTGCATGGTAAAACCTTATTAATCTGAGTCTGCATGGTAAAACCTTATGAATCTGAGTCTGCATGGTAAAACCTTATGAATCTGAGTCTGCATGGTAAAACCTTATGAATCTGAGTCTGCATGGTAAAACCTTATGAATCTGAGTCTGCATGGTAAAACCTTATGAATCTGAGTCTGCATGGTAAAACCTTATGAATCTGAGTCTGCATGGTAAAACCTTATGAATCTGAGTCTGCATGGTAAAACCTTATGAATCTGAGTCTGCATGGTAAAACCTTATGAATCTGAGTCTGCATGGTAAAACCTTATGAATCTGAGTCTGCATGGTAAAACCTTATGAATCTGAGTCTGCATGGTAAAACCTTATGAATCTGAGTCTGCATGGTAAAACCTTATGAATCTGAGTCTTCATGGTAAAACCTTATGAATCTGAGTCTGCATGGTAAAACCTTATGAATCTGTCAGGTCGATTTTGAAGGTGCAGTTTACCAGGTCGTGATACATAAATTGGCCTCGCTCTGCGCACATTCGTATTATGAAAGGCATATCGGCCCGTGTTGAACGCACTCGGCCCGTGTTGAACGCACACACATTTGGCATACCGCGTCCCTGAATATTTTAGCATTGTGGGAGTGTCCATATGTTAATTATTCTCGCTTTGCGCAATTTGCTATTAAGCCCCTTGACCTAAAGACACTCAGCGCATAACGATTAGACGTGGGTCTGACCACCTCATAAACGCAAAAAGCACTGTTTGATTTGACACTTGAGCGGCTCTGGAAGGCTGGTAGAGTGTTGCCATGTCTGTTTATTATAAGCGGCTTATTTTTCTGTAAAGTTGCTTTGTGTGGTTGCTTTTCTTGTTTCTAAAGTGGTTATTTGGGCTTTTCTCCTAATGTTGTTTAAACCAGTGATCGTCACACAGCACATTCCCATGTCAAGGATCCCCAGATGAATGCATTTGCCCAACTAAGGACAGCTAATCCAAAAATTAAATAAAAAGATTACTTTTGAAAATAGCAGATCTATACCAGCTCACAATGCATCACATTCATTCATTAAAACTATGAACTCTGACTGCAGGGGGATATATAATGATCATTATAACAATGTGCAAGAACATATTTAAAAAGAAGGAAGAACTTTATATTTGTGGACAATCAAAATATGTTTTTTTATTTTAATGTGGTGTCATTCAAATTAATCTGGATATGGCAGACTCACTATTTAGAAAATAAAAACATGGCACTTCATTTAAAATAGGTTACAGACCCCTGTTATATGCGCTTATTTTTATAGACCTATTTACTTGTTTCTATGAGACATGGCGGTTTTGCGTCTTTAAAAAAAAAATGTTGAGATTAGAAACGGCCATAATTCTTTCATTTCTCAACCTTAAAAATAAATAAAAACATCTCCATAATCCGTGGGAAATGTGCTTTCATATGCTGTATCACACCCGATTCAAGTCTTCTTCAATAAAATGCTACGAGCGAACTCAGCGAAGACCATACCATCGGGGCCACAGCATTACGCAGCACGCATTCAACTCATTCCTTCGTCGTGACTTGAATGAAATAAAATATAATAAACGTTATTTTACTGGTGTTTTTCAATAGAAACAAATAAAGAGCGTGTGTAGGCTAGTGTGTGCAAGTGCAATGCAGTGCATATACATGCATGCACTAGGCTATATTTCTTCCGTGTCGGGATGGTGATTGAGCTCTTCAAGTTCACAGCCCGTTTGGTCTTTCATAAAAAAACGTTGATATTAGCCTATAAACACTCATGGTTCTCTCATTTCTCAACCGTTTTATTAAATGTAAAAATCTCCATATTCCTTATGAATCTTGCTTTCATTCGCTGTATGGTACATGGTTCTATCGTTATCGAATTAATTAATTACGCATGGATTGGCAATTTGCCAATATGCTGCTATATCTACTCGCAATTCCATTCCGATCTGAAAGGTGGGTCTGTTCTTTTGAGGCATAAAGGTGACAGCATGCAGTGCAATAGGAATAATTAACCCAAATGTGACAAAGGCATGTCATGTCTTCTATGGTGCCAGCCTGAAGAAATGTCATACCACGACGGCACGACCCCCAAAGTGCGCATTCCGTATGTGACATCAGCTGACTGGTAAAGAGAATAGTACGGACATGTTGATTGGGTACGTCTCAAACACGCCTTAAACACACCCATGACTAATTCAAGGCCGTTTTGCGAACTCCGCGGGGTGTCAAAAGCGCTTCTTAACATGCCCAAAATTGCAATATGACATACTACACGCCCCCAGATCATAATACTGTAATTAGATTAGTAATATAGAAGTAAGTAACATAGAAGTCCTAAATCGACCCCTGTGTCTGCATGGTAAAACCTTATGAATCTGAGTCTGCATGGTAAAACCTTATGAATCTGAGTCTGCATGGTAAAACCTTATGAATCTGAGTCTGCATGGTAAAACCTTATGAATCTGAGTCTGCATGGTAAAACCTTATGAATCTGAGTCTTCATGGTAAAACCTTATGAATCTGTGTCTGCATGGTAAAACCTTATGAATCTGAGTCTGCATGGTAAAACCTTATGAATCTGAGTCTTCATGGTAAAACCTTATGAATCTGTGTCTGCATGGTAAAACCTTATGAATCTGAGTCTGCATGGTAAAACCTTATGAATCTGAGTCTGCATGGTAAAACCTTATGAATCTGAGTCTGCATGGTAAAACCTTATGAATCTGAGTCTGCATGGTAAAACCTTATGAATCTGAGTCTGCATGGTAAAACCTTATGAATCTGAGTCTGCATGGTAAAACCTTATTAATCTGAGTCTGCATGGTAAAACCTTATGAATCTGAGTCTGCATGGTAAAACCTTATGAATCTGAGTCATATTTATGAATCTGAGTCTGCATGGTAAAACCTTATGAATCTGAGTCTGCATGGTAAAACCTTATGAATCTGAGTCTGCATGGTAAAACCTTATGAATCTGAGTCTGCATGGTAAAACCTTATGAATCTGAGTCTGCATGGTAAAACCTTATGAATCTGAGTCTGCATGGTAAAACCTTATGAATCTGAGTCTGCATGGTAAAACCTTATGAATCTGAGTCATATTTATGAATCTGAGTCTGCATGGTAAAACCTTATGAATCTGAGTCTGCATGGTAAAACCTTATGAATCTGAGTCATATTCATGAATCTGAGTCTGCATGGTAAAACCTTATGAATCTGAGTCTGCATGGTAAAACCTTATGAACCTGAGTCTGCATGGTAAAACCTTATGAATCTGAGTCATATTTATGAATCTGAGTCTGCATGGTAAAACCTTATGAATCTGAGTCTGCATGGTAAAACCTTATGAATCTGAGTCATATTTATGAATCTGAGTCTGCATGGTAAAACCTTATGAATCTGAGTCTGCATGGTAAAACCTTATGAACCTGAGTCATATTCATGAATCTGAGTCTGCATGGTAAAACCTCCCGTGTTCAATTAACGGTGAGATTGTATATTGTATTGTTTTCCAAGCGGTTAGATTGAAAATGGTTGAGTTGAATTGAACGATACGTATGAATCTGAGTCATATGTTTTGTTACTCAAGTAACACCCTCTGCATGAGAAGAGGGTGTGTCACTTGCCAAAAAAAAGAGAGCTTTAAAAATGGTTGAGCTTATCTAAACCATTGGTTCTCAACCTGGGGCCCACAGGATATTGCATATAGCTCTTCCCCGTGACCGTGCATCTAAAATATGAATGCATCTAAAGACTCTTATAGCGAATGATTAACCCATTCTGACCTGAGATCAGATTCATACGAGGTTTCCGCCGGACACACACTGGTCTGATGAACCCATTCTGACCTGAGATCAGATTCTAAAAATGTCAGTCGTTCTTCGATTTTTCAAAAAATAGCAGACCTACAAGCTCGTATCGCGCCACTCGGTGGCGCGATATGAGCTTGTAGATCTGCTATTTTTAAATAGCTACAGCATAACATGATGCTGACACCAAAATGGGTGCCCGGTGAGAATCCGGGTTAATCCGATCGACGTGACCACCTTCACCGTTGTTGTTTTGGTTTACGGAGGAGGCCGTCTTCTTCTACAGCCAAATAGAATGGTGGTGAACGGTGGCCGGTTGCTGAACTATCGGCGCCCCCTGCTGGCCTGGACTGAGTTAAGTGGTCAGATGAGTGGCCCGAAATTCTCAAGTGGGCCCTGATCCAGAAAAGGTTGAGGACCACTGATCTAAACTAGTGGTTCTCAAAGTGGGTTCTTGAAGGGGTTCCAGGGGGTCCCCAGCAGAAATAATTAGGACCCAAATAGACCCTTATGTATCTGCAACGCAGAGAGAGTAAGAATGAATTTGTGTGCTCTCAGAGTTAACCCATTCTGACCTGAGATCAGATTATAAAAATGTCTATTACATCCTGACAGTTTCATTATTAACCCATTCTGACCTGAGATCAGATTCTAAAAGTGTCTTTGATTTTTCAAAAATAGCAGACCTACAAGCTCGTATCGCGCCACTCGGTGGCGCGATATGAGCTTGTAGATCTGCTATTTTTCAATAGCTAAAGCATAACATGATGCCAACACCAAAATGGGTGCCTGGTCAGAATGGGTTAAATTAACACTACAGTGTAGATAGGGGTCCCAGAGATCAAAATGGTCCGTCGTCTGGCATATCAAATGCTGGGGGATCTTGAAATTAAAATGGTTGTGAATAACTGCTCGCTCAATCAAAATAGTCTCTCATTGGCATAACTTTTACAAAGGCAGGTTCGCAGGCTAATATGTGTCAATTTGGGGGAGGGGGTCTTTGACATGAAAATGGTTGAGGACCCCCTGATCTAAACCCTGCTGTGGTCCTCCTCAGGCGTGGGATACACGGTGATCATCATCGCTCTGTACGTGGGTTTCTACTACAACGTGATCATCGCCTGGTCCCTCTACTACCTGTTCTCCTCCATGACCAGAGACCTGCCCTGGCTCCACTGTGGAAACCCCTGGAACAGCCCCAACTGCACCGACCCCAAGATCATCAACAGCTCCTTCCTGGGCAACGATTCCTACTCCAAGTACAAGATCACACCGGCAGCGGAGTACTATGAGTGAGTAGACCCCCCCCGCTATGTTGGGCTATTTGAATCTGAATCTGTGGAAATGGAGTCTTACGAATTAACCCCAAAATGACACGAACCATCCCTCGCAGTCTCAATCATAATGAATGATGTATGATGAGTCATATGGCAAATATAGCCAATCCACTCCATCGTACAACATTCGACAGGTGGCAGTAGATCAGGAGGTAGATGTGGCCGCTTGAGAATTGCAATGTTCCTGGTTCGAATCCCCGGGTTAGCCTTGATGTGTCCTTGAGCAAGACACTGAACGACCATACACATGGTTACCTATGCCGTCAGTGTGTGAAGGTGTGTGTGTGTGTGTGTGTGTGTGTGTGTGTGTGTGTGTGAATGGGTGAATGTAATGCCCTTGTAAAGGGCTTTGGATAAAGGTGCTATTTATAATTAACCATTTATAATTCAGGCTTAACATCATATCGTTGCTGTCGGACAAAAACCTCTTATCGCCATATCTAATCCTTTTATGTTTTTTTCCGTAAATTAATTCCATACTTTTTTCCTAATTAAGTTGTTTTTCCTTTTGTTGTTTTCTCCCCCCCCCCCCCCCCCCCCAAGTAAAGCGTCTTTGGGTACTTGAACGCCTGATAAATTTGAGATATTATTTTGTTGCCGCCAAACTGAAGGCATGGCCGAGACATGTCCACCCATCCGTGTGTCCGACTGTGTGTGTGAACAGCTAATCTCCGGAACCATTGGCCCGTGAACAGATAATCTCTGGCACCATTGGCCCGATCGGTGTGAAACTGTGCACACACACTCCCCCTGGACGCCAGAGCAGAACCTATGTCCTATACAGATTTTGTCCAAATGGTATTATCTCTATAGAGCAGGGTTCCCCAATTAATTTTCCTCAAGGGCCATATTTTGACTAGCGTACCAGGCTGGGGGCCGAGTCTGCACGCGCGAGGTCGAGGTCTTGCCCTGAAAATAAATTTTCAGGGCAAGACCCCATTTGAAAAGGATGCCCAGTTTGACATGCATAGGCTACTGACCCCCATTTAATGCCATTTATATCTAGGACCCTTAAAAAAGAAATTCTTTCATGGGCCACAAGGGGGCGCTCTGTGGGCCGCAAATGGCTCGCGGGCCGCCTATTGGGGAACCCTGCTATAGAGCGTCGCAGTCCCTCCCCCTTTCAGAACAACGAGTGGCCCAGGAAATTAATCTCAATGCATTTTCCTCATAGACTTTTCAGAAAGTATTTATTTAAAGACGTTTACGCCACGGCGGACAAAGCCAACTCTTGTCGTGACAAATCATGACAGCAAACACAATTTTTCAGGCCAAACAAAGAATTAGAAAGTAGAAAAAAAACGGCAGGTTTTAACACTTTTTTTGTTGTTTTTCTTTCTTTGTAATTATTTGTTTGGTCCAAAATATTGTGTGTGTTGTCATGATTTGTCACGACAAGAGTTGGCTTCGTACGACGCTTAAAAGGTCTTTAAATAAATACTTTCTGAAAAGTCTATGAGGAAAATGCATTGAGATTCATTTCCTGGGCCACTCGTTGTTCTGAAAGGGGGAGGGACTGCGACGCTCTATAGTCATGTGATTACAGATTTTTTCCAAATGGTATTATCTCTATAGTCATGTGATCAAGATGGATCTGTCCGATTTTTCATATTCCATCCTGATCCCATCCACACATTTCGAACATTTCTGGTCTACAATAACCTACCTGACCTGAGGAGCACTTGTCCTAGTTACTATTATTATTATTACTTAATCATACTACAGTGTCACACAAAAGTAGCAAAAATATCCGATCTTAAAGCGAGTGGCGTTGATCAGACACAGTGTGTCTTACAACACCAGGTCTGAATCATCTGGGATTTGCCAGAGAAAAAAGTCAGGTACCTTTAATTTTTTTTGATTGATTGATTGATTGATTTGTTTATCTCGGACACTGTTAAAAGACAAAGATTATATCTGTGTGGAGTTTGCATATTCTCCCCGTGTCCCCTAGGGACCCTCACAAAAAAACATGCAGTAATCCTGTTCTCTAAACTACCTCCCCCTGGCCAGCGGGTCGCCTGGGAAAGGAACTGGTCGGAATAACGTGTTCCTTCGACGCACTACGTACGGCCGGGGAAACTCTCCCCTGTCAGGTGAAAAGAAGCAGCTTGGACTCCTCATGCATAGAAGGAGGCATGAGGTCAGTCCGCTGCGCCCCCCCCCCCCCCCCCCCCCCCCCCCCCCAGGTTGGCAGAGGAAGTGTAGCGCCCAGGATTACATTAGATAATTGGCACTGGGTGCAAAGAAAACTGGGTTACAAAATCGTGGGATAAAAAAAAAAAAAAAAAAAAAAAAGAAACACTCTCTTTGGGATGGTTCTGAACCACTTTTCAATAGTCGTGCCCCAGACATTAGATATCAATCTAATGGGCTGGCTATGGCTACTACAAAACTGTAATGGAAATCTAACATAATTAGATGCCTATGTTTCTATGCCTTTATAAGCGTCATTCGCATAATAGCATTAATCTAAATCTATGCAAGCATTATTACATTATTATATACTGTTAATTTGGGGGAAAAAATAAGGAAAAAAAAGAAATATACACGTACGCACGCACACGCACGCGCACACACACACACACACACACACACACACACACACACACACACACACACACACACACACACACACACACACACACACACACACACACACACACACACACACACACACAGTTGAACCGGCATGGAATTGCGGGTGTGGCCATGCAGGCAGTGGTCAGGATTCACAGGATGTGAGACAGCTCTATAATGTGACCATTGCCAAATGGACCCCTCTGTGTTTAATTAACTACAATAAGGACGTGTGTTAAGTGTAATGTTTTCGAAATAATTGTAATTCAGACAATAAATGTAAAAGTAATTTACATGGAGGGAATTCCAACAGGTCGGGTGCCAAAGAGTTCAGAGCAGTTTCTCTCTCTCTATTCTCTTTCTTAATGTCTATTTTTTCCATTACATTTGTCGATGCCCTTTCGATTACTTTGTCACAAATTCTTCAACATCCACTCATGAACATTTTGAGCACTATAAAAAAGGCCTACAGTACAGACAGATGCAGTGTTTGAAGGCCTACAGTATCTGAAAGGCCTACAGTACAGACAGATGCAGTGTTTGAAGGCCTACAGTATCTGAAAGGCCTACAGTACAGACAGATGCAGTGTTTGAAGGCCTACAGTATCTGAAAGGCCTACAGTACAGACAGATGCAGTGTTTGAAGCACAGGGGGGGGAAGAAGACCAGCATCCGTTTGCACTTCAAAGCAATTCACCCTCCCCCTCCCCCCCCCCCCCCCATCTGATGGACCTCCAGCACGTGTTCAGACTGAATCTGCAGCAGCAGCACACAGAGGAGGCAGTGTGAAGCCAACTCCATGTTGCACAGATTCGTTCACTATTTTGCGTCGGCAGCGCGTCGGCAGGAGACTCCCGATGACAAGCTCCCGTCGTTTTCCGTCCATATCGCCGTGCCAACGCGTCAGAACCCGTTGATGAAGAACCAAACATGTTCGGTCGGCTGGCGACCCTCGGTTAGACGGCGCTGTCCGTGTTGTAGTGATAAGGCGGTAAATGCTCCACTGTAGAGTGGTTCTCTAAGGGCCGATTCATACTCCTATTTTAGCGCTGTTTCGGCGCTGTAGTGCCGAAATGATTTCGGCTCGTCAGAAAATTTCAGTAGCACCGAAGAGCCGACTTTAGGACGGTACCCGCCCCCCCCGAACCTCAAATGACGTCAAATTGTAGGCTCTACAGCGCCGAACCGACTTTTATTCGGCTCTAAAATAGGAGTATGAATCGGCCCTAAGTCTGCTCATCTGACTCGTCATGTTTCAGTGCCGACTACTCGTACAGTGTGAACTAGATACTGTAATAGAGTGTCTTCTAGGTGAAAGAGCATGCCACTGATTGAGAACATTATTTCCACCTGTGCTGATTAGCAAGATCCCCTGCAGCCTGTTGTAGCCTCTGAGTGTGCTGTGTGTGTTCAGTTCTGCTTTGAGAGTCACCAAGTAAAGACCTGTGTTTGTATGCTCTCCAAGTGTGGTTATTTAGAGTCCCAGAATATTACAGATACCATAATTATTCTCAATGTCAACTCTCAATTCATATACCAATTGATCAACTCCAAAGCAAAGCTAGCGAAAACAATGTTTTGTTTGGTGACAAGCTACCTTGCCAGATTATGTGAGTGAAACAAGCGACCAGGTCTATGAAAACAAGCCCAAAAGAAGAAAGAATCATGAAAGCAAGCCCAAATAAGCAACTAGAAATATGCCCAAACTAAAGCAACGGGCAACAGGGCAACTATGAATATTAAGCTATGTTACAGGAAAACTAGCCCAAACTCGTGTACAATAAGCAGAACTGGCAATACTGCAAACTGCGCTGCAGGCTGCTTTTTACAATTTGCATGCAGAAAAAATTATGTTTCGTAGGGCGACTGGTTTTGTGCTGATGCAATGCATTTTCAACGGGAGTCACATGGTTTGACGAGACAAGCTTGCTCCCTGGCTTTCTTCTGCCCTCCTCCCCCCCCCCCCCCCCCGTCAAACCACGTGACTCCCATTGAAAATGCATTGCGAGCCGTGCGACACACAGAAGAGACAGGAGACACAGAGGAGACAGCTGTCTCTCAGGTGTGAACGGCACCTTTGCACACTACGTATGTGACTATGTTTTAAGCCAAATTCCAATACCCAATATCTCGGCCACTCGCTCACTCACACTCGCTCACTCCAGCGTGGCAAATGACGGTGAAATTGGTGACCTGCCAAATATGTGACCATCTTGTTCACACAACTATTACATGGAAGACTTTAAATACATGGCCTAAATACAGTTAGGTTGAACTCTGCTAATGAACAAACTGCAACAATTGACATTAGGACACATTTACATTATGTGATTGTCTACACGGTTGTCACATATTTCAGCAGGTCACCAATTCCACCATAACACCACCTTGCTGGAGTGACTGAGTGCGAGTGAGCGAGTAGCCGAGATTCTGGGTATTGGAATTTGGCTTTAGCCTATCGTCTGCTGATGAGGATTCATGCTGCTTACTCTGCTCACTCTGAGCTCGCATTTGTAAGTGGCTCTGGTTGAGAGAGTGTGCTAAATGCCTAAATTGTAATTGTCTCATCCTCGGCTCATGTGCGCAGTAGTGGGGCACAAACACAGTATGCTGGCCATTATGTCACATGAGGCTAAGCATGCAGATGAAAGGTCCTCTCCATGCCTGCTGTGCATAGATTTCCCTCACGCACGCACTCACTCACTCACTCACTCACTCACTCACTCACTCACTCACTCACTCACTCACTCACTCACACACTCACACACTCATTCACGCTCTCTCTCTCTCTCTCTCTCTCTCTCTCACTCACCCTCTCTGTTCCTAAAATGTTAAACCAGCCTGTACTGTTGTGCATTAATTTACAGTTACAGTACTAACAGTTCCTGAGATAGTACCAAACTGTCCCATATGGTTCTTCTGATGTTGAATTACAAAGTTTTGCATTCAGTATTTCTTTCTAATGACGATTGTGATTAGGCTGTACTAATTTCAATAGTTGCTAGCTGTTTCATATTAATATGGTTTACATAACAGGATTTTACTTTGTAGATCAGGAAGGGGGTGGATTGTAAATAACTGATTTACAAGTTCACAAAGTGACCTTGTGTTGTGTATGTGTATACATAAATTAGGTGCTGTTGATGGGGCGTGTGAGGGGCTGAGGTGTTCTCTGTCACAGTGTGAGGGGCTGAGGTGTTCTCTGTCACAGTGTGAGGGGCTGAGGTGTTCTCTGTCACAGTGTGAGGGGCTGAGGTGTTCTCTGTCACAGTGTGAGGGGCTGAGGTGTTCTCTGTCACAGTGTGAGGGGCTGAGGTGTTCTCTGTCACAGTGTGAGGGGCTGAGGTGTTCTCTGTCACAGTGTGAGGGGCTGAGGTGTTCTCTGTCACAGTGTGAGGGGCTGAGGTGTTCTCTGTCACAGTGTGAGGGGCTGAGGTGTTCTCTGTCACAGTGTGAGGGGCTGAGGTGTTCTCTGTCACAGTGTGAGGGGCTGAGGTGTTCTCTGTCACAGTGTGAGGGGCTGAGGTGTTCTCTGTCACAGTGTGAGGGGCTGAGGTGTTCTCTGTCACAATTGAGTTTGGTAGAGCGTGTAAGAAAGGGAAATTGAGTACATGTTCATTAATGAGACTCGGAGACTTCCAGCGTGACTTCTTTTCCCCCAAACAATATTTATATCATACATGATATAGCAATATGCTCTGAGTAGAAACAAGCACATAAACAAAACAAAACAAAACAAGAAATGATCACATAGTTAGTTAGTTAGTTAGTTTATTTATTTATCTCAGTCATTTACAGTACAGTACATTTCAGAATGGGGGTTTCAGAATTACAGTTTGACTGAAAAGGTTTGGGCTGAAGCCGAAGCTTATCATGCCCACCTTTTAAATGATTCAAATAATAGAAGAAAAGGGAAAAAAAGGAACAGAAAAAAAAAAAAAAACAGGAACAATAGCAATGGGAAAAACTGATTCTCTGTAGTGATGTGCTTCTTGTATACCAATGATGAACAGAAAATTAATATTTAGCTTAAATGCCTTATACTAGTTACGTTACGCCCACATAGATTTAGCTTTATTAGAGCGTACCTTTATATTTGAAGTGGTTGCTTCAAATATAGTGTATTTTTTTATTCTCGTTTACTTTTACTGCATATGTGTTTGTATATTTATGTTTGAAGTGGTTACTTCAAATAATTTATTTTATATATATATATATATATATATATATTTATATATATATAATTTTAGTATATATAAAATAGTATATTTGTGATAGTGTTAATAATAGTGATATTTGTCAGGTGAAAGAAGCGCTGTCTCCGTTGTGTTCACGTTTATGTTGTTGTTTATTTTCCATATGACTTGTTGCGTGCTGTCGCTGATGTCAATGTGACTCTTCATGCCGTGCACATTGATGTCAATGTGACTCTTCATGCCGTGCACATTGATGTCAATGTGACTCTTCATGCCGTGCACATTGATGTCACGCTGATGTCAATGTGACTCTTCATGCCGTGCACATTGATGTCACGCTGATGTCAATGTGACTCTTCATGCCGTGCACATTGATGTCACGCTGATGTCAATGTGACTCTTCATGCCGTGCACATTGATGTCACGCTGATGTCAATGTGACTCTTCATGCCGTGCACATTGATGTCACGCTGATGTCAATGTGACTCTTCATGCCGTGCACATTGATGTCACGCTGATGTCAATGTGACTCTTCATGCCGTGCACATTGATGTCAATGTGACTCTTCATGCCGTGCACATTGATGTCAATGTGACTCTTCATGCCGTGCACATTGATGTCAATGTGACTCTTCATGCCGTGCACATTGATGTCAATGTGACTCTTCATGCCGTGCACATTGATGTCAATGTGACTCTTCATGCCCTGCACATTGACGCGTGTGGTTTCTTTTCCACATGCCTGGTTGCTGGCATCAATTTCCACATGGCCAGTATTATGTTGTGAGTCTTCATGCCATGCAGACGTTGAGTTTGTGACTGCATGCCGTGCAGTCGATGGGATGTTATGGGTTGTTGCCAGTGTTGGCAACTGTCGTGACAGAAATAAGCTAACCAACCTCCAAAAACCAGGCAAGCAACTGTGGGGAAAAAAACAATCAAAGTTTTGTTGGAAATAAGCAGACTTGGCAACCCTGGAGTCGACTGGGTTGTGAATGGTCGCGTACATTTCAGGGGCTGTTGTAGGTCAGGTTTCACCTGACAAAAATTGAAAGAGGAATGAGTGAATTACTTTTTACTATATACTACCTAACCATCTTGGAGTAGACAGAACAAAGTGGTCAGAGTATGTTTTATGATAAATGCTTTTTGTGATGTATTCCCATGCTTTTGTTCTTGCTTATTGTAAGTCGCTCTGGATTAAGAGCGTCTGCTAAATGCCTAAATTGTAAATTGTAAATGTAGAGTACAGTTGTAACTCAAGTCTGTTTCACTAAGACGAGAGGGTTTAAGTCATTATAGGCTTTGCGTCAGTGCTAATTTAGACTAATACTATGACGAAACATTTTCATCAACTACCTTTTTTACTGACGAAAACGAAATAAAAATGTAATAATAACTACTATATGATGACTTTAATAGAACTAAAATATATGACAAAAACAAAATTGTTTTATTCAAAATTGTATACTAAACCTAAATCAAGATTTGTTGTCAAAGAAGTTTCCTTCATCAAAAGGCAAAAATGGTCAACCGGTGTTGTCCATCGGCACTGGTACTTTAATGTGTTTAATGTCCCAGGATTTGCTGCGCCCTCATTTCCTCTACAATCAGGCTTTTAAAGGTTTTATGACATTCATTTTCATTTCTTTTTCTTTTTCTTTTTTCTTTTAGGTTTTATGACCTCAATTACACCCAAAAAACCTGAACTTTGAACATTCAGTGGATTTTCTGTGGTCTGAAGTTTTATTTGGGTTTTTTTTGGGCCTTTTGAGCTACAATGAAAACAGGCAACACAGTGAAACAGTGACATCTGCTGGCAAATCCCATTGACATAAAATTTGCAGTAAGTGATGTCACTTACTGCCGGCAAATCAGAGCACCTGTTTGAGCCAGAAAACCCCAGATCACAGAAAATCTACTGAATGTTAAAAGTTCATGTTTTTTGGGTGCAATTGAGATTAAAAACCTAAAGAAAAAACAAGAACAATTCCAAAACCTTTTTTTTAATGTCACAATCCCTTTAATATACTTTAGAACAGAGTGAGGCGGGCCTGCTCAGGGCCACAGGTGTTTTAACTCTTTTTTTGTTTTTGTCAAATATGTTTTAAGAACAGGTTATGAAGTCTTATTCAATTTGTACAGTGTGAATTATTTTGTTTTATGAAAAACAAAAGGAGGAAAAAATAAAGAAACAAAGAAAAAACTAGAAGAAGTGCCCCTCGGGGCACATGTCTCAACCAGGATTGATATTTAGATGAAATCAGGACTAACTAGAAAAAGTGCCCTTCTGGGCACAGGTCTCCACCAGGTTATCCACAGATCCGTGCAGTTAGAGGTAAAAACACTTTTCGGCCAGTTATAGCGCCACCTTGAGGCTGAGTTGAAATTGTTCATGTGGCATTTCGTCCTCGGCCTAGTGGGAATGTGCGTGCACAATTTCACGGAAATCACGCGATGTGTTCATGATTTGCAGCATTTTGTTTGAAACTGAGCACTCCTGTGAAATTTGGAAGCCAATCTTAACCAATCAGGATGGAGTCTGAGAAATCTGAAAGACCCGTTTCGTTGAATGGCTCTAGAGAGACTGTGTACCAATTTGCGTGATGTTTGGACAAAATCTGTAGGTGTACTGTGCAAAAACTTGTTTTGCACAAAGCGGCCTCCTGGTGGCGCTATAACAGGCCGTTCTGGAAAGTTTGGGGCAGAGGTTCATGGTTGGCATCCAGGGAGTGTGTGTGCAAAATATGGCATCGACCGGGTTAACGGTGGCCGAGATTAGCTGTTCACGGACGGACGGACGGACGGACGGACGGACGGACGGACGGACACGCGGACGGACGGAGTGCAAAACATACTCTCCCCACATGCCTTCGGCCTGGTGGAGACAATAAAAAGAGAGTGTTGCACATAAATGGGCCTCCTAGTGGCGCTCGAAAAGGCAGAATTGAACTAGAAAAAGTGCCCTTCCGGGCACAGGTCTCCACCAGGTTATCCACAGATCCGTGCAGTTAGAGGTAAAACACTTTTCGGCCAGTTATAGCGCCACCTTGAGGCTGAGTTGAAATTGTTCATGTGGCATTTCGTCCTCGGCCTAGTGGGAATGTGGGTGCACAATTTCACGGAAATCACGCGATGTGTTCATGATTTGCAGCATTTTGTTTGAAACTGAGCACTCCTGTGAACTTTGGAAGCCAATCTTAACCAATCAGGATGGAGTCTGATAAATCTGAAAGACCCGTTTCGTTGAATGGCTCTAGAGAGACTGTGTACCAATTTGCGTGATGTTTGGACAAAATCTGTAGGTGTACTGTGCAAAAACTTGTTTTGCACAAAGCGGCCTCCTGGTGGCGCTATAACAGGCCGTTGTGGAAAGTTTGGGGCAGAGGTTCATGGTTGGCATCCAGGGAGTGTGTGTGCAAAATATGGCATCGAAAAACTTGTTTTGCACAAAGCGGCCTCCTGGTGGCGCTATAACAGGCCGTTCTGGAAAGTTTGGGGCAGAGGTTCATGGTTGGCATCCAGGGAGTGTGTGTGCAAAATTTGGCATCGACCGGGTTAACGGTGGCTGAGATTAGCTGTTCACGGACGGACACACGGACGGACGGACGGAGTGCAAAACATACTCTCCCCATGCCTTCGGCTGGTGGAGACAAAAATGTAGGCCAGATGTTTTTCCTTGGGCTGTAGGGAGTGTGTTTTTCCTTGGGCTGTAGGGAGTGTGTTTTTCCTTGGGCTGTAGGGAGTGTTTCCTTGGGCTGTAGGGAGTGTTTTTCCTTGGGCTGTAGGGAGTGTGTTTTTCCTTGGGCTGTAGGGAGTGTGTTTTTCCTTGGGCTGTAGGGAGTGTTTCCTTGGGCTGTAGGGAGTGTTTTTCCTTGGGCTGTAGGGAGTGTTTTTCCTTGGGCTGTAGGGAGTGTTTTTCCGTGGGCTGTAGGGAGTGTGCACTGGAGTTCTCAACGGGCCCAAAAGTTAAGACCCAAGGTTCGGCCCAACCCTAAAAATTACCATAATGTTAAGCCCGAAGCCTGAAAAAGCCAGACTAAAAACAAACAAAAAAACAACACCACTAAATGGCGGCAGGTCGGCGCTGTGGTTCAGTGTGTGAGAGTGAGAACGTAGTTCAATGGGTCAACGGACTTATCGCCGAAATAAATGATTTATGTAACTCACGTTAGTTAGGCTGTCAATGTTCCATTTCCATCATTATGGTAAATGGTAAATGGTGTATTTATATAGCGCCTTTATCCAAGGCGCTTTACAGAGATTGTGCATTACATTCACCCATTCACACACACATTCATACACCGATGGCAGCGGAAACCATGCAAGGCACCAACTAGCACATCGGGAGCAATTAGGGGTTCAGTGTCTTGCTCAAGGACACTTCGACAGTAACTCTGGGGGAGCCCGGGTTCGAACTGGCAACCTTACGGTTACCATCCTGGCACTCTACCCCTGAGCCACCGCCGCCCATAATGGATTCCAGACAGTGGTGGTGACTGGTGAGTAAAGATGAATAGTGCAGCTGATCCCTTTACTTTCCTCTGAAGTGACACAGTTATTATTATTGTCTCCGTTCGCAAAGTGCAATCATTCACCGTTGTGCAACAGTCTCGAACAGAGTGACAATAGTATTATACCAACTGCCAACTTGGCTATAAATGGCGTGTCTCGACAGCTTACAGATCTGTTATTTTGGGCACATATAACGAGGCGCGCCCACGGACAGCGGTTATAATACTAAGCATTTTGGAAATCAAATAGCGTGTAGCCTGCAGTGGACTGTATAACATCGCGTGGTCATCATACACTTGGTTAATGTAAGTTATAGCTTACGTGTAGCGTTTATAGAGTTATATCACTTATAATCGTTTGGTGAATGGTGACGTTGATTAATGATTAGGTCATTCATTGCATCGGGTCGGGTCGGTACCGATCGGGCCAGGTCGGGTTCGGGCAGAGTTTGAGAAGTCTAGTGTGCACACGTTTTGTGCATTCAAAGTTGTATGCAGATTGGTGCATGTAAAGACGTGACTTGGCCTGTTAATGTGCCACCATGAGGCTGATCTGAATTGCTTCCTCAGCCTAGTGGGAATATGCGTGCACAGTTTCAATGCACTCGGGCCCTGTGTTCATTTTGTACAAAATGGACCACTCCTGAAAACTTTGGAAGGCAATCTTAGCCAATCAGTGTAGAATCAGAGAATTCCAACAGATTTCACGGAAATTGCACACTGTGTTTGTGATTTGTGGCATTTTGTTTGAAACGGACCAATCATGCGAGCTTTGGAAGCCAATCTTAGTCAATCAGGATGGAATATGGGAAATGGTGCAGATCCGTGTTGATCACATGACTATGGAGCTAGTGTATACCGAATTGTGGGATGTATGGATAAAATGTAATCTACAGAAATGTGTTTTGCCTAAATCGTCTCATTGTGGCGCTAGAACAGGCCGAATATTTGGGGCAGAGGTTGGTCGTTGGCATCCATGGAGTGTGTGTGTGCACAGTTTGGCATGGATGGGGCCAACGGTGCCGGAGATTAGCTGGTAACGGACGGACGGATGGACGGACACACGGACGGACGGAGTGCAAAACATACACTCTCCCCATTACTTCGGCCTGGTGGAGACAATAAGAAAAAGAAAAGGAAAGAAAACGCTCAATCCCTCCCACCCATACTGCTCAGTGACATAAAATAAAGTAAAAAAACAACACATGAAATGATGATGATAGACATAGTTGGGTCGTTTATGGCAGTTCCGTGACCGCGGAGAGTAAAGGTCCGTTTCTCAATGGATTTGTCATCTAGGAGGCTTATCCGTATGGCCACCATCAAAAACATGTTAGGGCACAATAAGGCAAAATGATCTAGAATTCATTCTGCTGTCATTAGCATGTGACGTGTCAAACTAGGGGGTTTTCATGATTCTGAATCCATTCCAAGTATTAGTTTTGCACAAAAAACACTCCTTGGGCTAAAAACAGCCATAGCCACTTGCCCAAATGTGCTAATGTGATGACCGCATCACATTTTGTGATGACGGCTATGGCTGTTTTTAGCCCAAGGAGTGTTTTTTGTGCAAAACTAATGATTGGAATGGATTACAGTATAGATTTGACTGACAATCTCCGTAAATCTAATAATATCTCCGACATTGATATTATCCAAATGTATTTTTTAGTTAAAACAATAATGAATGTTACCAACATTGTTTAATTGGCGGCTGGTTTTAAAAGGAAAGTCCTGTATGATGCTATTGAAATACATTCACTGTAACTGGCAATAGGCAGTAGGCTATTAGTTTTGGACATACTGTAAAGATTCCACCCGACAGCAGCAAAGTGCTTCAGAACTTTGGGTCTCAAAGTTGAAGAGTTCCCCCTTCATTATTATAAATTTTTTTTAAGATTCACATTAACACAATAAATTAGCAGACTTCTTTCTAAACTAGCCTGAAAAATCATTTGTCAGGAGACCACAAGGGGAGGGAAATGCAATTTCCCATAGAAAGGAGGTGTCATTCACTGCCAATGTTTTTCCCTTTTCTCCTGTGTACATAATAGTGTGTTTGTATTTGTTGATGTTGTTCATCTTTCACTCGATTGGGACAACTCCCGTCACAAGTTGATGATGTCATATGTGGTCCAGCTCTATGGAATGTATGGAATGCATGTGCTAATACAAAATTATTTAAAATATTCTGCTCATATTAACCTTAGGAAGTATTAAGTGGATTTTCGTTAGTACATGCATTCACATTCAGCACAAATATGCGTGTTATGAGCTTTTATATCTGATATGTTTGAATAGCGAACCAATGTGCCACAGATGCCTTCCTGGTTTTAATGGGTTAAAGCATGGCTAAAAGACGTTGTAGCTGTGCCATTGTCCTTTAATGGGTTAAAGCATGGCTAAAAGACGTTGTAGCTGTGCCATTGTCCTTTAATGGGTTAAAGCATGGCTAAAAGACGTTGTAGCTGTGCCATTGTCCTTTAATGGGTTAAAGCATGGCTAAAAGACGTTGTAGCTGTGCCATTGTCCTTTAATGGGTTAAAGCATGGCTAAAAGACGTTGTAGCTGTGCCATTGTCCTTCAATGGGTTAAAGCATGGCTAAAAGACGTTGTAGCTGTGCCATTGTCCTTTAATGGGTTAAAGCATGGCTAAAAGACGTTGTAGCTGTGCCATTGTCCTTTAATGGGTTAAATCATGGCTAAAAGACGTTGTAGCTGTGCCATTGTCCTTTAATGGGTTAAATCATGGCTAAAAGACGTTGTAGCTGTGCCATTGTCCTTCAATGGGTTAAAGCATGGCTAAAAGACGTTGTAGCTGTGCCATTGTCCTTTAATGGGTTAAAGCATGGCTAAAAGACGTTGTAGCTGTGCCCTTGTCCTTCCCTAAACAAAGGTTATAATGGGTTAAAGCATGGCTAAAAGACGTTGTAGCTGTGCCCTTGTCCTTCCCTAAACAAAGGTTATAACACGTCCCTTCACCTTCTTTCATCCTCTGTCCTAATTGGCCGCCTCAGGATAGACCCAGCCAATAGATGTGGTCCCTGCAGGCCTGGTCTCTAACCAATTCAATTCCATTTTATTAAAGTGTCAAATCACAACAAGTTCTCAAGACACTTTACATGTTGAGCAAAGGCCCGACAGAGATCCTGAGTAAGCAATGTTGCGTCAGTGGTAACGAAAAACTCTATTTTAGCCCATTTTAGTTTAACATGTTAATGTAAATTGGGCCACTAACTCAATATTTTATTTCAGACATAATAAAGGGAAAAATCTGCATTATATCTAATAAGGGCCATCAGAACATGTATTCAAAATATTTTTTGTAGATGTACATACGATACGCTTTGATCTCGCCGCAAAGTGGGTGCCTATGGGGCGGGCGAAAGTTCCAAACATTGGAACTATCCCATTGAGATAGAATGAGCACTTCCACATTCCATTGTTACAATGGGAGTCAACGCTAGGATCGTCACTCTCACACTATTCCACTCTGAAGCCTTAGCTGGCTCATTTTAACTTAACCTGAGACCACCCTACCATTTTATACAGCATGACTTTGGCTGCCGAATGTGAATAATATATATATAGAGTGCGGAAGTTATGCAGGAACGCTTACTGAGTGACAAAAAATACTTTCTGTCCTTTATTATTTATTCATATGGATCCATGACAAACAAAACATATAACACAACACAACACAAATAACACAACGCAAAAAAAACATGTGCAACTAGAAAAAGTGCCCTTCAGGGAACAGGTCTCCACCAGGATGATAGGAGTGTGTGTGATGTTTGACAAAATGTTTAGGAGTAATATAAACTGTAATATAAAATGTTTTGTTTGTCTGTTTTTTGCAACAGAGCCAGATCACTCATAGCATCTCTGAGGATAGAGTTCTGGATGAGCAGGACATGTGCAGCATTTTGTACAAAACGGGCCACTCCTGAAAACTTTGGAAGGCAATCTTAGCCAATCAGTGAAGAATCTGAGAAATCCAACAGGCTCGTCTTGATCACATGACTACAGAGATCATGTGTACCGATTTGGATGAAATCTGTGCGACTAACATAAACAATGTGTTTTGCAGAAATCGGCCTCATGGTGGCGCTATAACCGGCAGATGTGGAGGGATGCAGGGAAAATGTTTTTTCCATGGCCTCTAGGGAGTGAGCATACATAACTTGTATACAGATCGATGCAGTTATAGGTCAAAACAGGAATTGCCCTGTTATAGCGCCACCGTGAGGCTGATTTGGAAAAAAATGAGTGGCATGTCGTCCTCGGCCTAGTGGAAATGTGCGTGTATAATTTCACGGAAATTGCACACTGTGTTTGTCATTTGTGGCATTTTGTTCGAAACGGACCAATCATGTGAGCTTTGGATGCCAATCTTAGCCAATCAGGATGGAAGATGGGATCCGTGTTGATCACATGACTATGGAGATAGTGTATACCGAATTGTGGATAAAATGTGTACGAGTAATCTACAGAAATGTGTTTTGCCTAAATCGGCCTCATGGTCGCGCTATAACAGGCCGTTGAGGAATATTCGTGTGGAATTATACGTGTGGTGGGGGCTCAGAGTGCTTCCACTAAGGAAAGTAGGCTTTCTAATTAATTACACAACCCGTCTTTGTATAAACATTCTTTATATTCCCGCTACAGAAGAGAGGCTGGTCTGCATTTCATGCGAGAGCTAGACGCCATCGTTTCCATAGCCTTAATGCAGGGTAGAATTAGCGCTATGGACTGGAGCAACTTACTGGGTGCTTCCGTGATTATAGTGGGTAATGTGTTCCATATTGTATTGGCCCTAAACAAAGATCTACAAACCATTTGTTCTGGGTTTTTCTTTGACCATGTACGTGACCACTAGTAGCCTGCCTGGTAGCATGACGACGATATATCACATAATGTATTTGTGAATACAGACAAACTGGTTGTTTACTATGACAAATATTCCTAAAGAAACTCACTAAATTGCATGCCAACCTCTCCTCTACTCTGAGCCATGAGAGACGTACTGGCATGCAATCCAATCTCTCTGTACTCTGCCTCACACCCACTGGACAGTGCAGTGCAAGCCTTGCGGCTTTATTCTGAGCGATTTGAAGCTTAGACAGATATTTTGTGTCTGTGCCTTGACAGCCCAAACAGATTGCATTAAACAACGTTAACAATGTTAAACTCACTTTGCCTCTCACTTTGCCACTCGATTTGCCATTCCCTCTATTCCCTCTATTCTTTATAGCCTACTTGTAGGCCTATAATGATTAGTCATAAATACAACAGTCAAATATATAAAGTCAAAGACCTGGACTCCATTTGTACTATTCATAGTACAATGTTTTGGGGACCTTGACTGCATTTGTCTTTTGGCTTGCAGCGACCCCACATTGATTCTTCAGGAACAATATTTCTAGTTTAAATCTCTTGTCGGAAGTTTCAATGCCACAAATTGTAAGATTATAGACCGGAAACCTTAGCTGAGCGTTTTGCAAAATGTCCATCTAGTTTTGCAGAATGTTCATCCATTTTGTGTTTGTGACTCTATGAGCTTGTAGATCTGATATTGTCTACAAAGGTTTTCCCCAGAATACGGATGCTGGAGTTTAAGTGGTTAACTGTGCCCTCTGGGCAGCTTACAGAGTGATTGATTTTTGCCTTTTATTTATTGATTTCCTGTCAAATGATAAGCAGCCACAGCCGTTTGGGCTGGTATTTTAAAACGCTGTGCTTGTTTTGATGTGTCCCAGTGTGTATATACACAGTGACATCCGTCTCGACCTCATAATGCAGAACTAATGCACATCTGACCCCATTTAAGTCTTACGCTCATTTAATTTCATCTCTAAAGTTAGAGTGATCTCCTCATTATTGCTAATGATATCTATGAATTTAATTATCTGACCTAAATCAAATTGCTACTGTTTTCACAACACCATCTTTGTTCCTGCACAGTAAACTCCTAACTTTTAATTCGTCCATTTAAATCAACACTCACACATTTCATTTTTCACTTTTGCCTTTTGCCTCCAATGAAAAATAAAAATGAATGATTTACACCAAGCTGTTGGCCTTAAAAAAGCTATTAGGCTGATGGCTCAGTGAAGTCCTCTGTGAGAACACTTTGACTTCCATTTAAAAGGACAAAAAAATATACAAATTGAGCCCAGCAGTTTGGAACAAGATGGGCACATTGGGCACTAATGCATGTTTTCTGCTGTCATGCTATAATTTATTAATTTGCAATTCATTGTTGTTTAAACCTTAAAGTCGCTCCAGTGAATAGTGTCACTGACTGGCTCTGGGTGTGAATTTAACACAATACAGTGAAAGTCAAGGAGGCTATTAGAAAAATTAAATAAACAGCACCAGACCTGGAACCAAAGCTTTATGTGTTTTCTCTCTGGTGATAGATCTCCTGGCCAGCGTCTATCAGGCGGCTAGATTCAAAAGCCGTTGGCTTCCTGGATAGATCTGCAGTGTGAATCATCTAAACTAAATATCTGTTTTGGTCAAAAACACACTCAAACATGTGGCTATTTAATATGATGCCAAACATCATGATAGATGGCAGCTTTATCTCATCGGGTGGGCAAGTAAATTCATGTGGGGGCCAGCTGTTGACTATCATACTGTAGCTGTCCGCAACGTTTTGTTATTTTGTTGGACGCACTTGGGACTACTTACACAACTGAATTGTCTCATGGAACATTTTGACCACAAGAGTAAACTAGTTACAAAATGAAGTGTTGCAACTCTCAGCGTAAATCTTTTTGATTGATTGAATACCTTATTAGCATGATTATTAACAGTACATGAATGATTGTGTGTATATCTCAATGCCTATATTTAGGCCAGGTGCTGAATGTCAGGCATCAAGGCAAACATCAAGGAAGAGAAAGAACATCCAACGTTCCGAGGGCGAGTGAACGATTGCGTTCCAGATGTCCTTCTGATGGATTTTTCTTGGCTGTCAATATTCATCCAACAACTCGCTCTGAAAGTGATCCAAAGGATCGTACGCATTTTCTTTACCCCAGGCTAAAACCGGATGTGACGTTTGTGGGCGTTCCTATCTATCTTCATGTGTATGTATTCTCCTATCAAGATGTTCAAAGAGTTAAACTATGTATTTTGAAGACAGGAATTATTTTAGGTTAGGTTTTGGTAGGGAGTCGAGAACAGTCATGTCTTTTGGTAGGTCATTCCACATAGCCAACAACCAAATGAATAATGAATATATGCTATGACGTTGATCATTGATTTAAAATATTATAACAGTCAATAACTCACATTGACTGAATCTCTAGTGTAATCTTTCTGGCATTCATTTGCAGCAAACACAGCAATTAAATCCATAATTGAAGCAACGTTCTTCTCGATAGAGAGCAATGCGCATCCACATCCACTTTCTCTTTTCTTATGAGGCTTTTCTTTGTTAGTTTTTGCTCTCTCAACTTGTACTTTTTTTCTGCTATTGTTTGGTATAGTTTTAGATCCGGCTTGCGTCTCACATGAGCAGCATAGGGATTTATGCTTCCTACTTCCAGATTGGGTGGAAGGTAACATCCTAACCACAATTTTATTATACCAGTGTCAGTTATGTCAATTATGTCAATTATGAGGTCGACATGTGCTGACATTTTGCACTGACTTTCTTTTCTTTTCTTTTTTCTTGTGACAAAGCTAATTCTGATTCTAATGGAAATACGTGCACGACAAACAACCTAACAATAACAAAAACAAACAAACAAACAACCTAACGACAATGAAAACACGTGCAATGAAGCAATGGTAATGAAGATATAGAACAGATACTCAGTGAGCTTGTTCCAGATGTGCCCTGGCTTTAGCCTCAGTTGACGACAGCTCCGAACATATTGTGCGGCCAAAAAGGTTTATAGGTCTACCTTTGTTGAGCTGATGATGGGTTCAAATTTTATTTCTTTCTTTATTTATATTATAAGAATATAATGATGCTCTGATTCCTTAATATTTGTCACAATGCAACAGGAAGTGCAGCTCTGTCTCCACCTCCCCTTGGGAGCAGAGTGAACCATAGAGTATTAAAAGGATAGAGACTAAACTGGCGCGAAGCTCCGCCCCCTCCGCTATTCATGTCAGTGGAAGTTGCTCAGTGGCGTTTTGAAGCACCCGGAAGGCTGCCGGAAGTACCGTCTATTTCCGCATTGTTTAGCTGATTCAGCATTTGGGCACCAAATTTTGGTGTCCAAATGCGGAAGTGCAGCTGGGCTTTAACATTGAGCGCTCGGTTGCACGGGGTTTCCTCGTCATGAATCCACGGGTCCGCCTGCAGTCCTTCCTCTTACCACTAGGGCCCAGCGCTTCAACATTGGAGTGCCTAGCTGGCCCCTTGGAGTGAACACACTACAGTCTATCTTCTTTAGGCCTGCTTCCATCTGCCTGCATGTTTGTTTGTTTGTTTGTTTGTTTCTTTCTTTCTTTCCAATGAATTCCTCCCCATTCTGTGTGTTGTCACTGCTGTTGTATCCTACTGGCTCCACTACTAGTGAGGAGCACCCAAAAGGAGGACGAAGTGTAGGGTTTAAGTGGTTAAGGCTTGATAGTAGGAGGTTGGGTGATTGGTTTTATGGTGCATGTCAAATGTCTCTTTAACTTTTTCCTGTAATGACAACTTTAAACAAAGCCATTTATATACCGGTATATAAATAAATATACATTTTACATAATCATAAAAAAATAAAAATACAATCTCCCCTCTCCCCATGGGGCTCTGGGATCCTGTGTTAACTCCCAAGCCTTTTTTTTGGGGTCTATCATTCACTATTTGACAGGGGTTATAAATCAAATACATGAATGCATGGCTCTAATAAAAACACTGTAATCGTTAAACCAAAGAGCTCTCTGGTTGTGGTGCTTAACAATTAGTGGTGTTCAGTTTTGGTTACATACAATATACATGCTGTGCATTTAATGTAAGCATTACTAAACACTTTAATGAGAACACATGGTTTCCATAGATGCTGCATCCTGAAGCAGCAGCATTTTCCTTAATGACAGGACTTGATGAATGACCTTCATTAAACAGTTCTACTTACATGAACAGGGACTAAGAAGATTGCTACGCTTGCACTTCAATCTCATACACAATTTAACACATTTGTTGAATTACTTTAAAAGAGAAGGAATACTTTAATCAGGACAAACCCCGATTTTCACATGCCTCAAGTCAAATTCACGGTGTTTTCGGGTTTGTGCTGTGCTGTGCTGAAGAGATTAAAATAAAACAAAAGGCCAGCTTTGACAGGAGAGAAACTCTTCCATTAATCCCATGAACATTCCAGTCAAAGCACAGCCCATTCTCGACTCTTGAGACAAAAGCATTCGAAACCTTTTTGTATATATCTTTGGTTTTAACACATGACACATTTCTTCCTACTCGACGTCAATGGCGAAACTGCAGGAGAGTGTGCCAAGGCCTGGAGTAAACCGATAAAACTGGGTGTATTAGCATCATCATAACCAGCTCACCGGGAGCAGATAAGACTGACTCTGTTTAGAGTAACTGGGCCAGAGGGATCTGGATTGATGCGAAAAGGGGAGCACCATGCATGCTATCAGATAAGCCATGAGACCGTGGGGTTTGGACATCAGCCGTGGATGCATTTCTATTACACATTTATCTAATCTTGTGTTTTTATTCAAATCTGTTCCATAGTCTGTTCCATAGTTTCTGTATGTTAATCTTGTTCCCCTTTTTGTCTACTGAAACATCTTGTTCTTGTCCTCTTGCCCGTCGTATGTTGTGTACCGTGTGCTGGTACAGGCTGTTCTCACCACTGTCACCATGTCACATTCTTATTCATTTATTTCTTTGTCCACTTTACACTTCATGAATTAACAAATAATAAATTCCTTAGCTTTTGGATAAAGGCCTCACCGTTTCCACAGTCCCTCATGGGGACAGTATATCTAGACAAAGCTCATTGCTGTGTAAGCAACCTTCGGTATCAGCTCCAGATGCATGTTTCTGAACATAGTGGCTCACAATCGGAGTCCAAGAAGATCATCTGCCAGTTTAACACCAACACGAATTTGGATAGACAAACCGAAGCTCATTTACAGTAAAGGTCCCATCACTCCGTCGCAGGACTGCATGATTTACTTTGCAGTTGCACCACAATCACTCACAGTTGCTGCATGGAGAAGTCAAACTTTATTATGAAGATGTACCTTTCCAAGAATGAATTCCAATATGCTAGATGCGCAACAGAATTGTGCAACACAATTATTGTGTTTATTTTGTCCTAATTGTGTCATCCTCGTCCACTTGACAAGAGCATCATAGACTGGCATGACAGTAGTGTGTAATGACATACCGTAACTCAGGAGGTAAAGTGCAGGCAAACATTTTTTAAATAAAGGGGAGTGAGGCCAAGTAGTAGCCTGACCCGACCAGTTTGTTTTGGGAAGTCCGTAGCCTTGTTTAACCCTCTAAGACCCAGCGTTGCTTTTTAGCAACAATTTTATTTAATTGAATTACTAAATTATTATATATTTTTTTCTGTTATTTTTTCACCTAAACGTCATCAGTGATGTTCATTGCAATGCCATTTCAATGCCATTGGTCATGATATTTGCATATAAATACCCCCCACAGAGGCTGAAATTCACACAAATTAAAAATTTCTGAAATTATGAAATTATGAATTTATTATATAATTATTATACATTTTCCATCAAACTTTTATTTTTTAAGTAGTAGTAAGGTTGAAATCTATTTTTTGCAAGTAGAAATTAATGCGGGTGTTAGAGGGTTAAAGGGCCTTTGAGGTGCTATGGTAGCAGAGGTGCATGCATAGTCGAAGAAACCTTGTACTAGGGCTCCCGTTAGGGTCTTCAAGGTGTTTTTGTTGACCAGTGTGTGTGTGTGTGTGTGTGTGTGTGTGTGTGTGTGTGTGTGTGTGTGTGTGTGTGTGTGTGTGTGTGTGTGTGTGTGTGTGTGTGTGAGTGACAGAGATAGAGACAGAGACAGAGAGACAAAGATCCTGTGTAGGAATCTTGTTCTTTGTTTGACTTGTATACGTTGGTGGCCATTTTATCACCGGGTCAAGCATAATGTGCTCTCAGCCCTATGCTCCCTCAGTTTAGGGTTAGGGCTTAGGGCTTCTCTCCATTTGAAGGGTAGGAGCCTCCAGACCAGAGAGTCAGATAAATCAAGATGGTTTCATTTGTCAAGATGTACAAGCTAGCAGTGAAATGTTGTCAGGGAATTGTTCCGCAAATTGTGCTACAATCTAACATAACATACAGTAGAGACAGCATAACATAGATAATGAGCTCACAGCGAGAACCAATATTTAGAGAAATGAGACACGAGACGAGACACCATTATTTATAGTGTGTGACAGTTAAACACGCTCCCACACTGACTGCATGGTTACGTACATTATGCTGCTGAATGAAGCGTTGAGAGGTTACTGTGTTTTTCCTCGATTCACTACTGTATCGAGCCTGACGGAGACAAACCAGTGTGTGTGTGTGTGTGTGTGTGTGTGTGTGTGTGTGTGTGCGTGTGTGTGTGTGCGTGCGTGCGTGCGTGCGTGCGTGCGTGCGTGCGTGCGTGCGTGCGTGCGTGCGTGCGTGCGTGCGTGTGTGTGTGTGAGACAGAGACAGAGACAGAGATAGAGATAGAGACAGAGAGACAAAGAGAGAAATTGCACAGTTACCTCAGGCATGATAAAACCCAAGACATGGCTACATGATTCAACTCAAAGCTCCCACTGTCATGCATATTTCATCAAGGTTAATAGCCCAGCAAGCCAAATGACGTCATGATAACGTAATGATGACGCCCTCCAGTGACTCCGGTGACGTTCAGGACTATAGGCCAGATCACAGCCCATATGGGGATTATCTTTAGGTTCAGGACTAGGCCAGATCACAGCCCATATGGGGATGATCTTTACGTTCAGGACTATAGGCCAGATCACAGCCCATATGGGGATTATCTTTAGGTTCAGGACTATAGGCCAGATCACAGCCCATATGGGGATGATCTTTACGTCATTTCCAGGACGTCTTCACCAGATTAAATAATATATCTTATTCTGGGCCAGATCTGACTAGTTATGATATGACTTAAGTTGATCTGAGCCTCGATCAGACTCCCTCTGATTCATCCAGGGACGTCCGTCTTAGTGGGTAAAATGTATGTTGGTTGAAATCTGGTGATATTCTGGGCCATATCTGACCAGTCTTGGTTTGACTTCATCTGGCCCCAATGGAGACGTCACTGATTCGTCCAGGTCCTGACCGTGCTTGCTGGGAGGTTATAAAGTTCCATGTACTGTATAAAAGTATACAGTACCTTCCATTGGTGTTGCTTTTTAACTATAAAGGTGCCAGAGTTTGATTGTTCCAGACAGCATTGTTCTGTGGTGTGATGGTGATAACAGTGAGGTGTTTTGGAAAGAGGCTTGAAATGCTGTTTGTCCTGGCCACTGTCCCACTGCAATCAGGCAGGCATGTTGTCGCTGTTGGCTGGAAACCTCATGTTACGAGTGAGTATGGATGAGGACCCAAATGTACGCAGGCGATAGCAGGCAGAGCAATTCAACTCAGGATCTTCCATGAATGGGCATTGGGCAAAAGGCATCTCAGAAAACATAATAGAGGAACTCACACAACAGGGAACTACGAACCAACAAGAACACAATGCAAACACAGGGCTTAAATAGACACAGAGTAACAGGTCACAGGTGAAACCAAAATACAATCACCACTAGGATAAGCTGGGGGACTAACTGTACACAGCTAGGTGGAAACACTGACACATCACAAGGTAGGTGAGACACGAAGCGTCATTATTTTAAAATAATGAAAACATCTACATACAAGGTCAGGAACGTGTAAAGGAGTCTTTGTGTTGGTTAAAACAATATTGAACCAATGAAAAGTAGTAAAAAACCTCTTAACTCCATTGGACCCTCAAACTGTCTGCTCAGTTAAAGCAACTAACTCCACCACCTCTCCCCTCTCATGTAAGTCATTGACAATTTATCAAGTCACAACACCGACTTTGATGAGGCATGTATGGGTTTGTTTTCAAAATATTCGGTTTTCTTCATTTTCTGAAAAAAATATATTTTTTTTTGTGTTTTCTTCCCGAACAGCAGAAGTATACTACTTTGAAAATATATTCGATATATTTTGAATACCGGGCTTTTACGTTTTACGTAGTATTTGTGGCATTTACACGTTTACTTACCTAAAAATATTACTACTTCCACCACTGCTCTTCATGATGAAGCAGAGCATTAATTTACAAAAAAAGCAAAAGTTGAAACAATGGAAGTTCTACACACGTGGAGACCCTGTCATCAGTGTGGGTGGGTTTGTTGAGTCTGCCCCTGGCTGAAGGGTAACCTGGGTGGGCCCTAACCTGTTGAGTCTCCCCCTGGCTGAAGTGTAACCTGGGTGGGCCCTAACCCAGACAATAACAATCCTGTCTGGGATGTATAGCACCTAAAAATATAACAAAGGAAAAATAAACCTTTTTTGGACAGTAATAAAAAGCACTGATACCCTACACCGCAGGACAATATTATTGGTGGACAGCATTAATACGGCTGTGCTCCAAACTGTCCATCATAAGCCCCATGCAAGCATTTTGTTCTTGAACGTAGCTGTGCCCTCATCACGAGGTACTGCTTTTGTGTGTATGCATGTGTATGTACAGTACAAGATGTGTCTCTGTGCATGCATGCGTGCGTGTGTGTGTGTGTGTGTGTGTGTGTGTGTTTGTGTGACTATGTCTGTGTGTGTGTGTGTGTGTGTGTGTGTGTGTGTGTGTGTGCGTGCGTGTGTGTGTGTGTGTGTGTGTGTGTGTGTGTGTGTGTGTGTGTTAATAATACACACAATACATCACAATTAATAATAAATAAATGTCCTTGTTCTCACTAGTGAAATGGTTGTTTTATGGTTTAAAGGTTGGTGTTTGAGTTACAGTACGCCTAGTTTATACTTCGGTGTCTTGCAACGATTCAACGAAAGTAGCCATCAGCTGTTTTCTAATTGTTCCAAAAGTGACTGCAAAAGATTGCTGCTATTTTGTTTCAAAATGCCTTATACCCTGTATCATGTATGTAGCCACACAATGTGACAAAATATAATGACATGAATGAAATTACCGTTCTGAAATGTGTAAGTATATGGTAATACATATACGTGTGTGTGTGTGTGCGTGTGTGTGTGTGTGTGTGTGTGTGTGTGTGTGTGTGTGTGTGTGTGCGTGTGTGTGTGTGTGTGTGTGCGCGTGCGTGCGTGTGTGTGTGTGTTTCCCTGTGCAGGCGTGGTGTGTTGCACCTCCATGAGAGCCGGGGCATCCATGACCTGGGACCTCCACGCTGGGAGCTCAGCCTGTGTCTGGTGGCGGTGGTCTTCATCCTGTATTTTAGCCTGTGGAAGGGAGTCAAGTCCTCGGGAAAGGTACTTTAACCCATTCTGAACGGGCACCCATTTTGGTGTTAGCATTATGTTATGCTTTAGCTATTGAAAAATAGCAGATCTACAAGCTCGTAGCGCGCCACCGAGTGGCGCGCTACGAGCTTGTAGGTCTGCTATTTTTGAAAAATCGTGAAAATGTGCCTCAAATTTGGAATATATTTTTTCAGAACGAACGTTTTTAACTAAAATCTTAGCTTCTGGGGAGGCTCCCTGGAACAACATATTTTCAGATGGGGGTCTCGGTGGCCAATTACATATAATTTTTGGGGTCCTTGACATGAAATATTGAGTGATATAGGCCTAGAAACATATGGTATTTCAGAAAACTGTCAGGATTTAGAAGGCTGTTTTTATTTCGATGTCAGGCCTAAATGGGTTAAAGATGTGAATGTCCTGCTCTGAGCCCTGGTCTCCTTTAAAGATGTGAATGTCCTGGTCTGAGCCCTGGTCTCCTTTAAAGATGTGAATGTCCTGGTCTGAGCCCTGGTCTCCTTTAAAGATGTGAATGTCCTGCTCTGAGCCCTGGTCTCCTTTAAAGATGTGAATGTCCTGGTCTGAGCCCTGGTCTCCTTTAAAGATGTGAATGTCCTGGTCTGAGCCCTGGTCTCCTGCGCAAGTCAAAGTGCTGATATCTTTTTACCACTGAGCTAAATAGAGCCTTCCTGGCTTGCGCGGGGGAAAACTTTTATTTTAAAGCAGAAATAACATGCATTTTTTTTATAATTTTAATATCATAATGTCTATGTACCTCAAACTTATTTCAATTGGTTTGAGCCTCAATTCCCACTCTGCTATTTAAGTCCTTTTTGCCTTCTGAAGCAGTTTTACCTGCAGTACCACAATGTCCTGAAGTGGGGGGGGCCTGTGTATGCAAATTATTTTCTCCACCACAACCTTATCCCAGCTACTCCCCTCCGACATCTTTGAGCAATTATAATACAGGCTTGTTTCCAATCCATGCCAGCTTGGTTCAGTTAGATTTGACTCCAGTGGTGGATAGTAGGCCTAACTAAGTACATTTTCTTGTGTACTGTACTTAATTATTATTTTGTAATACAAGTACAGTATGTGTAGGCTACTTTACTTGAATATTTCCAATTTCCAATACTTTGACTCCACTACATCTTGGACACAAATATTGTACTTTTACTCCACTACATTTATTTGAAAACTTTAGTTATCAGTTAGTTTGTAGATTTTTATTATTACACAACATACATTAACCATTTCAGCTCTATACATTTTGTCCATTTGAGAATAGCCAATCTATAATCTCACATTACGACTGAGCTTGTAGATCTGCATGGGGGGATGGACGGGGGGTGGGTATTTCTTTGCATGGTGCGACATAGTGAGCTTGTAGATCTGCATTGGGGATAACCTCGCGTCACCAGACTTTCGCACGGGAGGATGGACGGGGGGGGGGGGGGGGGGTGGCTAGGGTACAGGGGTCTTCATGCTTATTTCTTGTCCAACCTAGACACAGGAATATGTCTAAATGTCTCAATATAAGAGCATGAAGACCAAATAATACCACCCCAATTGTAGTCATTGGGGCGACTGTGGCTCAGGAGGTAGAGCAGGTCGTCCAATGATCCATGGGTCGGCGGTTCGAATCCCGGCTCCTCCTGTCTACATGTCGAAGTGTCCTTGGGCAAGACACTGAACCCCAAATTGCTCCCGATGTGCTGGTTGGTACCTTGCATGGCTTCCGCCGCAATCAGTGTATGAATGGGTGAATGTAATGCACAATCTAAGGCGCTATATAAAAAATGCACCATTTATTTTTATTTTTATTTTTTTCTTTAGTTTGCATTGTGCAACATGGGGTAAACTTGGTAAAGCCACGTTGTGCTTAGAGGCGACTCTAAGCACACAGAAAATGCACACAGAGCTGCTCAATGCCCAGATCAAAGTTGTAAAGTATAAAAGTTGCGAACTAAGCTACACAAGACCACCCCGACACGCATTGTCCAATTATCAGCCTTTCTCGGCGATCGACAATACATTAGGCTTTAGAGTCAATAACGTGCTTTCAAATCAAATCTAAATGTGTTGCCGGTTCCCGTTTCAAACGCTTATTTTCCCGCAAGACCAAACCGCACTTTGACTAACTTCAACTGCACTGTGACCCCCTCTGTCAGACAAACGCCAACATAATAAGCTTACTGAAACTAATTACTGCACAAGGTGCAATTGGTGCACCTTGTGCACCAATTCAATTGGGAATCTATAGTTTAAATGCACAAATTAACAAGTAAAAAGAAAGAACAATGGGCTGGTTTTAAAGCAGGTGTCTCAACTCATCCCCGCTCATGTGTTCCTAATCGTGGGGGCGGGGCACGGGAAGTCTCGTTTCCTCCACTCGCTTCCGGGCGGTGGATGATGGGGATCACGTTATCGCTGCGGTCTCCGAGGCTACTCTCTTCTAACCCGGCTACCTCTCCCCTCCGCCTAGACCCCTCCGCCAGGGTCCTCTCCCAGCCCTGAGCCCTGTGTCCTTTTCCCACGGGAGAGATTTAGGGAGCGGACTGTCTGGCGCTCCGGGTGTGGAAGTCCGCTGACTGTGGCAGTGCGAGCGAGTAACAATGGCGGACATTGAAAACAGAATGGAAACCTAGATGGAAACTGTACACTGAAGAGGGGGAGGGATTATGCAAAGTAGGGCGACAGCCCTGACGTAAATCGGAGGACCAAATCAGACGAAGCGTTTTTACATATCATTTACATAAAATCCAATATAAGTTGAGAAAGCCTGATTGTTCAAAAATGGGTCTTTGTGGGGATAGGATTCTTTTTCTTCTAAATTCATGTTATAGGTCCTTTAACTTCAAGTCAAAACAGCAACGGGGTCGTGTCCAACCTAGACACAGGAATATGTCTTAAATGTCTCAATATAAGAGCATGAAGACCAAATAATACCACCCCAATTGTAGTCATATTGTAAAGTTATATTGTATTTAACATACTCTACCATACAGACTGGACAGAATAATACCCCAATAAATGACATAGAGCTTTAGACTGATGTAGGACATACAGGCCCCTTTTCCACCAGTTGGTTCCCAATGGGAACCGGTTCAGTTCTTTTTGGTTTTTAGTCCATGAGCCAGAGCTCCAAAATTGTAACGTTAATTATGAATTGAGTAGGCAAAACCATACCTATATTAGATTGTTATCACCATGAAACTTCCCCAATTGAGTACTTACATGAAGGCAATGATTTATTATATTACAAATTTTACATTTCTAAATATGCAAATGAGGCATTATGTAGGAAAATATGCAAAATAATCAAAAATATGAAAAAGGTACTACTGTGGAAGGGCGTATTAATTTACTTGTATTGATCCTATAAACAATTTAATATAGGGTATAGTTTGCCCACCCATTTTGGAGCTCTGGCTCATGGACTAAAAACCAAAAAGAACTGAACCGGTTCCCACTGGGAACCAACTGGTGGAAAAGGGGTCACAGTTACTACAAGCTTATACTAATGAACTGTGTGTGCGTGTGTGTTCAGGTGGTGTACATCACAGCCACCATGCCATACGTGGTGCTGTTATACTAATGAACTGTGTGTGCGTGTGTGTTCAGGTGGTGTACATCACAGCCACCATGCCATACGTGGTGCTGTTATACTAATGAACTGTGTGTGCGTGTGTGTTCAGGTGGTGTACATCACAGCCACCATGCCATACGTGGTGCTGTTATACTAATGAACTGTGTGTGCGTGTGTGTTCAGGTGGTGTACATCACAGCCACCATGCCATACGTGGTGCTGTTCTAATGAACTGTGTGTGCGTGTGTGTTCAGGTGGTGTACATCACAGCCACCATGCCATACGTGGTGCTGTTATACTAATGAACTGTGTGTGCGTGTGTGTTCAGGTGGTGTACATCACAGCCACCATGCCATACGTGGTGCTGTTATACTAATGAACTGTGTGTGCGTGTGTGTTCAGGTGGTGTACATCACAGCCACCATGCCATACGTGGTGCTGTTATACTAATGAACTGTGTGTGCGTGTGTGTTCAGGTGGTGTACATCACAGCCACCATGCCATACGTGGTGCTGTTATACTAATGAACTGTGTGTGCGTGTGTGTTCAGGTGGTGTACATCACAGCCACCATGCCATACGTGGTGCTGTTATACTAATGAACTGTGTGTGCGTGTGTGCGTGTGTGTTCAGGTGGTGTACATCACAGCCACCATGCCATACGTGGTGCTGTTATACTAATGAACTGTGTGTGCGTGTGTGTTCAGGTGGTGTACATCACAGCCACCATGCCATACGTGGTGCTGTTATACTAATGAACTGTGTGTGCGTGTGTGTTCAGGTGGTGTACATCACAGCCACCATGCCATACGTGGTGCTGTTTATACTAATGAACTGTGTGTGCGTGTGTGTTCAGGTGGTGTACATCACAGCCACCATGCCATACGTGGTGCTGTTATACTAATGAACTGTGTGTGCGTGTGTGTTCAGGTGGTGTACATCACAGCCACCATGCCATACGTGGTGCTGTTATACTAATGAACTGTGTGTGCGTGTGTGTTCAGGTGGTGTACATCACAGCCACCATGCCATACGTGGTGCTGTTATACTAATGAACTGTGTGTGCGTGTGTGTTCAGGTGGTGTACATCACAGCCACCATGCCATACGTGGTGCTGTTATACTAATGAACTGTGTGTGTGTGTGTTCAGGTGGTGTACATCACAGCCACCATGCCATACGTGGTGCTGTTATACTAATGAACTGTGTGTGCGTGTGTGTTCAGGTGGTGTACATCACAGCCACCATGCCATACGTGGTGCTGTTTGTGCTGCTGATCAGAGGAATAACCCTCCCTGGGGCCATGAGTGGCATCAAGGCCTACCTCCATATCGACATCAGGATGCTCAACAACCCCAAGGTCTGATATCGCCACAGCATGAGCTGTCTGTCGCTTTTCATGACATTGCCAGAGATGTGTTCTTTTTTTTGTCTGGCATTATTTAAAAGTAGAACATTTTTTGCTGTTATTCATTATATAATGGTAGGTACTATACCGTTTCAAGCATGGATAAATCTCATTTTGAACGTTGCAAAATAATTTAGAATGATGTTGACTTCCGACCCCCAATATAAATGTAAATTCACCTTCTGCAGCACTGCTAATCAGGTGTGGAATGCCCTGCCCCCTTCTCTTCAAAGACAAACAAATCACTCGCTTCCTTTAAAACAGGCCTAAAATGTCACCTGTCAGCAGGTCAGAGGAGGTGATCGATTGTTGTTTTAGATTATTGTTCACGCATGCATTGAAAGGTCTTTCTTCGGAAATCCTTTTGGACCAAAATGCCTGACTGTACCTTGTGCTATTTGCATTTTTATATTGTCTAATACAATATTCAATCAATCAATCTGTACCAGGCCCTCTCCTTTTTACCTTCTACACCAAATCTCTTGAGTGGAAGAAGATAAGGGCACTAGGGTTCATAATTATGGTTAAGCTATAGCTGCAGATCAGAGTTTGTATGTAAGCATTGATCTGAAATCAGAAGCAGTTAACCCTGTGATCCTGCCTTGTAGGTGTGGATCGAAGCTGCCACTCAGATCTTCTACTCGCTGGGGGCAGGATTCGGCGTGCTCATAGCATTCGCCAGCTACAACAAATTTGACAACAACTGCTACAGGTATGACATTCTGCTGTTAAATGTCTGCTTTCACCATCATTAAGAGCCCACAATACGCCCTGAAGCCACATTTAGCGTCGTGTTGTTATCAATACTGTCCCTCCTTTCCTATGTTAACGGCATTATGCCGCAGACAGAGGTGATGTTAATCAATCCAGCTCACCCCTCTGGACCGGTGCCGGATACAGATAAGGATAAAGTCCAGGCAGGGTTGCCAGATACTAGCCCAGGGCTGTGGGTTCTGTCTACATACTCCTTTCCTTAAGAGAGAGAGCATGAGGCTTGGAGGTGGAGAGCTTCTTTTCCCACATCTGTTGGTTTGCGGGGCATCTGTATAGCAGTCTGACCTAGAACAGTAGCCACATAGAAAAATATGTAACATTTAAAGGTTTTATGACATTAATTTTCATTTATTTTTCTCTTTCTTTTTTCTTTTAGGTTTTATGACCTCAATTACACCCAAAAAACCTGAACTTTGAACATTCAGTGGATTTTCTGTGGTCTGAAGTTTTCTTTGGGGTTTTTTGGGCCTTTTGAGCTACAATGAAAACAGGCAACACAGTGAAACAGTGACATCTGCTGGCAAATCCCATTGACATATATGGGATTTGCAGTAAGTGATGTCACTTACTGCCGGCATATCAGAGCACCTGTTTGAGCCAGAAAACCCCAGATCACAGAAAATCTACTGAATGTTAAAAGTTCATGTTTTTTGGGTGCAATTGAGATTAGAAAACCTAAAAATAACAAGAACAATTCCAAAACCTTTTTTTTTATGTCACAATCTCTTTAACAGTGGAAGAAGTTTTGTGGATTTTTCAAGCTTTCCAGGTTTATGTATTTGCTGTGGTACAGTTTGTGGTACAGTTTTTACGGCATGGCTCCTCAGAGCAAGCTAATCGTTGGTAACGTGTTTATCCCATTCTGTACAGGAACCCCTTTTGGTGTTTTAACTATTGAAAAATAGCAGATCTACAAGCTCATAGCGCGCCACCGAGTGGCGCGCTACGAGCTTGTAGGTCTGCTATTTTTGAAAAATCGTGAAAATGCGGCACAAATCTTTGAACATATATTCTTTCAGAAGACTTTTTTTTTATTATTTCGACGTCAGGCCTAAATGGGTTATTGCCAGGGATTTCAAAGAGTGTCGAAGGCTCGCTCACCCTTAGTTTTTAAGGCTCGCTCACCCTTAGTTTTTAAGGCTCGCTCACCCTTAGTTTTTAGCCTAGATGTTGGGACAGTAAGAAGGCCTTGTTTGATTAGAATCCCTGAGCGATCTGAGCTTTATTGTCACATCACAGGTTTACAGAAGTAAAGAAGTGGGTGAAACGAGGGCACGGTGGCGCAGTCGGCAGCGCTGCCGCCTCAAAGCTAGAAGGTCCTGGGTTCGATTCCCGCTGGGGGCGCTGTGGGTGCTGCTGGGGGCATGCTCTCTCCTCAGCGTCATCAGTGCCCATACCCTGGTTGGGTTGGGTCAAAATGGCCTTTCTGTGTGCAGTTTGCATGTTCTCCCTGTGTCCCTCACAAAAAAACATGCAGTAATCCTGGTCTCTATACTGCCTCCCCCTGGCCAGCCGGGGGGTGCCGGATGGAGGTGAAAGGGACTGGTTGGAATAACGTGTTCCTTCCACATGCTACGTCCAACCGGGTAAACTCCCCCTTGTCAGGTGGAAAGAAGCGGCTTGGACTCCTCATGCATAGGGAAGCATGAGGTCAGTCCGTTGCTCTCCCCAGGTTGGCAGAGGGAGTTTACATTAGATAATTCACTGCTCTCTCTTCATCGTATCGTTATTATTATCCATAGAAGAAAGAAAGGGAAGAAGATGGGCAAGGAGTGAAAGGAGATCCAAGAAGAAAAACAAAATACAAAGTGTTACCTGAGATCAGATAGAAACGCTGCGTGAGCATAGCAGCAGTGTTTTTATTTGTGATCGGTTTCTCCATGCAGGCGCGGAACGTTATTATAACGTCAGTGGGTGCTCCCCAGTCAACAAGCTAACAGCATTACCAGTACGTTCGTTCTATGATCCATAAAACGACAGATCCACAACGCGCATGGGGGCTGCTCCAGGCTGCAGAACCCCCCATGCGCTCTGCGATCTGCCGCTTATAGAACCAACGTTGGTTGCTTGAAGGGCAGATCTGCGGGCGCGCAGCACATCGTGTCACAGACTCATTACTCACTCATTGTAGTAGCCTAGTAGGCTGTGGGATAGATTTCACTTGCTTTGGTTTTGTGTAATTTTCCTCCCTCCTCCGCAGTTAGACTGCTGCGCTCATTACCGCTAGTTTTATTGTCGGTGGCCATCAACAGGGGGGGCCATGCTTGCTTATTGGCGTGCTTATTGGCGTTCTCTCCCGAAGTTAACTTTGTTGTTGTATTGTGTGCGAGCCGCGCACCGCGGCCACGGCATCTGGACAGTGGACGCTGACGTGACAGGCACAGCCAGTCAGAGCAGCGAAAGTAACAGATACGGCACTTGAAAAAAAAAAACAGACTTCTCGAATCTCGAATCTCTTCTTGGCTTGAGGTGGCTTCATCATCCTTCATTTCATCCTTCATTTCAGTGGGTGCTTATAGAGCGTCGCAGTCCCTCCCCCTTTCAGAACAACGAGTGGCCCAGGAAATGAATCGCAATGCATTTTGACCATAGGCATTTCTTAAATTATTTATTTAAAGACCTTTTAAGCGTCGTACGAAGCCAACTCTTGTCGTGACAAATCATGACAACACACACAATATTTCGGGCCAAACAAAGAATTAGAAAGTAGAAAAAAAACGGCAGGTTACAACCCTTTTTTTGTTGTTTTTTCTTCTTTGTAATTATTTGTTTGGTCCAAAATATTGTGTGAGTTGGCTTCGTACGACGCTTAAAAGGTCTTAAAATAAATAAAGCACGAAAAGCCTATGGGACAAATGCATTGCGATTCATTTCCTGGGCCACTCGTTGTTCTGAAAGGGGGAGGGACTGCGACGCTCTATAGGCTTATTATTAAGCTACCAGGCACTAGCGGAGATGACTCCATGGATGCTAAATCCCTAAAGCCCATTCTCTGAACCACATGGTCACTAACCTACAGTAAAGCCCGTTCTCTGAACCACATGGTCACTAACCTACAGTAAAGCCCATTCTCTGAACCACATGGTCACTAACCTACAGTAAAGCCCGTTCTCTGAACCACATGGTCACTAACCTACAGTAAAGCCCATTCTCTGAACCACATGGTCACTAACCTACAGTAAAGCCCGTTCTCTGAACCAAATGGTCCCTAACCTACAGTAAAGCCCATTCTCTGAACCAAATGGTCACTAACCTACAGTAAAGCCCGTTCTCTGAACCAAATGGTCACTAACCTACAGTAAAGCCCATTCTCTGAACCAAATGGTCACTAACCTACAGTAAAGCCCGTTCTCTGAACCAAATGGTCACTAACCTACAGTAAAGCCCGTTCTCTGAACCACATGGTCACTAACCTACAGTAAAGCCCATTCTCTGAACCAAATGGTCACTAACCTACAGTAAAGCCCATTCTCTGAACCACATGGTCACTAACCTACAGTAAAGCCCGTTCTCTGAACCAAATGGTCACTAACCTACAGTAAAGCCCGTTCTCTGAACCAAATGGTCACTAACCTACAGTAAAGCCCATTCTCTGAACCAAATGGTCACTAACCTACAGTAAAGCCCATTCTCTGAACCAAATGGTCACTAACCTACAGTAAAGCCCGTTCTCTGAACCAAATGGTCCCTAACCTACAGTAAAGCCCATTCTCTGAACCACATGGTCACTAACCTACAGTAAAGCCCATTCTCTGAACCAAATGGTCACTAACCTACAGTAAAGCCCATTCTCTGAACCACATGGTCACTAACCTACAGTAAAGCCCATTCTCTGAACCAAATGGTCACTAACCTACAGTAAAGCCCGTTCTCTGAACCACATGGTCACTAACCTACAGTAAAGCCCATTCTCTGAACCAAATGGTCACTAACCTACAGTAAAGCCCATTCTCTGAACCACATGGTCACTAACCTACAGTAAAGCCCATTCTCTGAACCACATGGTCACTAACCTACAGTAAAGCCCGTTCTCTGAACCAAATGGTCACTAACCTACAGTAAAGCCCATTCTCTGAACCAAATGGTCACTAACCTACAGTAAAGCCCGTTCTCTGAACCACATGGTCACTAACCTACAGTAAAGCCCATTCTCTGAACCACATGGTCACTAACCTACAGTAAAGCCCGTTCTCTGAACCAAATGGACACTAACCTACAGTAAAGCCCATTATCTGAACCAAATGGTCACTAACCTACAGTAAAGCCCATTCTCTGAACCACATGGTCACTAACCTACAGTAAAGCCCATTCTCTGAACCAAATGGTCACTAACCTACAGTAAAGCCCGTTCTCTGAACCACATGGTCACTAACCTACAGTAAAGCCCGTTCTCTGAACCAAATGGTCACTAACCTACAGTAAAGCCCATTCTCTGAACCAAATGGTCACTAACCTACAGTAAAGCCCATTCTCTGAACCAAATGGTCCCTAACCTACAGTAAAGCCCGTTCTCTGAACCAAATGGTCACTAACCTACAGTAAAGCCCGTTCTCTGAACCAAATGGTCACTAACCTACAGTAAAGCCCATTCTCTGAACCAAATGGTCACTAACCTACAGTAAAGCCCATTCTCTGAACCACATGGTCACTAACCTACAGTAAAGCCCGTTCTCTGAACCACATGGTCACTAACCTACAGTAAAGCCCGTTCTCTGAACCAAATGGTCACTAACCTACAGTAAAGCCCGTTCTCTGAACCACATGGTCACTAACCTACAGTAAAGCCCATTCTCTGAACCAAATGGTCACTAACCTACAGTAAAGCCCATTCTCTGAACCAAATGGTCACTAACCTACAGTAAAGCCCATTCTCTGAACCACATGGTCACTAACCTACAGTAAAGCCCATTCTCTGAACCAAATGGTCACTAACCTACAGTAAAGCCCATTCTCTGAACCACATGGTCACTAACCTACAGTAAAGCCCATTCTCTGAACCAAATGGTCACTAACCTACAGTAAAGCCCATTCTCTGAACCAAATGGTCACTAACCTACAGTAAAGCCCGTTCTCTGAACCAAATGGTTACTAACCTACAGTAAAGCCCATTCTCTGAACCAAATGGTCACTAACCTACAGTAAAGCCCATTCTCTGAACCAAATGGTCACTAACCTACAGTAAAGCCCATTCTCTGAACCAAATGGTCACTAACCTACAGTAAAGCCCGTTCTCTGAACCAAATGGTCACTAACCTACAGTAAAGCCCATTCTCTGAACCACATGGTCACTAACCTACAGTAAAGCCCGTTCTCTGAACCACATGGTCACTAACCTACAGTAAAGCCCGTTATCTGAACCAAATGGTCCCTAACCTACAGTAAAGCCCGTTCTCTGAACCAAATGGTTACTAACCTACAGTAAAGCCCATTCTCTGAACCACATGGTCACTAACCTACAGTAAAGCCCATTCTCTGAACCACATGGTCACTAACCTACAGTAAAGCCCATTCTCTGAACCACATGGTCACTAACCTACAGTAAAGCCCGTTCTCTGAACCAAATGGTCACTAACCTACAGTAAAGCCCGTTCTCTGAACCACATGGTCACTAACCTACAGTAAAGCCCGTTCTCTGAACCACATGGTCACTAACCTACAGTAAAGCCCGTTCTCTGAACCAAATGGTCACTAACCTACAGTAAAGCCCGTTCTCTGAACCACATGGTCACTAACCTACAGTAAAGCCCATTCTCTGAACCACATGGTCACTAACCTACAGTAAAGCCCATTCTCTGAACCAAATGGTCACTAACCTACAGTAAAGCCCGTTCTCTGAACCACATGGTCACTAACCTACAGTAAAGCCCATTCTCTGAACCAAATGGTCACTAACCTACAGTAAAGCCCGTTCTCTGAACCACATGGTCACTAACCTACAGTAAAGCCCGTTCTCTGAACCACATGGTCACTAACCTACAGTAAAGCCCGTTCTCTGAACCACATGGTCACTAACCTACAGTAAAGCCCATTCTCTGAACCAAATGGACACTAACCTACAGTAAAGCCCGTTCTCTGAACCAAATGGTCACTAACCTACAGTAAAGCCCATTCTCTGAACCAAATGGTCACTAACCTACAGTAAAGCCCATTCTCTGAACCAAATGGTCACTAACCTACAGTAAAGCCCATTCTCTGAACCACATGGTCACTAACCTACAGTAAAGCCCGTTCTCTGAACCAAATGGTCACTAACCTACAGTAAAGCCCATTCTCTGAACCAAATGGTCACTAACCTACAGTAAAGCCCGTTCTCTGAACCACATGGTCACTAACCTACAGTAAAGCCCATTCTCTGAACCAAATGGTCACTAACCTACAGTAAAGCCCATTCTCTGAACCACATGGTCACTAACCTACAGTAAAGCCCGTTCTCTGAACCAAATGGTCACTAACCTACAGTAAAGCCCATTCTCTGAACCAAATGGTCACTAACCTACAGTAAAGCCCATTCTCTGAACCACATGGTCACTAACCTACAGTAAAGCCCATTCTCTGAACCAAATGGTCACTAACCTACAGTAAAGCCCGTTCTCTGAACCAAATGGACACTAACCTACAGTAAAGCCCGTTCTCTGAACCACATGGTCACTAACCTACAGTAAAGCCCGTTCTCTGAACCAAATGGTCTCTAACCTACAGTAAAGCCCGTTCTCTGAACCACATGGTCACTAACCTACAGTAAAGCCCGTTCTCTGAACCACATGGTCACTAACCTACAGTAAATCCATTTGTCATGTCCATCACTGTTTTGGCAAAACCATAATCCCTGTTCAGGTAGTTAAACACATTCTGACCTGCTGAGATCAGATTCATACGAGGTTTCCACTGGACACACACTGGTCTGATTAAACCCATTCTGACCTGAGATCAGATTAAAAAAATGTCAGTCTAACACCAAAATGGGTGCCCGGTCAGAATGGGTTAATAAATCGTCTGCAGTCTTTTTGTAAAACTCTCAATCGCTAGACACATTTCACACTCATGTATATTATGTACTTGTCATGACCAAAGTTAAACACAGCACCTGTTTCTAGTTATTATGCGGAAACTATAGTAAAATATGCACACCACTCAGTGGAGGTGCTTCAGGGTTCAAAGGTGACATCAGGAAAAGAGAAGATCAGAACCCGCTCATCTGCTCAATTAAATCAGCTCATCAGCCAAGGCTCTTCATCTGGTCAAACTCAGTTATTATAGACAGTTATTATGTGACCATACATAATTAGGAAATAATTCAGTATAAGCCATTGAGAGTACACATGTTGGCGTTGCACAACAATGGGTGCAAAAAAACCCCCCATAGAGGCAGAGGAGGAAGGAGATTTTAATTTATTTTAAGGATTCTGAGTGAGCAGCAGGATCATCTTCAGGCAGTGCATAGTACTGTCCACGTAACATCAGTGGATCAACAGCAAACAGAGATTCATAAATGTGTGTGTGTGTGTGTGTGTGTGTGTGTGTGTGTGTGTGTGTGTGTGTGTGTGTGTGTGTGTGTGTGTGTGTGTGTGTGTGTGTGTGTGTGTGTGTGTGTGTGTGTGTGTGTGTGTGTGTGTGTGTGTGTGTGTGTGTGTGTGTGTGTGTGTGTGTGTGTGTGCGTGCGTGCGTGCGTGCGTGCGTGCGTGGTGCGTGCGTGTGCTGGGGGGAGGGAGGGGTATCTATTACTGGAACCTACCAGGAAGGATTACCGTAGGCCTCTGGAAAGGACTGGAGACATTATTGTAGGTGTGGATCTGGCCGTGGGACAGCAGATTCACTGTGATCAGAACGTCCTCTGGCTGAACCAACGCAGAGATATGATGCTGAATGAATCTGTCATTGACTTGGATTTTGCAGTTGAACAATATTTTTGAGTGTACTTGTCTTCATGTGATTTTCATTTAGAGTTTGTTGTTCATAATTTTTCTTTATGCAAGTGCTGAATATACAGGCATATCAGTAAAGCCAGACAGTTCAGATAACCGTCCGGGCCTTAATCCAGACATTTAAGGCATACAATAATATACAGTAATATACAAGACATCATCAACATTAGTATTGGGAAATGCTTCAGGCAGTTTCTGGCTGGATTTGACTTGCCCCCTAATCCAACCCTGGTGCTAAACAGGGAGGCATTGGGTAGTACTATTTGTATAGTATTTCCGCATGACTGGGCCAGGGATTGAACACAGACCTCCCAATCGCAGGGTGGAAAAACCGTATGACAAGTTCACATTTTTTCCAGTTCAAATATGCTGCCAAGCTATGGGGAAACTTTAACAGGAAAACGGTATATGGCATCTTTTGGAAACCTGGGACTACAGCTTTGCACAGAGCCTATGGGAGCACTTTCACACGGAATAATGACAAGACTAAACTCAGGCTGTGTCCAGCTCATAGACTGTAAAAAATATGGACAAAGCGTTCTCCGGGTCTAACATGAACGTAAAATGAAGCCTGAAATCGCTTCATTGTAAATCGCCATCTTTCTAGATCCGTTTGGTACCAGCTGGCCATTGGCTGGCTCCGTTTTGGACTAGCTGGCCATTGGCTGCCCAGACAACGAGGCGGGACTTCCCCCCTTCTTCTCCGTTGGTTTTTATTTTGACTCGAGTGGGAGGGGAATCCCGATCATAGACTGTAACGGTAGCCACGCCCCTCAGAACATACGCGATGTTTTTTTTTCTTTATGGTCATTTTCTTTATTAATGGGACCATAATTTTCCAAAAAGAATATTATGACATTAGAAATGAGACTTTAAACTAGTGACTGGAAGAAGAAAGTATTCATGACCATGTTTATTAAGGTAATACAGTCTAGGTGAAGTTGGGCCAAAATACATGGGCCTCTATGGAGCTATGGGGCTTTTTGGGTCCAGTCCAGCGCCACAACAGGCCATTATATGAACTACCGATTTCAAATGAGGCTTCACGAAATATCTGGCTGACTGCCCCCCTGGTCCAGCTATACCAAGTAGGAGAAAAAAACAACACACACCTCATTAAAGGACCACTTCACCACTTTTCAACCTATTTTCATATAAGTGGTACTCACTAATGTTCATGATAAAAGACCACAATTGTTTTCTACTCGATCTGTGTCAGGAGGTCTGTGGGCAGTTCAGAAACCCGTCCACCTTGTTTTTAAACACGATATATATATATTACAATTTGTATTATCTTGAGAACGATGGCTTCTATTTTTGCATTGCGACTTTTCAGGAATAGAAAGCCTGTACTTTCTATTAGAAAGCCTGCACTTTCTATTAGAAAGCCTGCACTTTCTATTAGAAAGCCTGCACTTTCTATTAGAAAGCCTGCACTTTCTATTAGAAAGCCTGCACTTTCTATTAGAAAGCCTGCACTTTCTATTAGAAAGCCTGCACTTTCTATTAGCTTGGATTCCCCATCGCTGATGTCACTGATGAATGGGTTTCTGAACTGCCCACAGCCCTCCTATGAGACACAGACTGAGTAGAAATAAATGGTGCTATTTTATAAAGATTATTAGTGAGGAGCAATTATATGAAGATAGGTTGAAAAGTGGTGAAGTGGTCCTTTAAGCATTCAAGATGGAAATATGCAATGCTTTGGCTGAAATTAAATGTGATACTATATGTATGTGATAGTGTCAGAGCAGTAGCTGTTAGAGTGTAATCATCGTTAGTAGTCAGATATACATGAAGTGTTAAAGGTGATATAGACAAGTTTTCAGCCATAATTTAAAAAATATATAAATGTATTCTTTTGGCCTTTTCCCCCTGTATCTTTCCCTATATTATGATGCTGAGGTGTTCTCCTGCAACAGCACACTCCCCCTTCCCCCCCTGTGGCTGAATGCGCTGTTTATATCCACTACAGTTTACTACTCGGGACGTCGGAGGGGATTTAAACTTTTAGCCAATTGCAGCGCGAGGCTGTGACGGTGTGTTCAACCCAGCACTGCAGTATTATAATGAAAACGCGATGCGATTTCAATTGCAATGTATAATATTATCCCCATATCTTAGTTTCACTAACATTGTTCATGTGAAATAGTATGTTTATGATTTAATATGTAAGCCTATTGAAATTATGAGAATCGCTATGTGTAGTGCATGGTTGGGTGGTGTGAAACTGAACAACACCAGCAGCAATAAGCACCCCACAGAACTCAGGATCCTTAGTCACAGAACAACTCAGACCCCAATAAAATCTCCTGTTTAGGCCTACATCAATATCGTTCTCGTTCATGTGGAGTGGGTTGTATGTGCTTTTGTTGAAATGGTGGAAGTGGAAGTGAGTAATAGTATTTCACCCTGCACCGCCGCGGCGACTGCCTGCCTGCCGGCTTGAAGCATGCATTCAACCCGTGCTCGCCAACGGTGACAGGCCGTCGCGGATCATCATAGCGATTTTTCTTCATTGCAATGAATAACCGTGGACAGAGTAGTTCACATGAATGAACGATGCTGTAGTGGCATGGGGCATTTGAGGGGCAATATGTTTTATATGCACGATTACAAATAAAAGAGAATTGAATTGAGAGCCAGTGAGTCTCCTCTACTTCCTACTTCCTCATTTGCGGGACTCGGTGTGATATTGCGATTATGTATGTATGTATGTATGTATGTATTATGTTTTGTAACTAAGATATCGATAGAAATTCATCATTTTGTAATGTCATATTTAGCCATACGAGCGCAATATCCATAGCGTCCCTCCCAGCAGCAGCAACAATCCCATAGCCTGAAGTGACCTGGCTCAGCCAATAGAATGAGGGGGGGAGGGGGGTGGAGCTAGATATGCATTTGTTTGGAAACACTCACTCACTTCTGTGTACAAACACTGGAAACTTGTCTCTATCACCTTTAATGCCTGTATAGCCTTGGAGACCACAGGGGGGTTTGTTTAATGCCTGTATGACAGTTTATGTAGCTGTTACTGAAGACCTGAACCCATGTTGTTCAGTCTCTCTGTGTTATGGAAACCAGCAACTTCAGGCTTTAAAGATGGAGTGCCACAATTTTTGTATTTTCCCAGCTTTTCATGTGTCTATGGGGTGACAGTACTTCATTAGACACCCTGGAGTTGTTTTTATGCGCAATGGTGTATTAACTTTGTATTTAGGGTTTCTTCCTGGAGGATGAACCCTTGACAGTCAAACGGGCCAATGAAGAAAACAGTAATATAGTGACACCACACTATCAGCCCCTCCCCTAACCCCTCCTTCTTTATCATACAACTACAGCTGTGGGTGTGGCTTCAGTTCAGGTGGATCACCGCCCATCACCGCCCACCAGGCAAACCAGGCATACTTAATGAACTGGTGGGCGTGTCCACTTAAAAGCATGATTTTAACAAATACTGTACACTTATACACTTATATTTTAATAATACCTGATTATCATGTTTTAGGGTGGAAAAAAATCGTGGCACTCCATCTTTAAAGTATGGGATTCTCTTTGTGTGTGTGTGTGTGTGTGTGTGTGTGTGTGTGTGTGTGTGTGGGTGTGTGTGTGTGTGTGTGTGTGTGTGTGTGTGCACTGTTTTCTTCCTGCAGGGACGCTCTGCTGACCAGCACGATAAACTGTGTGACCAGTTTCTTCTCTGGGTTTGCCATCTTCTCTGTGCTGGGCTACATGGCTCAGAAACATGGTGTGAATATAGAGGATGTGGCAACGGAGGGTAAGTGTTACTGTGTTAGTTAGCCTATATAACCTTAAGCCTAAAATGTAGGAGAAATCACACTGCACAAATACAACCATGAGTCCCAGACTCCCAGCCACCACCACATCAGGGTGCATACAGTACGTTTGTTAGACCGTAAAATGACATTGAATGTTGCCCAACAAGACGCTCCCAGCCTGTGGAGCGATGCGGTCAATAAATCTCGTCCTTTTATTAATCTCCGTCCTGAGCGCTGGGTGTTACTATTTGATAGGACGGAGAACTCTGTTTATGCCACTCAGGGTGTTGACAATATATCGTTAGAATTCAGAAAAGTAGCAATATTCCAACGTATTTTTTTTACCATAGAAATATGCTTTTTGTTTTCTTTTTTTTTTAAGATTTGTTTTTTGCGGCTTACGCCTTTTATTGGTTTTTGAAGGGACAGACAGGAAACGGGAGAGAGAGATGGGGGGGGATGACATGCAGTAAAGGCCGTGTCGGGCTCGGGAGTTGAACCCGCGGCACACTGCGACTCATGGATTACCAGTCGGGTGCCCAGACGGTTACGCCACCGCCTGGGCCATGCTTATTATTTTTGTTGTTCCCTTGCCCCTTTATTAAACATTTTAACATTGTGGCTCTGTAAGAGGCCAGACGTCTACAAATGGGTCTCTGTGTCTTGTCTGATTGCCCAGGGCTAATCTGGACTGATCAGCACCAAGTGTTATGTGTATACCTTTTCTTTTGGCTTTGTATGTGCCGCCCATGACATGTGTGTGTGGCCAATTAGTCTTTTGACTTTTTACCGACTAATTTCTTCCGTACAAAGTTTCAGGCCAAGTCAATGGCAAATGAGTGACCTAATGTGGCAGCCAAGTCTATGGACTTTTTACACATCTGCAATGTTGGCTGGATTATTATTATTATTATTATTACATTTATTATTATTATTATTGCTGTGCTTCACAGAATAATCTTCTCCCGAAATATTGAAAGGACACTTCATTATAACTGCAAGTCATAATACGAGGAACTGCTCCCCTGGTTATTAACCCATGGATCCCCAGAATAAATGATATACAGTGTACAGTACATGACCTTTGGTGTCCTCAGTGGATGCTATTATGTGCATGAATGAACACAATAGAAGCACACACACCCAGACACAGCTGGTCTCCTGTCTGTGTCGTTATACATGTCACCATACACTGTATGTATGGTAACACAATGCAAGGTTAATGAGGAGCAAAGCTGAAAAAGATCAAACGCACAAGAAATTGTTGACAGAATCGTCTCTACTGAGTCCAATATGGCTACATTTACACTGCAGGGGAGACTGGCACTGATATACAGTACAGACAATTGGCTTATTCATATACTATGATGATGTATTTCCACTTCCATTATCCTCCTCTTTTATTACTTACCCGGCCGGCCCCCACCAACCCGCACACACACACACACACACACACACACAATTTCACAACTACAAGTGTAGCAATCTGCGTGCGTGCGTGCGTCCGCGTGTGCGTGCGTGCGTGCGTGCGTGCGTGCGTATGCGTGCGTGTGCATGCGTGCGTGCGCGCGCCTGTCACAATTATGACATTGTAATTATTTTTTGGCTTTTTGCACAATTGTCATAATTCCTCCGATGTTCCTATTCTCCCCGGCCAAGGATGTGAATAAGATTGTATTTTCAGTGAACCTGTCTATTACTTCATGCTCTTCCCCTCCATTTGTCTGTATTTTCTCTCCTTTTATACGATTCAGCAGTGTACAAAATGTCCTTTCCAGCAAACCACTTTCAACCTTGCCCTATTTTGGACATAGATTCACTATTTTTGCATATAGGGCTTAAAAGTGGAATTTAACTTTAAAACTGGTTCAGGTAATGAATGGTATTAAGACCTTTATTTTGAAGGGGCCAAGCCCGAAGGGACTTTGGTCCCTTATTGTATTTGTCTGTTTTTTTTAGGGGACCTTGCAAGCATAAAAATTGAGATTTCCTAAAATCTTTATATCAATTACTTTAAGCCAGAATCAAAAGGTAGTATAAATAATATATCGCCAGTCTTCTCAATGTATGGTGGCTATCCAGGGTATGATTAGGTCAGTGTCGTGATCTTCATATATGGAAACTGCCATACTGTATTTTGGAGCGTGTCGTGGCGTGACGTGTCACAAGTCGTGACAGACTGACAACCATATATGGAGGTGTGACGGATGGACTGACAGACTGACAGAATCAAAGGTTTCATGGCCATGATTCACCAGGATGTCTTGATTCTAGGCTTAAAATAATTTATATAAATATTTTGGAAAATCTATATGGGAAAAAATACATTTTGTGGAACCACAAAAAAGGGGCACTGCTGTACAAGTTGGAATGATGCAAGTTGGAAATGCATGCCCCACCCAGATATTATGCCTGTGTCCCCTTTATGCCCATATATGGAGTTATTTGTCACGCATGGGGCTTTATCTTTATCTTACCCTTATCCCTTATCCCTAAATGTATTTGCCATTTGTTACTATTTTGAAAATCATATAGTATATCACATATATTATAGTTCAACTAGCCAATCTACATCTACATGTTGTGAGCTTATGTAGATCAGCTATTTGAACTATTTTAAATGTATTTTTTAAATGGTAAAAAATGGCGAATAAGTTTAGGGATAAGGGTTAAGGGGCAAGGGCTATAGCCCATGATTTCTATGCAGACGTCAGAATGACGTCAGAACAGGCCAGCTCGGCCTGGGACGTGGCTCAGCGGTCCAGGCACTCTGGCTGGTCATCCAGTCTGGCAGTGTGCCGTGGGTATGTCACCCCCCCCCCCCATCTCTCCCCATTTCCTGTCAGCCTACTGTCTATCCCTCTATAAAAATATATAAAATAAAAGGCGAAAGCCACAAAGAAACAGGCCAGGTCCATACAGTATATGGATCCTGGGCAGGGGCCCTGTCCTGAGCCCGGGCAGAGGCCTTTTGTGGTGGTTCTGGACAACCGTGGGTCCGACCGACACTGGGCACTGCACTCACTGTGGGGGTGTGGAACACGTGTGTCGAATTTGAAGTCGGTGGGGCGAACAGTTGTCGAGTTACATGGATTACAACAGTACACACACACACACACACACACACACACACACACACACACACACAGACAAAGACTTGGTGCATTTATAGTTAGATACATAACTGAAATCTGCCATTGACTTGCCTGACAAAACAAACACCTATAGTTGAAAAGTCCATGCTAAATGTTTCCTATTTTGTGCAGTGCTCTTTCCTTTTCCACCTAGCATGTCTCTCTCTCTTATCTGTGTTCACGTCTCTCCCAAAACCTGGTGGGATGAGGAGGTTCAGAGGAAGGACAAGAACTCTGTTTTTGCTCCGACATCCTGGCTAACAATGCACTTTTTATACGGCTGTTTACATACAGTGTTCAATAAGAAATACTGATGTGACGTGTATATATACTCTGTCTGCATTATGTTCCCTTGGCGCGCTTGTGTGTGTGTGTGTGTGTGTGTGTGTGTGTGTGTGTGTGTGTGTGTGTGTGTGTGTGTGTGTGTGTAGGGCCAGGACTGGTGTTCATCATCTACCCTGAAGCCATTTCCACGCTGCCAGGCTCTACATTTTGGGCCATCGTGTTTTTCATCATGCTACTCACGCTGGGCATAGACAGCTCGGTGAGTTCACACCAACGCACGCTAATGCATTAGTATTAACCCATTCTGACCTGAGATCAGATTCATACGAGGTTTCCGCCGGACACACACTGGTCTGATGAACCCATTCTGACCTGAGATCAGATTCTAAAAATGTCAGTCGCTCGATTTTTCAAAAATAGCAGACCTACAAGCTCGTATCGCGCCACTCGGTGGCGCGATATGAGCTTGTAGATCTGCTATTTTTAAATAGCTAAAGCATAACATGATGCTGACACCAAAATGGGTGCCCGGTCAGAATGGGTTAAAAAATATTATAAAATATATGCATAACAATTCATAGCTTTCTCAGCCTCTCTCTGACCTTTTCTGATAATAAAAAGAATAACACAGATAAGGCTTCCGTTCCGTACACATAAAACAGAAAGCAAGTTTCCATGTGGCGAGTTTGAACGCTGTCCCAAGCCAGCATTTGCTCTTGCACAATAAACCCCTAAAAGAAATAGCTGGAAGCAATTATATTATGAACTGACACTTTCAGAAATACTGTATGCTTTTCTTTACATGGCATGTCAGTGTTGACACTGCATGCGTTTGCTAGCTGCCAAAGAGCTTCTGCTCGCAGACAGACAGATGTAGCTTTTGACCACCCGCTCCGAGTGCTTTTCAGACAGCATCCCTGGGGACCCAAATGACTTGTTTTCTTCTGGTATGTAATTGGATTCATCCAGTGTTGCGCATCCGTGCCAGACCCTGATTAGACAGATACAGTGAAAATTGCCAGTTGTCTTGGGTTATAGGAACCACTGTCTATTGACTCGTCACCTCAGTTGACTTCATGTCGTAGAAATCTCAGAAATATGATATCCAAACGATTTGTGTATTCAGACATACATGTAGTCGACCAATCTGCACTGAACAGCTGTGGTAACGACCTAATGGCGTAGGCATGAGTAATGCTTAATTCACCCGAAACATCATTTTTGTAACACTGATCAGTGACGCTTTAGTTATTGGCCGTGAATAAAGCTTCTTTTGATTAGAATCGGAATCTGGGAAAATAATTAAAAACAAAATCTAAACGAATGCTAAGTAGTAGAAAGTAGAAAAGTAGATGGGCATGGCTATCTTGGATCACGGGTCATTGCCGCATAGCAATCCAGAGCTAATCATAATGTACCTCACGTACAGGACCTAACTTAAAGGTCGTATAGACACCTTTTTCAGCCAAAAAATGAAATATATTGTATATAAATCTATATTTTTGGCCTTTTTTCCCCTCTATCCTCCCCTATATATTATTATGCTGAGGTGTAACAGCACCTTTGCGTGTTTATATCCACTAGTGTTAACTGCCGGGACGCCTCGGGGGTTTTAGCCAATAGTAGCGTGAGGGTGTGTGTGTTCAATCCAGCAGTTTTATAATGAAAATGCAATGCAATTGCATTGTATAATAATTATATATTTCCCCATAGTTATGTGACATAGTATGTTTATGATTATTTATTGAAATTATGAAAATCGCTATGTAGCGCCTGGTCTGAGTGGTATGACATCCAGCAGCAGTAAGCAGCCCTCAGCCCTCACACAAACGCGGGAGGTTATTAAGCCACCGTAAGCCACCAGGCTTACTAACCTCCCGCGGGGTGCATGTGTATGTTTCTCGGGTCTCACTCTGCCCAGACCTCGCTCGCAAAACACTGTTCGATTCCACCCGGGGAGAACTCGGAGGAACCCCCACAAAATCTCCATCAATAATATCGTTCATGTGAAGTGGGTTGTATGTGCTTATTTGTTGAAATGGTGGGAGTCACCACCGCGCCCGCGGCGACTGCGGCTGCCTGATTCTGTTTGGAAACATCACTCACTTCTGTGTACAAACACTAGAAGTTGTCTATATCTCCTTTAACGCTCCGAATGCGAGAACCGGTTTTCTACGTGGTTCAAATCCCAGCAGTCCGATGCGGGACACGTAGATCTCCGTTTAGCGCATGTTTTAAATTTTTATTGATTACTTTCAATCGCCTTTGTACACACCCGGACAATAGATCAAGCATCACGGATTGTATCGTCCCTCGGCGAACTCGGTGAAAACGGTCCCTAACTAGGCTTTCTGTTCAAGAAGAGCTCGTTACTACAAAAGCAGGTCTTACATAAAGGTAAATATCTCCAGAATGGAAGATTGTAAATTTAAATTGGAGTGGACGAATTAAGCTTTCTTTTGAGGTATGCGGTGTGCTTCTCGCTATAAGAGAACATTTGTTGTCGGCCTTGGAAAAGGTTGGTCGTCCAATGCTATCAGCGTAATCAGGCTGTGGTAATCGTTAGCACGAGTTGTGTTAAGACGTAGTGAAATGAACAATACGTTTCTCACACTTTTAGAGCACATCCGTGGTCATACCTAACAATAGATGCCAAAACAATGGGAACATTTCCATGTGTGTGTATTTTATATCAAAAGTCCATAAAAAGCCAATTTTAATTACTTCCTTTGAACGAAAACGTGCTGCATGGTGATGGAACGCAGCCAAGCCCTGTGACTATACATTATCGATTTCATTCACTTATTCCCATATCTGCACGTTCCTCCAAATGATTTTGATTACAGAACTACTCTGTTTTTAATGTCATTCAAGATGACATCCAGGCAGTGTATTACTCATTTTAAACGTAATCAACACGCTGAAATATGTATCTGAAAACACATACATACACGTACTGTAGTGGCAAACATGCTTGGCTGGCTGTCTATCTCTCCCTTGTAAAAAAGCAGACTGTCACTGCACCCGTGTCTAGCGCAGCTACTAATGTCCCATAGCCTGAAGGGATGTGACGCTCTGATTGGTTTAGAAACATCCAGGCTTCTGTTTCAGAAATAAAAAGCCAGCTTTATTGATTACAGAAAATGTGAAGCTAAATTCTGTTTTTGTGGGGTGTGTGTGCGTGTGTTATGTGCGTGTGTTCTAACCCAGATGGGCGGCATGGAGGCGGTGATCACAGGCCTCGCAGATGACTTTAAGATCCTAAAGAGGCACAGAAAGCTGTTCACGTTCGCGACGGCCTTCGGAACATTCCTGGTCGCTCTCCTCTGCATCACTAATGTCAGTCTCTCTCGCCTTCTTCTCACTTTTTGTTGTTGTTTTCACAGATTTCATGTCATATCAGTCCTCTCAAGGTTTTTGGAAGTGATCTCATCTGGCAATAGTGTAGCTTGTGCACAACCCTTTTATTTATTTATTTATTTCGGTGCACAGGTGGGTCATGTTGGGCATCACAGTACATTTGGTAATTGTTACAGGTCATTTGTTACATTTCTATCATTAACTTTCATGGTGTAACGGGTCTTACAGTTCCAGGAGAGTAAGGGAACCCTCTTTGAGTAGTTTCAGAATGTCTTCGTTCACAGTTACAGGGTTCATGATAATCATACATCGGCACAATAAAACAAAATAAACAAAATAAAGAATTACATAGAAAATAAAATAAAATACGAAACAAGACGAAGGATAAACAAAGAAAAAAAAACATGAGCACAACAGATGTACAGTAATGACAGCATTAGTGATAGAATAATGACAGTGTTCACCTCTTATTCAGATCCTTTACAAAATGTCTATTCCCATGTATAATATCCATTTCAACCAGTATCTGTGAAACTTTTCTGTACTTATCCCAACGGCAAAAGTAAGTTCCTCCATTTCGTATATGTTTCGTACCATGGCTGTCCACTCTCCTTTCTTAGGCGGGCTTCTATCCAGCCACTTCTTGGTTATTGCTTTTTTTGCTGCCACTAGCAGTATTTTAAGAAGGTATTTGTCTGGGGTGTTAAGGTCCTCTGGTATGTTACACAGATAGACATTTTTTTATTCAAATTCAATCTCGAAACCCATTATTGTGTTAATGTTCTGATACTATTTCTGTGCACAACCCATTTTAACCACTGTATATAAAACAATACAAATAATGTCACACGTTAAAAAACGTTACAATCTTTCACTATCTTTCAAAAATGAAAAGCTAATCTGAATCTGAACTCACCTCTCCACCTCAACCCCTAGCACTAATATTAACAGCTCCATAATGAAAATGTACTGTAATGAAATATTAACATAGTTGTGGCCAGTTTGGTGAAGTCAATGTTAGTCCTTTTATATGAGAAATGTTAGACATCATGTATCTGAGAGGTCACATGATCCCAAATTTGGAATTTGCCATATAGTAGCCTACATAATGCCATTGAGGGTGATAACACAGACTAATTTAAACTTTACTTGTCTTTCACTCTTTCATTGTATTCTTCTTTATTTCAAGTATAACTTCTCATGCTTTTAAAGTTGGATTCCTCTCAAACGCTTTACTTCCAAAAGACATTAATGTTATAAAGATGCATTCCACTCAAACATTAAATCTTTTTATACTTTGCACAGTAACTTCCACTTAGATATCATTTCTACTAAGCAAATGTATGCTTCTCTACTCAATAACTAAGTCTATTTAAACTGTTTGTACATTTAAAGTTATTTTCTACTGTATTTCGGTTTCCATCAAACCCACACAGTTTCCCTGGAACAGCTTGTAGAATTTAATTAAGTTTGTCACCAATAATCTTTCCCCATTCTTTCATCTGTCTGAAACTTAACAGGCACAGCTGTCTATTGTTATAGACAAGAAGTAATCAAATATTACAAAAGATGTTTTGTCCTCTTATTTCTAGCCTATTCTAGAAGTAAATTATTTTATAATGTGAATCACCCATTGTCAAAAGCAGTGCCTGGAGAAGAGAATATTGAGTCTGCTGTGTTGTCTTGAGCCTTCAGACCAGAGAATGAGTTGAAACAGAATTTCCCCCAAAACTGTGGTTTGCAACATTATAAAACTGGACAGTCCACATCAAATGCCAAGCTGGAACCAAATGCCCTTTTCACAGCAACAACTCTCGTCATGTCACGTTAACCTACTCCTACTTCCTTGATGTATCTCGCTTTGTTTATATTATACATAAATTGTATACTCTTAGGATAGATGATTTAAATCTATTGTTGCCACTATAAGGACAGACAAACAGACATCTCACACACACACATCTCTAGGCTGTGTGTGCATTTGTGTGTGTATTTGTCTAGACGTGTGCATGTGAAAGTGAGAGAGGCTACAACCTTTATTTCCAGTTTATTTTAATGCACACCGTACATGTGAGTGAGGGACAACCTGTTCATGCATAAGGTTACATTTATACTGCAATTCCACAAGGCTTTAGTTAGAGTACCAATTCCCTTAAAAACACGGTGGAAGTAGTCCAAAAACAATCCAGTTCATCATGGTCTATCACATTTAGGATATTAATTAATGTACAATGGATACTGTATAAATGGACCTGTGTCCATGCATTTTACAATCTTTATTATATCTCAAGTGCAAACATCTTGCTGCGACTAACTAATGTCAACGTTGCCAATAACATATTTGCATTTTGTAATAATCTCTCAGAAAACCCTACAGGTATATAGTTTGTGGCCTACAATTTACAATTTACAATTTAGGCATTTAGCAGACGCTCTTAATCCAGAGCGATTTACATTTAAGCAAGAACAAAAGCATGGGAATACATCACATAAAAGCATTTATCAATATCATGAAACATGCGTAAGCTAAGAAAGTAACAGTGGAATATCTATATAATGGAACTATACATACACTATACATATAAACTATACATATTTACTACTATGCTATACATATGTACTATGGCGTGCTATGACTATATACAATACAATTATAGTGCTGTCTACATAACATGCTATAAGTCTGTGTCAAATGCTATCTAAGCCAACAGAAATGCTATCTAAGGGGTTAGGGTAAGTGCTATGGGCCTATTATTTATATAGGCCTATTAGTCCATAACATGGACGCTAGGATTCATGTGATTAACATCAGACTTTCAAATGCTTTTTGTACACTTTCTCCCTCTCTTTGACCTTTTCCTCTTTAACTCTCTCTGTCTCTCTCTCTGTATCCCCCCTTCTCTATCACTATGTACAGGGGGGTATCTATGTACTGACTCTTCTCTATCACTCTGTACAGGGGGGTATCTATGTACTGACTCTTCTCTATCACTCCGTACAGGGGGGTATCTATGTACTGACTCTGCTAGACAACTATGCCGCGGGTACATCCATACTGTTTGGCGTATTGATTGAGGCCATTGGAGTATCCTGGTTTTACGGTAAGACATTCCACTCTACAGCACATAAAGTAGACCTTTACAGACCACAACGATGGGGGTTGGCCGAGGGTGTGTAGAGCCCAGGATCACATTTGACACAGGGGTGAAAAATGGGTTACAAAATAGTGGGATAAAAAAAAATAACAAATATCTATATAAACTAAATAAAAAACAAGCTACGGCGATTAAAAAGAAGACTAAATATAATTATTGACCATTTCGTCAACAAATAATAACTAGACTAAAATATTAGTAAGAGATGTTAGTGGAGATGTTAGTGGAGAATAGATCCAGTAGAACTAAAAGACAAGTCATTTTATACTTGGTTGCATGGTGAAAATAGCGTGCGTGCGTGTGTGTGTGTGTGTGTGTGTGTGTGTGTGTCACTCACAAGCCAAGGGCTTCGGGGTCTGGTCTGATTGGCCAGATCTCAACGACCTTTGCCATCGAACAGGAGTCCAGCTAAAATGGGCAAAAAACAACGAAAATGTGCCCATCTCTGATGGATTAATTACAGACCCCAGCGTGGTAGTGAAGGCTACCCTCACCCACCAGGGTGCGGACACTAGACTACAGGAAGAAACGGCAAGAAGGGTTCTGCTTAGCACGAAACAGGCTGAAGCCAAAGAACATTGGCGTGGCCTTCGACTGCAGGGAAAGTTGGCCTGTGTTGATTCAGCTGATCACTCTGTTTCACATTCGATGTACAAAAATGCTGCTATTGGGGAGGATGTTTTAAAATTCACCATCAAAGCAAGACTACAAGTATTACCAACCAAGTACAATCTGTCAATCTGGTATCCCGACACCCACACTCCACTCTGTATAAACCATCATGATTCTGAACAACACCTAGAATCCATCGCACACATAACAAATGGATGTAGTGCATACAAAAACTTATATATTGCTCGCCACGACCGGATTGTTGACCTAGTGTCTGATGCAGTTCGAAAGTATGTGCCATCTAGTGCAGCAATGTATAAACATTCAAGAGTGTTACCAGATTGGTTTAGCTGTGCATGCGATGTCTTTGCTAACATCCCCAATACACCTGATGTTGTCTTTGTTGACACCAGACACAAGGAGGTCCTGATTCTGGAGGTGGGCTGTGTCTTTGATTTGTACATGGACCAGGCATTCCAAGATAAATATTCTAAGTATCAACCATTACTTGGAAGTATAACAAACTTGGGGTATCGCTGTAGATTTGCCATACTGATATTCGGAAGCCTGGGCCATGTGCATAAACTGACCATGAGTGGCCTAAGAATAGCTGGCATGACAAAAAGCAAAGCCAAACAACTTGCCAAATACTGTTCTGTCTCGTCTGTTATAGGCAGTTTGTCTGTGTGGAGAAGGAGGTGCCATGTGTATCCCTAAGTGAACATGAACTGTCAACCCCGTTATATTTGTTTCCTTGTAAAATTAATTGTAATTTGTGGATTCAATTAAAGAAATCGAAATGTGTGTGTGTGCGTGTGTGTGTGTGTGTGTGTGTGTGTGTGTGTGTGTGTGTGTGTGTGTGGTGTGTGTGTGTGTGTGTGTGTGTGTGTGTGTGTGTGTGTGTGTGTGACCTCTCCAGGTGTGGATCGCTTCAGTGAGGATATCGAGCGCATGATGGGATTCAAGCCAGGACTCTACTGGAGGCTCTGTTGGAAATTTGTCAGCCCAGCGTTTCTTCTGGTGAGCATGATATTATAACATAATGATATTATCATGGGGCAGATACGGGATACGAGAAAAACTTAATTACACAAAGAAATGACTGACAATGACCACACCGATAATCATAATTAAAAACTAGATAAGGTTTCAATCGGCACAGGTCTCCACCAGGGCAGGTCAGGTTGTGGCCTCATGGTGGCGCTATAACAGGCCGTTGAGGAATATTTGGGCCAGAGGTTCGTCGTTGGAGGGGTGCAGGGACAATGTTTTTCCATGTGCGCATACATAACTTGTACAATACAGATCGATGCAGTTATAGGTAAAAACAGGAATTGGCCTGTCATAGCGCCACCGTGAGGCTGATTTTGGGGGGAAAATTGTGGCATGTCGTCCTCGGCCTAGTGGAAATGTGCGTGTATAATTTCACGGAAATTGCACACTGTGTTTGTGATTTGTGGCATTTATTCGAAACGGACCAATCGTGTGAGCTTTGGAAGCCAATCTTAGCCAATCAGGATGGAAGATGGGAAATGGTGCAGATCTGTGTTGATCACATGACTATGGAGATAGTGTATACCGAATTGTGTGATGTATGGATAAAATGTGTACGAGTAATCTACAGAAATGTGTTTTGCCTAAATCGGCCTCATGGTGGCGCTATAACAGGCCGTTGAGGAATATTTGGGGCAGAGGTTCGTCGTTGGCATCCAGGGAGTGTGTGTGCAAAGTTTGGCATGGATCGGGCCAACGGTGCCGGAGATTAGCTGATAACGGACGTGTGTTTTGCCTAAATCGGCCTCATGGTGGCGCTATAACAGGCCGTTGAGGAATATTTGGGGCAGAGGTTCGTCGTTGGCATCCAGGGAGTGTGTGTGCAAAGTTTGGCATAGACCGGGCCAACGGTGCCAGAGATTAGCTGATAACGGACGGAAGGACGGACGGACGGACGGCCTGGTGGAGACAAAAAATAGGTGATAGGTGAATGTACTGTATCGGTCTGTGCTGTGCCAGTGTGTGCGTGAGTGTGTGCGGATGAGTGAGTGAATATAGAGGTATAGGCATTTTTGTTACGTGTGTGTGTGTTAAAAATAAAAACTATTTCGGACAACCGTTGAGCCGATTCTACTCTATGGCTCCGAGACATGGATACTTTCATAGAAATTAGAGAAACAGTTGGATGGCACTTACACTTTTAATGAGAGCGCAACATCTCTCTTGGAAGAGCCACACATCGACTGATCTAATATACGGCAACCTTCCCCGTGTTTCTACACTAGTCCACCCATCGACTGATCTAATATACGGCAACCTTCCCCGTGTTTCTACACTAGTCCACCCATCGACTGATCTAATATACGGCAACCTTCCCCGTGTTTCTTCACTGGTCCGATCCAGAAAAACAGTTTACCGGCCACTGCTACAGAGCTGACAATGAGGATATATCTTCCCTTCTTCTCTGGAATCCTGCCTCAATGCAGACCAGAGGTAGAAAACTTGTTGAACCCCGATTTGTCATCGCTAGGGACACATGCATCAGTAAGCAGGATCTGGGGATGGCAATGAAGGACCGGAAAGTCTGGCGTGGCATTGTGAAATCCATGATCGACTGCGGTCGAAAAATGATGATGATGATGATGATGATGATGTTGATGATGATGATGATGATGATGATGGTGGTGTGTGTGTGTGTGTGTGTGTGTGTGTGTGTGTGTGTGTGTGTGTGTGTGTGTGTGTGTGTGTGTGTGTGTGTGTGTGTGTGTGTGTGTGTGTGTGTGCGTGCGTGCGTGCGTGCGTGCGTGCGTGCGTGCGTGCGTGCGTGCGTGCGTGCGTGCGTGCGTGCGTGCGTGCGTGCGTGCGTGCGTGCGTGCGTGCGTGCGTGTGTGTGTGCGTGCGTGCGTGTGTGTGTGCGTGCGTGTGTGTGTTTCTTTGTTTCCCGTTCATGGAGTGTTCCGTTCATTGGAACACGAGATGAATCCCTGCATTTAAAACGGTCTGTTGAGGAGTTTGCCTAATTTAGCCAAAATTGAATTCAGCTGCAACACTTATGAGGCATTAACCCATTTTACATTTGAACTGTCTTTTTGCCCCTGCTTTCATCATAGTTAATTCCTCAAGATATAATTTCACTCCAGTCTGTAGTTAATTAAATGAGAGAGATTCCACCCTCATTAGCGCAGTATGCAGTAACCAAGCCAAGTGAAGTAGTACAAGGGCAGCACGGCGCTACACTAACACTTTGGCCTTATCAAGGTTGACATTTTGTATGGACAACACTGTGGCCTTTGGTATTCAGACGGGGAGCAAAGAGAGAGACCCTGACCTCTCCATGATACATAACAGCTAATGACGTTTCCCCTTCCTCCTGCTCTCAGGGGACTGAGGTGGACAGAGTTCAGTCGTGGACTCCGTCTGCAACGGGTGACTGGGGTTAATAAGAGGGGAAAACATAGTTATTACAGTATGTGCGGACCCCAGAGGGTAACTGTGCCCCCTGCCAAAAGAGTGTTCAGCTCAACTCAACTCAATTCAGTTTCATTAATAATGTTTTTCAGATGAATTACCTAAGATGTTGGACAGAGACGCATTTATGATGAAAGGGCCATTTGGTCTGGTCTGAGTCTGGCTCTGGTCCTGTTGTTTCCACTGTCATTCAGTGTCATCGTTTACTAAGAGCGTAAAAGAGTGGAGAAGCTCTCGTCATCCTGCTAAATAGCTAACCAACGCTGACACTCCTCTGAAACAGGTTGATGACTAGTATTGACTATACAAGTATTTGGGTTCATATATATATATCTTCTTCCCAAAAGGACTTTCAAACTAGGAAGGGTATGGCCTGGTCAGCCTGCAATGACATGCATAAGATCTGGTCATCCCAGCTTAGTAAGATGTTCAAACTAAGTAATTTTATTTAGGATGACCGTTGATCCGATTCTACTCTATGGCTCCGACTCGAGACATTGGACACTTTCCAAAAGAAATTAGAGAAACGGTTGGATGGCACTTACATCTGCCTTCTAATGAGAGCGCAACATCTGTCTTTTCTGTCTGTCTTGCATTTTTTAAAGTTTGCTTAAAATGTACTTGATAATTTGATGTGAACCTAGGTGATCTTCCTCTCTTCTCTCTTCCAGTTTGTGGTGATAGCAAGTGTAGTGAAATCTACAGACCTGACTTATGATGAGTACAAGTTTCCGCCATGGGCCAACATAGTGGGCTGGGGTGTAGCCATGTCATCTATGATGTTTGTCCCCGGCTATGCCATCTACAAGTTCCTCTCCATGCCCGGAAACTTTAAACAGGTTAGTATCACCCAAGCATGTTTTTTTTTCTTCACTTCAAAAACATGCAGTAGCCCAATCATGGCCTCTTAATTGCTACCCCCTGGCCAGCCGGTGTGCGCCTGATGGAGGGGAAATTAAGGAACTCGTTGGAATAACGTGTTACTTTCACACGCTACGTTCAACCGGGGAAACTCCCCTGTCAGGTGAAATTAGGCGGCTTGGACTCCTAATGCATTGAAGGAAACATGAGGCCAGGCTCGCTGTAATCAGGTTGGCAGAGGGAGTGTAGCGCGGCTAGTGCCCATGATTACATTAGTCAATTGACTCTGGGTGAAAAAAAACGGCTTAAAATTTTTCAGGGGATATAAATCTAAAATGCCTAAATTGTAAATTGTTTCATTAAATTTGTTCACAATCCAAACATTTTCAGTTACAATTGTTTGTTTAATGAACACTACTGAAACAAAAACAAAATAAAAACTGTATCATACGCAGTGCAGCACAACTCAGAGAATAATGTGTCCATGTGCATCGAAATAATGCATAGCCTGGCAAGTACTAGAGGCATTTATATATTATAATGATCACATAGAATGGCATAATAAAAATAAATCTTCGGCTCCTACAATAACTTTGCCTTCCTCCTTTAAACAATGGTATTCTTTACTTTGTAATTAATGTGGTCAGATTCTTTCACCCTTTGTTGTGTTTGCAGGACATACTGTACGGTATACAAACCATATTACCCCATGGTACAGTACGTCAGGCCATACAATGGTTACAATGGTGTTATCTATAGTGGGTCTCAATTCTTTATTCACTTTTTTTTTCTGGCGCTGCAAAGAACAGATGCAAAATGATGGCTTCAAAGCAGAGCTGACCGTATGCTGCCGTTTCCCCTCAACGCGCTGGCACTTCCCATGGTGCAGCATTTAAGGCTCTCACAGGCCATTTATGAGTTACTGCGCCGAAATATATTATGCGATCTACACCGTAAACCCTGAACTTAGTCTAACAGGAAACAGACCCAAACCGTTTTCGTTTGGGTCAGCTTCAATTTTATAATCTTCCACTTCCAATTGTGTCTGCTCATGTCTCATAATAGTCTAGTACCTTCCAATTCTACTGCTTTATCCTGTATCCTGTTCTCCACTTCTCTCTCCTGAATGGATCAAATTGGTATCATGACCTTAAAATGTATTTTCTGAGCTACAGTAGAGAGCCGAGGGAGACTCATGTTACTGAACAAACATTGTATAGCAATGATTGCTATCAGAAAATAGAGCTATTTAAGTAAAAGTGCATTCTTAAAATAGTATGTACGTAAAACCCATTATGTTGTTAAACGTCCACACACGCACAGCAACTCCATTAAGTGACCACAACAGTTGTGGGTGGCACCAAGTGGAGTTCGGCCGGCAGTCAGAATGGGCTTAATCTCTGACAGCCATCAGCCACTTATACGCAGTTGGATGCCACACGTTCAGCCGAGCATCAAAACATCCAGATAAATATTTAATGGTTTTTGGAGGTACATGGACTGTGACAGAGAGATTTAAAGAGTTTGTGTAGTTTATTTAAAACCTGGAAGATTATGATCTGTGTCAGAAGAGAAGAGCTGGGGAATGATGCCAATGTGATGTTCTGTTCTGTTCTGTTCTGTTGTTGTTGTTGTTGTTGCAGAGGTTAGCCTATTGCATCACACCTGAACATGAACACCATTTGGTGGCAGAGGGCAAGACCATCCGGCAGTTCACAGTAAGCCCTTCTTCTCTACTTGAAACGCTAATATGTTAAGTCTTGAGCATCTTGTGCATCAGTTGTTTGTGCCTTGAAAATGTATTTGACACACCGGCATC
>NC_139699.1:4821362-4883862 GCF_964188405.1 Protomyctophum parallelum
TATTATGTTAATGACGTTTAGAAGATTTAGAACACTTTTATGTGTGTAATATGTGGTTTTAGATATTTTAGATCTTAGCAGTGAGCCCAGTGTCTATGTCATGGACAATGAGCTCACTTACTTCTTGGACTACATGTTGTCTCAGTAAGACAGCCCTCCCCCTATCCACAAGGAGGAGCAGTGCACCAAAGCATTATGGGAATTGTAGTCCAGGAAGGAAGTGAGCCCAGTGTCGATGACATCATAGACACTGGGCTCACTGCTAAGATCTAAAATATCTAAAACCACATATTACACACATAAAGACCCAGAGCAAAGTGTTCTTCTGTTCTTCTAAACGTCATTAACATATATGTTTTTGAAAAAAAGGGTGAAGTGTCCCTTTAATTGAATGGGGTGACTTGGGGTCCTCCTGGAAATCCCCTTCTAGCCTATTACAACACACACAGAACATGCAGTTGAAGTTGAAAGAGAGTAGGCCTACTTTGCAACAAAACAACAAACACAGATTGCGATCACGCAGTGGTGCTTCATCATCAGCTGTAAGTAAAGTTTGTGTGAAAACGCACACAACAAAATGCAACTAAACTAACATAGTGTATCTAACCCTCTGTATAATACTGATATTGATCTAATGTGCCACCTATTACAGTGAATATGTACAATTAGAACAACAAAGTAACACAGTATGGATTTTTTTTTTTTTTTACTGAAGTAAATTATGCTGGTAGGATAAATTAACCCCCCTGGAGGTCATGTAAAAATTATCTCATCTCAAACAAACCAACCAAAAAAACCACAGCAGCCGTTAACATCACGTGGCGCCATCCCCTTTTCCTGCTTAGTCAGAGCTTCTCATGGTATAGTTGCTGACCGTGCCTTTTTCCTGTCTTTGTGTCTCATCTGCACCAGTGACTGAGCTCAGGCCTCATATTCTGGCCCCTCATTGCCCATCCTTTGTGCTGTTGTCTCACCATCCTTGGCCTAATGTGTTGTTGCTCATGATCCCCCGCTGGACACATGCCCAGTTTCCCCATTCACCTACTGGAGAGAGTTCAGAACAATAGGCCTAATACTACAGGTAGTCTGCCATATAGAGTGAACAAACACTTTATAGTTTTATTGTAAAACTATAATGCGAACGGATCACACCATGCAGGCCAGATGGCCTACCCAGGTAGAGGTGCTTCCCCTTGGCCTACTGGCTGCATGAAAAGTTTGGTGCTGATCAGTCCAGTGATTTGGGGGATTAACATTTCAACTCATAACAACTCAACTTATCAAGATTACCGTACAAGTACTCAGTAGAGAGACTCCGTACTTGTTTCTCTGCTGCTCTGTCTCTCCTCTATCTTTGTCTCTTTTGGCCAGTTAGACCATGAAAAGCTTGGATGAAGTTCTCAACTCAATTAACAGAAAACACTCGGCACATACCCTGTCTCTGTTGTTTCATTGTCACACAAAGCTGCTTGCTCGGTCACCACAGATACAACAGATGTCCTGAGTAGTAGAAGTCAAATCAAAATTACCGCTATTACACATGACATTTAATTTAACACTCAACCAACAACAGAATCCCTCTGATGGCCAAGAACAATGCATGAGAACTTCCATTGTCCCATATACATACAGAAAATAACAGCTATAGACGTGTAGTGTGTCTTCATTAGAGAAGATAAAGAAATACGTTATTACGGTATAGTATCAGAAGTTCTGTGTCATCTGCGCAAGATTGTGCTGAAAGGAACAGATACAGTTCCCTGTTTTGGTGGTTGGAGAGTAACTCCAACCACCTCTTTGGCCATTCAGAATAGCCAAATGGCATTGATCACGCCTCCAGGTCTTAAGTTAAGTAATATGACCTGGTACTTAAGACACGCAAAATACAGCCCTACATCTCTTCCAAGTTTACTGGCTTTCCTGAGCTACTGTACCTCCCAATCAGCCCTGCATGGGAGGACTAACTCTGTTACTTCGACAGAAGGTAATTATTTCCCAGTTATACTTCAACATCATGTCACTTCATAAACGCCAGTCCACAGGTTTGAGTACTTTTTATTTGCATTGAAATCCACATGGGGATTTTATATCTCTTCATATAAGAACTGTGTTTGAAAAATAAACCGATCATCCCGGCCTTTTCACTCATAATGGATATGAAGCATCGACTGAAGGTGGAAATGTACAAATATACCCAAAGAGTAACACAATAAGCACTAGAAACGAGTCAAACAACCCAGAGACTATACATTTCCAGGTAGGTGGGGTGGCTACAGCTGCCCGTCGCACAACAGAAACTGACATGTTAATTAAGTTTTATTGTTTTTTGATATTTAATGTTTCGTGGTTACTACGAGTCGAGTCACTGCCAGCTGAGCTTACGTCAACGAGTAATCTCAGGAACGCAATGTGTTGACAGCTGGGCGTGACGTATATTAGCAGCGACATTGCTTTCATACCCTTGTAGTTTCAAGGCTTTTGTGGCCACATTAATTCCATTTTCTCCAGAAACTGGCTGTATCAAATATTAATGGACATCATTAACGACGTACAGCCACCCCCCTGACAGAAAGGCCGGGATGATCGGTTTATTTTTCAAACACAGTTCTTATATGAAGCGACCATTGAAATGGGGATTTCAATGCAAATAAAAAAAATACACGAACGTGTGGACTGGCGCCCTCTACTGAAAGTGACGTCAGACTTCGTGCTTTATTGGGGTATCGCACTAACTCAGAAATGGTGGGATGGGGCAATCGACAAGGTTAGTTCCACCACCTCCTCGTCTCAGTCCAATTCAATCCAATCCAATTCAAGGTTTTACACGCATTATTCTAAAGCGAGAGTCCACTATACATTCAAATGTTACAGACGAGTGCGATCGATGCCATGTCTCCCCATGCAACTTTAGTCACATGTTATTTTACTGCCCCATTATTTATCGACCCTGAGCACCTCAGAAAGAGCCTTAAAGATTGATTATCAGTATAAGCACAGTTTGGGGCAGTAAAAGTAGACAGAGGACAGTCCTCTGCTGGCCATCTTTGGCACTCAATTCAATTCAATTCAATTCAAAGGGCTTTATTGGCATGAGAAAACATACGTTTACATTGCCAAAGCAGAAAGAACTCCCACAGACTCTCTGCGTCTGGACCCCATAAAAATAGACATTGTGGCTTTCACATCCTTATTAGCCAGAAGCAGCTGGATTCTCCACTGGAAGGCTGCCCAGCCACCATTTTATGACGTAATGTACTTCCTTCAACTGGAGAAAATATAATACTCAGGCTCCAACGGTAAATTTGGTAGAAAATGGCAACCATTGATACAATACTTCAAAAACCTATACAGAGGTTCCCCCCAGACAAGACGCCCTGAGGTTCCCCAATAGACAACGGTGCGCAGGAACCCAGATCAGGCTATTCTTCTTCCCATCTACATATTTATTTACTCACCCTTTGTTTCTTCTCTTGTTCCCTTTCTTCTCTGATATTTACTTCTTTGTCTACACCCAGTGTGGGCAGGAGGATGTGTACATATATAATACTGTATGTGTTTATGTTCTGAGACATGTATCTATGTACATGAGTATGCATGTGGGAGCTGTAGGCAGGGTATACTGGTAGGATTGTCTATGAAAAAGAAAGCCTTTTGTAATTTAATTTTTCTTGCTGTTAATTTTTGTTCGTATTTACTCATAAGTATCACTGTCGGTCGGGGGCGGGGGGGGTGTTTGGCAGGGGCGCGGGGTGTGGTTGCAGAAGGTTACCTCTATGTCAAAAAAACAAATGTTTGTACCCCCTCTTTCTCTCTATCATGAAACATGCGTAAGCTAAGAAAGTAACAGTGGAATATCTATATAATGAAACTATACATACACTATACATATAAACTATACATATATACTACTATGCTATACATATGTACTATGGCGTGCTATGACTATATACAATACAATTATAGTGCTGTCTACATAACATGCTATAAGTCTGTGTCAAATGCTATCTAAGCCAACAGAAATGCTATCTAAGGGGTTAGGGTAAGTGCTATGGGCTATAAAAAACTGGGCTATATGGGCTATAAAAAACATTACAGTACAGAGCACAGCACAGTACAGTAACTATAACAATAAATGTATAGTTGTGAAGGTCTGCAGTGAAAGGGTGAATAATTGATCCTTTCCAGAGGTGAAATGGTGTGTTTTCTCGACTGCGCTTTGTTGGTATTTTTGGGACTCTCCGTGGGAGTATGGGAAGAGAGACGCAGAGTAGAGGCATGTTGTTTGTTTACCAAACAGAAGCACACTGCAATTTTGCTGTCAACGTCGTAGACCACAATTTACCCCGTAACCCAATCCACTGCCTGCCTGCTGGGACCGGGGTCTATAGTGGCATTGACATTTTTTGCAACAAAATATTGAGATATAGTCAATACAAGAATCCCACAACCGTTTGAGAACCATGTGGGAAAGGTCTGTGTTTTCAAGAAAGGAACAAAGGAACAAAGGAGATCTGCACACTGTATATCTTCCTATAAGTGCAAAGGTAAATAATGGCATATCCAAACACATGCATGACGTTTCAAGCCCCTGCTTATCTTCAGAGTGAAGTGTGACGAAGAGCATAATAGAGCCTATTATGCTCACACATCACTTTTACAACAAATATCACACTCGCTGTTTGTGGATCTCCTTTGATCGAGCACCATGCCTCATGTGGTCCTTGGATGTGCGTGAATACTTTTCTCTGTTTAAAGGTCTGTGTTTCATCAGTGGCTGCAACCAAATCCCTCTATTAGAGTCAGGTTGTTATATAGTAACTATATGGAAATAATTACTTAAAGGAGCATTCAGTGATTTGGGTGATTTGGAAAACCCCCCCCCCGGTCCACGTACCCCAGTAACAAGATGTGCACATGCACACGCTCTACAGTGGGGAGAGGCCCTCCTGAGGGTGGAGGCCCGTTTCAATTGAAACTTGTGAAACATAGCAAAGGCCTCCACGCACGCACACACGCACGCACGCACACACGCACACACACCTGGCATGAAAACACCAGACATCAGTCCTCTTGTATTGAAATGAGCTGTTACTGAGAGCCCCAAAAAAGCAATGCCGTTTACAAACCAGAGTAGCTTGCACTGCCTTTTTATGCTTTACTGCTTTGAGTTTACCTTCTCTCAGGGGTGCCCAGGTTGCTCCTCTGAACAGCCTCCTCTGCAACGCAAAAGCAGCATGCAAAAAGCTTCACATTGATTACAAAAGACGTCCCCCAACATGAATTGATTAAATTAATTAATTACCAGCTCCATTATTATTATTATCTGTGGGGGTCTGCTATAACTGCCTTTGTGTCAGTTTCAGCGCAGTAGTTTAGGTAGGAACCAACATTATCTAAGGCGGAACAATTGTGTTCTGACTGAGTCGTTTGTTTGGACATATTTGCAGTGCGCACATACATGCGGTTTTACATACAGGTCTGGCCGCGCGGCGGTCGCTGGAGTGTGGTCAGCACTGGTTTGCTCCACCTGGGCGGCAGGCCACTTCCATCCCTGTTGGTTTGCTCCACCTGGGCGGCAGGCCACTTCCATCGCTGTTGGCCAGGTGTGGCCCTCCCCTGGGCGGCAGGCCACTTCCATCCCTGTTGGTTTGCTCCACCTGGGCGGCAGGCCACTTCCATCCCTGTTGGTTTGCTCCACCTGGGCGGCAGGCCACTTCCATCCCTGTTGGTTTGCTCCACCTGGGCGGCAGGCCACTTCCATCCCTGTTGGTTTGCTCCTCCTGGGCGGCAGGCCACTTCCATCCCTGTTGGCCAGCTGTGGCCCTCCCCGCGGTGCTGATTGCACCGCGGTGCTGGCTGCACCGAGTTTGGAGACCACCTGATGACCTCTCTTCCAGGCCAAGGCTTCATCCATTAGAAATTGATTATATTCGCATCTTTGATGTATTTACAAACCTAATACAATAAAGAAAGGTTTTACAATATCTTTTTGGCTCAGTTCTCAGTACGCAGGAAGTTAATCAACTTACATACATGACGTTGAATGACTCTATATATACTGTATTTACATGGCTCAACGAGCAGTAAAGTAGAGAGAAAATGTATCATACATGGTTTTGAGTAGTCAGTGGACACTTACTGTACATGGTTTAGGCTTTAAAGAAAATAAAAGGCGATGATGGCAAACAACAAATGACAAAAACAAACTGCAAACTAAAGCACGTCATTCGCCTGCCGGGGGACCATCCAACACGCACATTACTTACTTAATCCTCTTCGTTCCCGATGGAACATAAGGCTGCGACTATGCTTCCATCTGGTCCTATCCTGTGCAGCATGTTGTGACTATCTGCTTCCATCTGGTCCTATCCTGTGCAGCATGTTGTGACTATCTGCTTCCATCTGGTCCTATCCTGTGCAGCATGTTGTGACTATCTGCTTCCATCTGGTCCTATCCTGTGCAGCATGTTGTGACTATCTGCTTCCATCTGGTCCTATCCTGTGCAGCATGTTGTGACTATCTGCTTCCATCTGGTCCTATCCTGTGCAGCATGTTGTGACTATCTGCTTCCATCTGGTCCTATCCTGTGCAGCATGTTGTGACTATCTGCTTCCATCTGGTCCTATCCTGTGCAGCATGTTGTGACTATCTGCTTCCATCTGGTCCTATCCTGTGCAGCATGTTGTGACTATCTGCTTCCATCTGGTCCTATCCTGTGCAGCATGTTGTGACTATCTGCTTCCATCTGGTCCTATCCTGTGCAGCATGTTGTGACTATCTGCTTCCATCTGGTCCTATCCTGTGCAGCATGTTGTGACTATCTGCTTCCATCTGGTCCTATCCTGTGCAGCATGTTGTGACTATCTGCTTCCATCTGGTCCTATCCTGTGCAGCATGTTGTGACTATCTGCTTCCATCTGGTCCTATCCTGTGCAGCATGTTGTGACTATCTGCTTCCATCTGGTCCTATCCTGTGCAGCATGTTGTGACTATCTGCTTCCATCTGGTCCTATCCTGTGCAGCATGTTGTGACTATCTGCTTCCATCTGGTCCTATCCTGTGCAGCATGTTGTGACTATCTGCTTCCATCTGGTCCTATCCTGTGCAGCATGTTGTGACTATCTGCTTCCATCTGGTCCTATCCTGTGCAGCATGTTGTGACTATCTGCTTCCATCTGGTCCTATCCTGTGCAGCATGTTGTGACTATCTGCTTCCATCTGGTCCTATCCTGTGCAGCATGTTGTGACTATCTGCTTCCATCTGGTCCTATCCTGTGCAGCATGTTGTGACTATCTGCTTCCACCTGGTCCTATCCTGTGCAGCATGTTGTGACTATCTGCTTCCATCTGGTCCTATCCTGTGCAGCATGTTGTGACTATCTGCTTCCATCTGGTCCTATCCTGTGCAGCATGTTGTGACTATCTGCTTCCATCTGGTCCTATCCTGTGCAGCATGTTGTGCCCTATCTCAGATTTGCCATCTTCAGTTCTGAGGTCACAGTTCTCCGCCAGGTTGCTTTTGGCCTCCCTTGTTTCTTTCTCTTTCCAGGTGGGGTCCATCTTAGGGCTACTTTAGGAATGCTGTTCTGATCCAGGTAGGGTCCATCTTAGGGCTTGTTTCCTCTTTCCAGGTGGGGTCCATCTTAGGGCTACTTTAGGAATGCTGTTCTGATCCATTCAAAGGACATGTCCGAGCCGTCTGAGCCGTCTGTGTTTGATTTCCAATACCACATTGTAACAGTTTGTCTTTAGGTACAGGTCCTCGTTTGAGATCTTTTCTGGACAAAATATGTGACATATCTTCCGGAGGCACAGGACCTTAGAGCATGTAACGTGACTTTGGCACCAGTTCAACACCTTGCCCACAAGTTACAACAGACCCAGATGGAGAGACCTGGTGGCTCTACGGCGTAGAGCCACCAGGTCTCTCCATCTCCATCTCCGTAGAGTCTACGTGCCCTGAAGTGCAAGAGGACTAAGTAAGTAAGTAAACTAAACCTACACTCCTTCCTGAAGGGACGGACGGACGGACGGACGGACGGACGGAGTGCAAAACATACTCTCCCCCCATGCCTTCGGCCTGGTGGAGACAATAATAGTACAAAACAAACTAACCCGAAGGAAGGGAGTTGAAATAATAGGACAAAACAAACTAACACTCCTTCCCGAAGGGAGTCTAACCAAACAGAATGGGAACACAGGGTAACGAAAATGAGCAACGGTTAGCTCAACCGTCTGGGCACCTATAGGCTGCCAGACCAGCCGGACGGCGTGCTGCGGGTTCAGCTCCCGAGCCCGACAGCCTTTGCCACGTGTCACTTCCCATCTCTCTCCCCCTTTCCTGTCTGACTACTGTTCCCTATCAATAAAGGCATAAAAAGCCCCCCCGAGGAAAGACCTTGAAAAACGGTGTTTCCTCGTCAGACACCATAGTTATAAAAAGATAGACTTGAGGAGGACCGGAGCGACAGCCCCCCCCCCCCCCCCCCCATATATATACTAACAACATAGATATATATGGATATAGCAATAAATACATATATATTTATCATACCATTTACCAAACTGAATCATAACCATAATAACAGAAAAATGAACGGCAGCTGCCGTTATAACACACTGATTCTACTGATTTCCATGGTTTAATATTGAGGGGTTTTTTTTGTTGCATTTTTGGTTACCTATAGTAGCGTTAATAAAATAATTTAAAACGTTCTTTGTTTGTGTGGGCTTCCTCAAACTGACAGCGGGATCCTAAGAAAATTAATAAACTCAACGCAATGCATAATTCAGCGGGAACAGCTGGATCCTAAGAAACTTAATAAACTCAACTCAATGCATAATTCAGCATTTGCACGGGTGGAGCCCACCATGCTGCCAGACTTTGGTGCCTTAAACAAAGGAGTCAGCATGAATCAGAAGATGCGATTCCATAGAGGAAGACTAGGAAAAAGACAACAAAGAAGGCACTGTTGGCGAAGAAGCATAGTGCAAGATTATTTTTCTCTGTGATTCCATATCTACCACTCTCCCTTCAATCTCTAGTCTCTACTGTATCTCTGTCCTGTTTCTCTCTCTGTCACTGTCCGTCTTTCTATCTGTTTGGGAGGATCTGTCACGATAAAGAAGCTTAGGGGCCTAGTCTCATCTACCTTATCTGTGTCTGCATGCTTTCTATGGCTGCCTCCCTGTGCCTCATTTGTGCAGCAAAAGGTCAAAACCACAAACTTTCTTCAAATGTATTTAGCCAATAAAAGTAGAGCCAGCCCAGCATAGATTGTACGGTAATGGGCTGCTCTGTACAGCAATAATGTGATTGGAGCACAGGAGAACTTTTTTGTCTCTTCAGAGCGAGGGCTTGTTCTATGCCGAATCCAATTGACAGATAATAATACATGTGACCAAGCCATAAAGCCATTTGTAGACATGAAGCCTGACAAGAGGATCATAATGAAAGTGTTGCTGCTGAGCAAAGGTAATGCTTTCTCTGTGAGGAATTCTCCAGTGGATTATGCCTGGAATTGCAAGAACTTACTCTAGTAAAGGGTTTAGGTTTTAATCCGTTTTTGGGTTTCTTTGATAAGAGAAAATACTAGACCCACGGTTATAATTATGCTTATTAGATTATTACACTCTGTCCTGTAGCCTAACTTAATTTTCTTATGGTTTTACTTCTTGGTAAATTGCATGGCTTCTCAGAAATTAATTAATTTGTAGAACAAATTTCGGTGTAGAGTGTGTAGTTAGTGTGTAGTTTAGTGCCTAAATTGAGTGTAGACATTCCTTGGGTTCAGAACAAGTAAGCTGGCTATTATTTTGTCTCTGTCGGGTGGAAACCTCATATGTCCAAACCTGTTACGTTTCAGGATTCAACTTAAAAAGTATCAAAAGTAGCTCAAAACACGCCGATTCGTGTTGCATTTTGAGCTTGCAGATCTGCTACTTTTGATACTTTTGTGTGATGCTGTAGTAGTATGATCAAGTATGGTGTTCATTTACAAAAACAAAACACCAACATTTCAAATATAGAGACTATACTAGAGGTTTCTGCCCAACAATTCGCAGTGATAGGGGGTACTCTTAAATCGTGTTTAAAATATAAAGAAATGGCCGATGGTTATACACAAAGTACAATTTACAGATTTTACAAACCAGAGTAGCTTGCACTTTTATGCTTTACATACTGCTTTGAGTTTAACTTCTCTCAGGGGTTCCCTGGTTGCTTCTCTGAACAGCCGAGGCACATCAAAGGTGCACTGCAACGAAAAGCAGCAAGCAAAAAACGTCACATTGATAACATACAATGAACAAAAACAGGCAGTGTGATGCATTGTGAACCTTTAAAGGACTACTTCATCACTTTTTAACCTATCTTCATATAATAGGTCGGGTCCTCACTAATAATCATGATAAAATGGGACGATTTTTTTCTACTCAGTATGTGGCCCAATCCCAATCCACTCCCTTGCTGACTCAATGAGCCCTCACTGATTTAGCTGCGCGTTCATGTGAAGTCTGCGAGGGCTTGAGGGATGTCCCATTTGAAATCGGTAAGTCAGTGAGGGCTCAGCCCCGCCCCTTTATGTGCCCTTTGCCAAAGTCAGCATCAATGCTGACTTTGGCTGACTTTAGCAAAGAAAGTACCCACAGTTCATAGCGTTACCATGGGAATAAGGGGGATCCTCCGAACGTCAATCATTTAAGTATGCAAATTAGTTATGTATCGCGGTTAGAATGTCAACAAACACAATAGTGCTTTCTCACTGTTCTCAAAAGGAGACGGAATGGAAGGATATAGGCTATATAATTAATAACAATAATAATAATAAGGGAAACATGATGAGAAATGACTAATGAGCAAAGTAAAAGAATATGGAAATGAAATTTGATGAAATGAAATAAAATAATGAATATTATTATATATGAATATTACAACCCATATCACACAGGAAAGTGTATTTATGAAACTAATAATACAACGATCAGCTTGAATACTAAAATAGACGTGATAGACATGTATAAATAGGCCAATCATGTAGGTAGGCACTGGCTGTAAAAAAATAAAGTGATGAAAAGTGTCATGAATGGCGGACTCATCTTCAAAGTGCTGTCCCATTTCTTTCACAACAATTTTGAGCCCTTGCAGCCTCTCACCCTCAAGCACTTACAGCTGACGTCATTAAAGTCAATGAGGGTCCAGGGCTCAGGGCTTGAGGGAGGCAATTGGGATTGGGCCTGTGTCTCATAGGAGGGCAGTTTATAAACCGTCCTCCAGTGACATCATCATTAGACAGATTTGTTTTTAAACAAGTTTTTTTACAAAAATGTTTTCATTATCGTGAGGACGATGTCTTCCATTTTAGCTTGAATTACTTTTTTGATACAGTAGGGCTACCGTACATACTTTGTGTTGCGGGACTTAAACAAATTTAAGTTTGAACATTTTTAGTTTGAAATGTATTGATAGTTCAATTAAATTGAGTTATTTTGTTCAAGTTTAAGTCAGATAAAGATATTTGGAACTTCCAAAGCAACAGTTTTGCGTTTTCTTTATGGTCTGCATTACTGTTTGTCACAATATTAGACCCATATACGGGACCTTTATTTCTTTTAGTTCTTTAATATATCTCAGACATACAATGTTATGGTTCTGATTGTCATACTTTATCAAGAGTGACTTACAAATAAGCAAGGTAAACATCAAATCAATGAGAGGCATGTCCCTCAGTAAACCAAGAACCTAGAATCAGTCTAAACAAATGTATTGTTTTGAATCTGTCTGGGCAGCTAGTGCACAATAGCTGTGTGCCATACAGGATGAGCAGGGGTGGCCTTAGGGATCTGGAGGCCCGTTTCAAGACGGCCCCCATCACTCTTGACAATTACGCCAGCAACAACAACTCTCCTCATCATCTCTTCACAATAAAGTGTCTCCCCTTTACCTCCCAATGCCGGACATTGTGTAACATAACAGCGTGGGAGAGAGCAAGGCAGCGAGTGAGCGAGAGAGACAGGTTGAGAGAGAGAGAGAGAGAGGGCCTCGGTGCAAGGGTGGGGGTGCCCGAGGCCCCCTAGAAGAGGATGGAGGCCCCCTAGAGGCTGATGAAACATAGCAAAGGCCTCTTATGAGGATGAGGCAACTTAGTCATGAAACACAAAATAATATTGGCCCTGCTGCTACCCCCTGATGATGTTTTCTATTTGCCTTGAGTGAAGTAATGGTGAAGTCACCCTCGTCACCCTGCTGAGTTTAATTTCCAACTCTAGAACATCTGGAGACCATACTTAAGAGTGACAGATTTTAATTTCCCACAGCACACATGTATTAAAATGGCATCTATCATCCCCCCAAAATGACAAATGAGTTTCCTTGGCTTGTAGGGATTATTTACTCCATAAATGTAAACAATATTGCAGTAATCCCTCGCCTAATGACATGTTTTATGTAGAGGAAATTGAATACACAAATTGGTGTGGAGGCCACTGGAGGGGTAGGCAGTAGGCACTATAATATAGTGACTATATGCACATGTTTCCCGAGGTAAAGGGCCTCTAGGAATTGTCCTGCATGCTTCATAGGTTTATGTCGAAAAGGGAATACTGTCGACACATACAGTATTTACGGAGTGGGTTGCACTGCAGTTCTTCATCCCAAGCTGAGAGGGTGGGACAGAGGAAGTCAGGCATCAATGCTCCTTTTTTGGTACAGTAAATATTCTCTTGTTTTTGTTGGAAGTGGGAGGGAGCCATAGAAGGATGAGCTTTTCCATTGCACTCTCCAGGCAAGACACCCTTGAAAGCAGGCTTGCATGCAAGAAGGTCACATGCACAAAAAAACGTTTGTTGGTACACTGGACGAGCTATTATTTTTAAGCTTTGATGTAAGACATGTCCCATTAGTTTTTTCCACTTCTCTGTGCCAAATATGCTGTCACACATATTAGCACCCCAAAATGTTATTGTGGTATTAACTTTGAGGATAATGGAAACAGTTGAACTTTGATTGTGAGAGGTTGTTTGGTTCTCTCTCAGATTAATCTAAAAAGCTTCATCTATAGCGTGGAATGGGAAACGAGATTGGAGCTGATAACCGGACTCCATGAACTTGTGCATCGTGCATGCTGCATCTTACAATAAATGCATCACGTCTCTCTGTGTGTGTATGTACGTGTGTATGGCTGTAATCCACGTAATTCGAGAACCGTTCGCCCCACCGACTTCAAATTTCACACGCATTCCACACCAGCACAGCGAGTGCAGTGCCTGGTGTCGAGTTGGTCAGATACACGATTGTCCAGAACCACCACAAAAGGCTCTGGTCAGGCTCTGCCAGTGAACTAATGAGCCTAAGTCAGCTCACTTGTACAATTCCCAGTCTCTGCCTCAGCCAAGAGGAGAAAAAAAACTGACATCACCGGACTGTCACGCCTATGGCGCCATCTTGGATGTGTAGGCCTACATATTAGCTCGTACCGTACAGGGGTTCTCTAACTAGTTGGTGTGTGTAGCTCACATCGCTAGTGCTCGTTCAGCAGTATATTTTGTCAAAATGGGATTTACTAAATAGATAATGGACTAACGTTTCACTGCATACCCAAATGGAAGCTCCATGAGTCAAGCCAGGTTTCCAAAATGACTAAGAGACAGCACATGGCCTGGTTGTCTGCTGTATGTCCCACCCTGCCTATACTGTATATTCTCTTTTCCAATGTAAATTGCAAGCTTCTTTGGCAAATGGGTAAATAGAAACAGACAGCATCCATGGACTTTTTAAGTTATGTCAAATTATTGAATTTGCCACAAGCAGACTTGTCTATATAAATCCCGTTCGAGATATCCACTACAACGAGTTCTAATTATTTAAAGTTTCCTATAAGTTTGAAACTCTTATTGGTTATACGTCATCCACATACTGTATGTTGGTGTTGCCCCTCGGCCAATTGGATTGGCGTGGCTCCGTATGTTGGTGGCGTCGCTCGGCCGATCAGAGATTGTGTATTTTTGGTGTTGTCCCTCGGCCAATCAGGAACCACCGTTTTTATCCCTGAAAATACACAATCTCTGATTGGCCGAGCGGGGCCACCAAAGATTCACAATCCCCGATTGGCCGAGGGAGTCGCCGACATACACAGCCGCTCTGCTCGTGCGAGTAATACGTCTTTTTCATGGACGCCCCTCACTTGAAGTCACTTCACACAAGTGCGATTCTTTTATATTTCGAAAATATACCTAAGTAGCCAATTATTTTTACACCATTTTCCATATGCCACCTGCAATAGTAGAATAGAGGTCTGTACTTCGGGGTCTGTACCTTTTTGCCAGTGGTGGAAAGTAACTACTGTAAGTACATTTACTAAGTACTGTACTTCTTTTGTTATTATTCATTTGTACCTTACCTGAGTATTAACAGTTTCCAGTAGCCTATTTTTACTTCTACTCCACTACATATCAGAGGCATATACTTCACTACTTTTATTTGAACTAGGCGTCCGTGGGCTAATTAGTGTCAATGTGGGGGTCCTTGACATGAACCACTGGTGTAAAGTAACATACTGTAATACTTTGGTGAGTCTGGTGTAAAGTAACATACTGTAATACTTTGGTGAGTCATGAACCACTGGTGTAAAGTAACATACTGTAATACTTTGGTGAGTCTTGTCAGGGATCTATTTATAATTGAGTGCATCTGCATAGTTATGGTAAGTGACTTTGTTCCTTTGCATAATTAAGCCTAGTACTATACTATAATAATAATACATGCCATTTACATTACGCTTTTCAAAAAAATAAAACACACACAAACTTGTGTGAAGTGAGGGGCACTCTTATCGTTATATCATACGTCATCTTGCATCGCATTCAATGTTTGTGTTTACATAAACCCTCAAAGCTGGACATTGGACGGGCTAGCGCCCCTCAAAAAATGCTAAATTGTACCGGTATGTTTCTAGTACTGTAACTTCTGACGTCATGTGGGTCTAAGGGTTTTATATTATTATGTCATCATGCTGATGGTATTAAGGTATTACAAATTTAGACATGGGAAAACTTCCTTAGGAGAGGAAGGGACTGCACACTCCAGAGACGCTCAGGACAAGATAATTTTTGTTTCATTGCTTTATTTGCACAACGCAGTAGTACATTATGTTGTCTGTTACATTGTTTTATTATTTTTTGCATTCTTCACCTGCCCACTTTGATACATTTGTATTATGTACTACTTTTGTATAGCAGAGGCGGAGTATTCCAATCATGGGTTTTATAAATTACTGTGAAAATCACACCTGTGTACATGCAAAGCACCTGACGAAGCCTACACGGCTAAACGCGTCGTGCAGATAAAGCAACGAAGCAAAAATAATCTTGTCCTGAGCGTCTCTGGAGTGTGCGGTCCCTTCCTCTAATAAGGAAGTTGTCCCTGGTAAATATATATATATATATATATATATATATATATATATATATATATATATATAGTCTAAGGTATGAAGTGGCAAATACACTTCCCTGAATGTTGAATTTCATGTTGCAGATGACGTGAACCAATCTAAGAACACACCAAAGAGTCTGTCTAGTTGAATTGAATTGTCGACCGTGTCTCAGCACTGAGATCCAATAACACAATTTTGGCTGAATCAGTGTTCATGCGAATGTCCTTTACATCCTTAAGCCATTCTGACCTGAGATCAGATTCATACGAGGTTTCCACTGGACACACCATAGACTGTAAAAAATATGGACAAAGCGTTCGCCGGGTCTAACATGGACGTAAAATGAAGCCTGTTATTCCTGCACTGTAAGTCGCCATCTTTCTAGATCCGTTTGGTACCAGCTGGCCATTGGCTGGCTCCGTTTTGGACCAGCTGGCCATTGGCTGCCCAGACAACGAGGCGGGACTTCCCCCATTCTTCTCCGTTGGTTTTTATTTTGACTCGAGTGGGAGGGGAATCCCGATCATAGACTGTAACGGTAGCCACGCCCCTCAGAACATACGCGATGTTTTTTTTTCTTTATGGTCATTTTTTTAATTAATGGGACCATAATTTTCCAAAAAGAATATTATGACATTAGAAATGAGACTTTAAACTAGTGACTGGAAGAAGAAAGTATTCATGACCATGTTTATTAAGGTAATACAGTCTAGGTGAAGTTGGGCCAAAATACATGGGCCTCTATGGAGCTATGGGGCTTTTTGGGTCCAGTCCAGCGCCACAACAGGCCATTATTATGAACTACCGATTTCAAATGAGGCTTCACGAAATATCTGGCTGACTGCCCCCCTGGGACACACACTGGTCTGATTAACCCATTCTGACCTGAGATCAGATTCTAGAAATGTCAGTCGCTCTTCGATTTTTCAAAAATAGCAGACCTACAAGCTCATATCGCGCCACTCGGTGGCGCGATATGAGCTTGTAGATCTGCTATTTTTAAATAGCTAAAGCATAACATGATGCTGACACCAAAATGGGTGCCCGTTCAGAATGGGTTAATTAGAGCAGTTTAGTGCATTTTTAGTTAAACAGTTACGTTTTTGATACACAATCATTTTTTTATTAGGCTATTGAGCTATTGAGCTATTTTACCTATAAAGAGTACATTGATATAGTCTTTGGTTGCTAATTACAGAAGGGTCCAGCTGGGAGGCTACCTGTTTTAGTAGGCACTTAATATGTGCAATAAAGCCATTGGAAACTAGGTCTCCACCAGGAGGTTAGGAGTGTGTGTGATGTTTGGCAAAATGTTTAGGAGTAATATAAACATGTTTTTTTGTTTGTTTCTTTGTTTCTTGCAACAATGTTCTTCATTTTGTTGAGGAAATGCAGAGCCAGATCACTCATAGCATCTCTAAGGATAGAATTCTGGATGAGCAGGACATGTGCAGCATTTTGTACAAAACGGGCCACACCTGCAAACTTTGGAAGGCAATCTTAGCCAATCAGTGTAGAATCTGAGAAATCCAACAGACTCGTCTTGATCACATGACTACAGAGATCATGTGTACCGATTTGGATGAAATCTGTGCGACTAACATAAACAATGTGTTTTGCAGAAATCTGCCTCATGGTGGCGCTATAACCGGCAGATGTGGAGGGATGCAGGGAAAATGTTTTTTCCATGGCCTCTAGGGAGTGTGCATACATAACTTGTATACAGATCGATGCAGTTATAGGTCAAAACAGGAATTAGCCTGTTATAGCGCCACCGTGAGGCTGATTTGGGGGGGAAATAGTGGCACGTCGTCCTCGGCCTAGTGGAAATGTGTGTGTATAATTTCATGGAAATCGGACACTGTGTTTGTGATTTGTGGCATTTTGTTCGAAACGGAAAAAACATGTGAGCTTTGGAAGCCAATCTTAGCCAATCAGGATGGAAGATGGGAAATTGTGCAGATCCGTGTTGATCACATGACTATGGAGATAGTGTATACCGAATTGTGTGATGTATGGATAAAATGTGTACGAGTTATCTACATAAATGTGTTTTGCCTAAATCGGCCTCATGGTGGCGCTATAACAGGCCGTTGAGGAATATTTGGGGCAGAGGTTCGTCGTTGGCATCCAGGGAGTGTGTGTGCAAAGTTTGGCATGGATCGGGCCAACGGTGCCGGAGATTAGCTGGTAACAGACAGACGGAAGGACGGACGGAAGGACGGACGGACGGACACACGGACGGAGTGCAAAACATACTCTCTCCTCATGCCTTCGGCCTGGTGGAGACAAAAAGCCTGATGGAGCTGTTTACTGTTTGTCAGTTTGTCAGTTGGCAAACAGTAAGGAATATTCTTGGCAGGGTGTCAAGGCAGCATGTTGATGTCTTGAGATGTATTTAGTCAATATAGTTTTGTAGTCAATGGCATTCAACTGCATGGGGCTATTTATCAACCTACGTTTATGTTAATGTTGAAGCAAACATGAAACAAGAAACAAAATGTGTCACATTTTTGTTTCATTTGGAACTATTGAATGTTTGTTTAATGTTTTCAATTAGATCCCTAAAGAAGAATCAAACCCTTTGCATTAATCAGTGGATGCGCTCAGCAGCTATTTGTGCCGATGGCGGTTTGTCAGCTTCCTGAAGGCTGTACACCACGGCTGACACAGCCCTGGGTAGGCACTACTGGCCTGGCACACTTTTCTAGTTTTAAGCTGTGGCCGCTAACTATAATTATTATGTCAATATACCGTACGTTCAAAGTTCAAAGTAGTTATTTTCCTAATAAAGTTGTTTTTATTTGTTTCGTTTTGTAAAGTGACAAGCACTATAAATTACATTATTAAAATAATATGGCATAATGGAAAATAAGTATTATTTTCTATTCAATAACAGTTGTGTCAAGTTTATGATTTACTTGTCAATGTTTGTCAATGTTTATACCATTAAACCGTAAAAAACCTACATTTATCGATTTTCCACTTTCTATCATACTGTACCTCTGCGTACCCCTTGAGGTACACATACCCCCATTTGAGAAACACTGCCCTACTACCAGTCTGGGATGTAACAATTAAAGCATTCTATTATTCTCTCCCATGCTCAGTTTAAGAGTAGCCTACAGTATGAGCAAATACACAGTACTCACAAATACTATGTGAGACCGCACAGATACATGCACGCTCACGCACGCACGCATTGTGGCAAACAACCAGGGAAAACAGCCAGGCCTATTCCCCACAGAATGAGGCTGGGGGAGGTGATAGAGGGAGTATATCACCCTGTACAGGTATTGCAGCCAATGGGAGCCTGGACATGGACGCACCTGCAGCCGGTAAGGCAATCACCAGAAGCTTTTAAAGAGCCGACGCCCAAGCTGTCTGGTGAGTGAGTTTGAACTAATGGAGGAGTGAGGAAGGAGGAATCACTCTGTTCATGAGGAGGCTGGTATGAGGGAGATCTCACAAGCCGACTGAACTCCACAAGGGAGAGCCTACAGCACTCTCCCCCAACTGAGTAAAGTAGTCACTAGCTCTCTCTCTGCTCTGCCCATAGGACTGCATGTGGATAGAAGCCCAAGCCCCTGACAAGAGGAACCCTGTGTTGACGTTTTGCCCCGTTTTCCCCTTTCCCTAACACTTTAATAAAAGACAATACTAAAAAACAATTTTATTGTGAATCTGTGCCTATTCTCCCCTGGGTTGCCACAGCACGCACACACGCTCGCACACACACACACACACACACACACACACACACACACACACACACACACACACACACACACACACACACACACACACCATTACACTAAAGATCGCAATAATCTGATATAAATCCTTGCGGGAGGGTTAAATCGAGTTCATACTTGGTATTGTAGCCTACAGCAGGGACCTGAAAACTATTTTGTTTATCCCATGAACTCGCACATTTATAATTACTAAAGGTAGTTAAACTGCCTCCCCCTGGCCAGCCGGGGTGCCTGATGGAGGGGAAAGGAACTGGTTTGAATAACGTGTTCCTTCCACGCGCTACGTCCAACCAGGGAAACTCCCCCCTGTCAGGTGTAAAGGAGCAACTTGGACACTCAGGCATGAAGGAAGCATGAGTTCAAGTCCGTTGCTCTCCCCTTGTCCCCCATATATGGGGACTAGGTTGCTCTCCCCTTGTCCCCCATATATGGGGACTAGGTTGGCAGAGGGTGTGTAGAGCCCAGGATCACATTAGATGATTGACACAGGGGTGAAAAATGGGTTACAAAATCGTGGGATAAAAATATATATATAAAAAAAGAAGAGGTAGTTACAATATTACATCCTACAGTATTACATCCTACAGCTAACCACAATGATATGTGAGTTAGTGTAACTCTTAGTGAGAAAACCCTTGACCTGCATTTTTCACATCTGCCTTTTATACCACCACCGGGAGGCCGACTTTTGTATTACTGCTCCATATTTTCATATATATATATTTCATATTATATATTATATATATTCCTAATTGGCTAAGATTCCAGCTTCCAACGTTTGCAGGACTGGCCCGTTTTGAACAAAAAGCCTCAAATCAAAGCGTGCAATTTATGTGAACTTTTTCATGCACTTCCCTACTAGGCTGAGGAATAAATCCCACCCTTTTCATTTTTGCTAAACACATTTTTGAAACAAAATGCCTCAAATCATGAATTTGAACGTCCAATTGCCATCAAGGTCGAAAGACAAAAATGGCGGGTGATTATAACACCACAAGGAGGCCACAAACACCTGACCTGGCCTGGTGGAGACCTGTGCTCTGAGGAGCACTTTTTCTAGAAAGTACTTGTAACTACTAGCAGCCATTATCCCCAAATTTCACCGGTCTGCAACCACCAGGCAGTCCTGACCACTGGACGCTATAGGTTGAAAGTTGTTAAAGGGACACTTCACCCTTTTTGCAAAAAAATATATGTTAATGACGTTTAGAAGCTTTAGATCACTTTCCTGGGGGTATTTATGTGTGTAATATGTGGTTTTAGTTATTTTAGATTTTAGCAGTGAGCCTGTTGTCTCTGATGTCATGGACACTGGTCTCACTACCTTCCTGGACTACAATTCCCATAATTCTTTGGTGCACTGCTCCTCCTTGCGGATAGGGGAAGAGCTGTCTTACTGAGACAACATGTAGTCCAGGAAGGAAGTGAGCCCAGTGTCCATAACATCAGAGACAACAGGCTCACTGCTACAATCTAAAATATCTAAAACCACATATTACACACATAAATACCCCCAGGAAAGTGTTCTAAAGGTTCTAAACGTCATTAACATATATTTTTGTGCAAAAAGGGTGAAGTGTCCCTTTAACGGTGTAAATAATTTTGGTATCCTCTCTGAAGCAACGTTATGGATAACTAACATATTTTGTAATTGTACCATAAAAATCACACCTGTGTGAACGAATTAAGTGAGGGGCGCTAATATATTAAAGTCTATCTCATGTTAGAGACTATTACTATTTCTATGCAGCCCAACTTAGATTTGTTGCTTTATGATGTGGCAACGACTCAGACGCCAAATGGAAAAGCATAGAACTAAGTGAACAGGATATCCCAATACAAGCCATGTTAGGTGATAAACAATTAGCCAAAGCCAGTTTAGATAAACTAGATCCAATCACATCTTTCACACTACAGACATGGCACACCCTCGTCAAACAACTAAAAATAGAAAAGCAATCAAAAATACTGAGATGGGTTGCCTTTGATACGGCATTTAAGCCAGCGATACTAGATCTGGGAAAAACTGAATCCATTCTCTTCGGATCAAATAGTAATCTCAGCAAGGCAGATGGCTTCTTGGTTAGAGTGGGTGACAATATTATCACACGAAAAGATCAAATGACCTACCTAGGTTCCATCCTGGAGGCCAATCTTTCCGGTGATAAAATGGCCACCAACGTAATCAAAAAAGTCAATCAAAGAACAAGATTCCTTTACAGGATCTCCTCACTGGTCAGCAAAAACACCTTGAAGACCTTAACAGGAGCCCTCGTACAAGGTTTCTTTGACTATGCATTCACCTCTTGGTACCTCAAAGGCACCTCAAATAGTGGAGGATATTAATGACACGATCGTTCAATTTATGGTACAAGCACCAAATTTGGTACACAAGTGCTTCAGAACCTACTCTCTCAGAAAAGTACGTTGTCCACTAAATGGCCACCATTTTTCAAGATGGCCGCCAAATGAAAAGGGCCTTTTGTGGCGGTTCTGGACAACCGTGGGTCCGACCGACTCGAGACCGGGCACTGCACTCCCTGTGGGTGTGTGGAACGTGTGTGTCGAATTTGAAGTCGGTGGGGCGAACGGTTATCGGGTGGATTACAGATGTACAGACACACACACAGACTTGAATATATGTCAATGGGCAATGCCCATTGGGGTTTTCTTTAGATGATGGGTAAGAAGAGAGAGATGTGATGTCAGGTGGTGTGGGCTAAGAAGTGGTCAGGGCTATATGAGATGTACAGTAAGTGCAAAGAGAGATGGTGAGGGATGGAGAAAATTATTTGTACCAATTGACCAGACAGTAGACAGTAGTGTAACAGGTTAAGGTGAGTATAGAGATGGAAATGTTCTAGCAAGAGAAGCCAATGTATTGAGAATATGGGACATATGTGTCAGGAGTTATTTGTGACAGAAGGCTACCAGTGAGAGGAAGATGTATACGATGGTAGTGAGACCAGCCATGCCGTACAGTTGGAAACGGTGGCACTGATGAAAAGGAGGCACAGCTGGAGGTGGCAGAATTAAGGATGCTATGGTTCTCATTAGGAGTGAAAAGGAAGGACATTATCAGAAATTCTGAATTAGAGGATCAGCCCAGGTTAGAAGGTTTGGGGATAAAGCAAGAGAGGTGAGGTTGAAATGGTTTAGGCATGTGAAAAGGAGGGATGAGGGTACATTGGGAGAAGGATGCTGAAGATGTAGCTGCCAGGTAAGAGGATGGCCAAAGACGAGGTTTAAGGATGCTGTGAGAGATGACATGAAGGTGGCAGGTCACAGAGGAAGATGCAGAAAACAAAACCAAATGGGGTCCATGTGTGGTCCAGCCCTATGGAATGTAAAATTCAAGCATGTGCTAATGAAAAGTATTTAAAATATATAGTTTTGATGCTCATCCTAGATCCTACTACTATAGGGGATGCAAAGCAATATGTCCGTTTATCCGTCCGACTTCTCCTACCAAATCACTCCGTTAGCACACATCTCTCTATTCACAAAAAATGATGCATGCCACAGAAATCCATCTGCACTACATTGCATCCATGTCATATTTACTGTACAAATATTGCTTTTGTATGACATACTGTTATTGCACAACATTTCACTGTGATGCAAATTACATTACAATTTCCACATTAACCGACCGTACAGTATGGTACCATGCAGTAAGGTACAGTACGGTACAGTATGGTACAGTACGGTACGGTACAGTACAGTACAGTACGGTACGGTACTGTACTGTACTGTACGGTACGGTACGGTACGGTACGGTACGGTACGGTACGGTACGGTACTGTACTGTACTGTACTGTACTGTACTGTACTGTATGGTACTGTACTGTACTGTACTGTACTGTACAGTACAGTACAGTACAGTATGGTACAGTATGGTACAGTATGATGCCCTACAGTGCCGTACAGTATTATACAGTAGTATGGTACAGTACATCACAAAGGTATAGCCAAATATATGCTGAAATGCAAAACCAGTCTAATTTTGGTGGCCATCTTTAAATATCACCGCCATATTGGATTTTTGGATGGCTCGGTTTAAAAAGTTAAAGAGTTGACCAAAGGAATGTTCACGGCAAATGTCATGCTTGTATCACCAAGCGAACAACCGCTCCAATGATCTGCTAATAGCACAAATTCTGTGTGTGTGTACGTCTGTAATCCACATAACTCGAGAACCGTTTGCCCCACCGACTTCAAATTCGACACACACGTTCCACACACCCACAGGGAGTGCAGTGCCCGGTTTCGTCGTGTGCCAATTTTGGTGCTTGTACCATAAAGTGAACGATTCTCATGAAATATTGACTTAATATCCTCCACTAAAAGGCCCTTAAAACAAGGCTCCAGACCTCCCAAAACAAACTGGTCAGGCTCCTACTTGGCCTCACCCCCCGAACCCACCTCACCCCTGCCCACAAAGGGCACCTAAAGATGGCTGCAATTCGAAACTGGCCTCTGTAAAATCTGAATCCCCCCCCCCCATTTCCCCTCACTGTATATGTATATGTATCTTTTCCCTTTTTGCTTCCTATATGATGAATTCCTGTTCTGTTCTTTAGCTACATAGAAATGTCTATTTGTATGTCTCTAAATGTTTTGATGAATTGAACAATGTGGACCCTTTTGTAAACAAGTGTAATGCTTAATTGGGTCGTCCACTCACAGTTAACAGTCTTTGTATTGAGTTTGTGCTTGAAATGTACTGTAAATTCTGCAAACTGTTAATAAATATTTCAATTAAATCAATCAATCAAAATCAGAGGTTTAAGTTTTGGTTCTCCAATCATGACATCACATCCTACTACAGTATAAGCTTATGGAAGAAAACCGGTTACAGAGCTTTCAGAAACTGAGAGATACATATTATCTAGAAAAGGAAGATTTCTTTAGATATCTCCAACTACGTCACTATTTCAATCAAGAAATTCAGAACCGTGAACCACAAATGAATCAAAGTAAACGTATTAATTTAATTGCTCAGGCTCATACGAAAGGAACAAAGAGAATAGTATCAAAATTATATAAAAGTATTTCAGACTCCAGAAAGCATACAACCGATTACATCAAAGAGAAATGGGAGAAAGAACTGAATGCCCAAATCACAAGTGAACAAAGGTTAAATATTTGCAGAACACAACACACAACTTCAAGTTCCAACGCCTGGCGTGAATTCTGCTGGAAAAACACCTCCCGCTTTTTTATCACTCCTAAACTTAAATCAAAACAGCTTGGAATATCCCAGTTGTGCTGGAGAAACTGTGGAGAGGTAGATGTAAATCACTATCATGACATTGTTTTCTGGGGTTGCTCTGAAATTCTCACCTTTTGGAAAAATGTCACAGAGAAATTACAGGAGATTCTGGGCTTTCAAATATTAGATTCTAGCTTGTTTGATGCTATATTTGGGAGATTTACCAGATGAAATTATGGGAAGTGACAGATATCTGATGAAAATCTTTCTGGCTGCAGGGAAGAAAGCCATTACTCGGAAATGGCTACAGGTAGATCCTCCTTCCATAGATGAATGGTTCCAGATAGTCTCAGAAATATTCGACATGGAGAGAATGACTGCTGTTTGATTATACTACTGAACAATAGGTGAGCTAGGAACCAGAATGTTTGGCTTTTTTTTCTTTTTTTCCCCTTTGTTTTCTGTTCTTTTTCTCCGAATGTAAACAAAATATATGATCCTTGAATCCTTGACACAATTACTCATGTGTATGATACATAGATGCTTATATTTCTAGAGGGTGACCCCATGGATGGGATGGTAACTGATGTTATTTATTTTCTTTATGTGTGTGTGTGTGTGTGTGTGTGTGTGTGTGTGTGTGTGTGTGTGTGTGTGTGTGTGTGTGTGTGTGTGTGTGTGTGTGTGTGTGTGTGTGTGTGTGTACGCGTACGCTCACATATTGTTTGCATTTTATTATTATCCTGTCTGTGTGTGATCTCCTACAATTATAGCATTTATCTACTGTTTATTTACTGAGTTGGCAACACATACTGTAATGTTCAATTGTTTGTCTTTTTGCTTTCTGTATGTCCTTGTCTATTTCTGTTCATGAAAAATGAATAAAATTTAAGATAAAAGTCTATCTCATGTTGATTAGGTGATATAAAACAAACGGTGCAAACACAAACATGAAACGCCATTAACAATAAAGGGACACTATGACGTAAATGACACATTATGACGTAAATCTTCCCTGCATTGTCAATGCATTTACAACACAAAACATTGAACTAAAGACAAACATTAAACCTGTGTATAGGAGGGGCTGGCGCCCCTCAAAAATCACATGACAGCTCAAAATTTTTGTCAGTAACTGTAGGCTATGCACAATTTCTTGCAACTAGTTGCGTAGGTGTGGACTGGGAGATTGATTGATCGATTGATCGATCACTTCATGCAAGTTAGCAGCTCAGGTATAATACTGTAGACTTAGGTCATGCACAAGTAGGCTACTGTACAAACAAAACCACATCAATAATGCACAATACAGTAGTATCCAAACTGGAACTTTTACAAAGGCTACTACATAATTATGTACATATTGGGCACAGTGATGAAGTTTGTGTAGTGGCACACAGCACGTGTTTCCGATGCAGATGTTTTGTTTGTTCTATACCCCCTCTTGTTTTGTCTGCTGGGATTTGTTGCTGCTGATTATATTAAGAGGTCAAGTACAAATGCTGTGAGTCAGAGCAGCAATTTCATGTTTGCAGTTCATGGAAGTGCAGTGCAGTCAATTAAACCAATTTGAAATAAGTGAGGGTTTTGACATTTGAAGTGTTTCAAAATATGTTAGAGAGAGAGATCATGAATGATCACTACCTCACTACTCAACTTGAACATTGAATGGAATCAAAGCTGTAAGAAGAGAAGGGTTTCCATGACTCCCAACTCTTATCTGCATCCAGTCCTACCATCACAACATCACCAACAGGAAATGTCCCACATTTCCCTTACAGTTTATATATTTCAGCTGAATTCTGTTCCCTTACGTGAATACCATGAATGAGGTTTTGCTTTGGGATTATTATGAGTATTATTGTGTTACGTTCTGCTATGTCTTACTTTATGGAACAATGTTTTAAAATAGGGTTCAGAATCAAAATCTTTTTGTTCTGCATAGAAGCCACGGAAGTTGACGCAACATTTGCCCTCTTAATTTTGCGTTGAGGCAGTATTCAAATCAGACGTAAATCCTAAGAAAATAAGTTAAATTGGTCAAAGCCATGTAAAGGGTTCTTTACTTGCAAACTGTTCATCCAGTAGGCCTATACTTCAAGCTTCACATTATGGGTTGAAAATGTAAAATGGTAGAAAAGCTCTTGGCCCAGCTACAGTACTGTATTTGTAAGAATAGCAATTATGTTTCACATGGCTGCAGTGAAATACATTAAGGGACTGGAACAAATGTGTGTTTTTCTTTTAGCTCATTCCATTGTAAAATATCACATTACACTTTGTTTACTATTAGCTAAGCCCACCAAGGAATGTTTTCCTGTAGTAAAAGGCATGCCTTTGGGGCACTTAAGGTCTGAGATAAGAGCACCGCGCAGGCATCTGTATATTACCTGACAACCTTTAATGGGGTGATAAAATGTTATGTGAGCCTTTAATGCAGTGGTTCTCAAGGTGGGGTCCGGGGACCCCCAGGGGTCCTTGTGGGGTTTCTAGGGAGTCCCCATGCTAAATGTGCTAATACAGCATCACAATCATTTTAACCACTTTATCCATTTATACGTTGGCGAATGGCAGATGTACAAGCTCAAAGTGCATCACTTAGGTTCCTGCAGGACAAATACCGGTACTTGAAATGCTTAGTATGAGGTATAAAGTACAGCAGCATTGTGTTCATACAACAGAAAGATTGAGTATTTGGATAAGACTGACGTTATGTATCGTTCCGGACCTTTCACTGCTTCGTCTCAACCATTTCTACATATGGCTCTGGTCTCAGCCACCACGGTGTATTTTTTGACATTCCGTTTCTCTCCAACGTTGTTGAAGCAGCCATACACTACACAGGTTCATCCCGATGTTCTGGGCATCTTTGTAAAGTTAGTGTTAGTGAAAAGCATGTAAAAGAGTAACGTTTGAGCAGACTAACATCAGTCACTCTACCATTCAATGTAGTAGAGCCGACTGTTTACACCGCAGATATGTCGTCTCCGCCTACAGGAAATACGTTGCCTGCGACCATGAGACCAGTTTCTGAATCGCTCTATAGACTAGAGATGAAGATACAAGGTTCCTGCCTAACAGCAATGAGATTATGCCAGTCTTACTGTAGTCTCCCTTCAGGCAGAGGCGATCAGCACACATGTGCTGCAGTACCGTATCTTTCTGTACACCCCTGTATACCGCACACCTGAGGTGTCGCTACAAACAAGCCAGTATCAGACGATTGACAGTGGCTTATAATGACTGTATGAGGTTGCTACTGAGAGCTCCAAGAAGCTCCAGTGCAAGCCAGATGTTTGTCAGTGTCGGGGTCCCCACCTGCCCTGCTGTGCTACGCAATCTTATGTATACTATAGATTTATGTGTAGGTCAGTAAATTACATCATTGATGTCATAACTAGCCCTATACGTAGTTTGATCAGGTTCTACTCTAGACTGTGGAACCATTGGTGCACTTGTCTGTATGTTCGAAATTGAATTGTATATTTCTTTCTATATTCTTTTTGAGGGGCGCCAGCCCCTCCTATACACAGGTTTAATGTTTGTCTTTAGTTCAATGTTTGTTTTGTAAACGCCATTGACAATGAAGGGACAATTTACATCATAATGTGCCTCATTACGTCATATTGTCTCTTTATTGTTAATGGCGTTTAATGTTTGTGTTGGCACCGTTTGTTTTACATCACCATTACATCACCTAATCAACATGAGTTAGACTTTAATATATATATTTTTGTGATATGGATTCCCCTGAGTCTGAAATAAAGAGGACAGACAAACAAACAGGTCCTGTGACTGTCTAGTGTGGACAACAACAGGGTGGGAGTTTGTTTCCTTAACCCAGGGCTATACGATCTCCATCTCTTCTCATTTCTCTCTCTTTCACTTCCCATAGACCTGTCTGGTTCTCTCTCTCTCTCTTGTTTACAGCCCCTTTCCCCCCTTTCCATTCTCTCCTCTTTATCTCTGCCTTCCCTGTTCCCGTTCTAATTCTGTTTGGGCCGGTTCCTAGTCTGCAGTCTGTCATATGGACTTGATGTTATCATGTTAATCTGCAAGTAGATTTTTTGAGAGGCATGCAATTGTGTGTGTGTGCGTGTGTGTGTGTGTGTGTGTGTGTGTGCGTGCGTGCGTGCGTGCGTGCGTGCGTGCGTGTGTGTGTGTGTGTGTGTGTGTGTGTGTGTGTGTGTGTGTGTGTGTGTGTGTGTGTGTGTGTGTGTGTGTGTGTGTGTGTGTGTGTGTGTGTGTGTGTGTGTGTGTGTGTGTGACTATAGTAACAGAGTTGTACAATGTTGTCAGTCTCCCTGAAACACATATTGACACAACATAAGTTATATATAGAGACAAAATAGTGGTTCAGTCCAAAATAAACTTTTCCAGTAGATGAGGAAGTTGGATAACAGTATCAGGAAGGGAAACAAGTCAAACAACACTAGGCCTAGCTATATTAAATGTTATATTTTTGGACCAGATTCCAGTCCTTAGTCGGTGTGTATAATCCTTATCAGTGGTTCCCAACCTGTTCGCCTTCCAACCGTCTGACCACTTAACACGGCACGGCAGTCATTCGGCATGCCGTGTTAAGTGCTCAGATGGGTGGGCCACGTGCATTTTCATGCACGTGTTTATTTTAAAGACCAATCAATTGATTGAACTAATGGAGTAGGCTATAGCCTACTTTAAGTTCCTATTTACCTGTATCTCAATGAAAACTGATTTTTCAACATTTTGTTGAACTTATCCGAATGTTAGTGAGCTCAGCCCGCCTAGGACTTGTAGACTGCGGAGGTCCTAGGTATGATTCCAGCTCTCAACAATGTGTCAAAGTGTCCCTGAACTTGAAGCAAGACATTTAACCCCTAACTGCTCCCCCTCCGTGCTCCTCAGTGGGGAACAGTAAGCTGGCCTGGGTAAAGCCGGAAATTAAAGTTCCCCTGTGTGGGTAACAAAACAATCAAGCCCAAAGTCGCAGACATGGCGACACTGTATAGATACAATTATGGCCAGGTTATCTCAGGCTCTCTTCTTATCAGAGACATGTATTGCTTCAGCCTGGACATCTGGCCTTTGAGCCACAGCCCACAGAAGCTCTGGAGCCTTCAGGAGTCTTCTGGAGCCTTCTGGAGCCTTCAGCCTGGACATCTGGCCTTTGAGCCACAGCCCACAGAAGCTCTGGAGCCTTCAGGAGTCTTCTGGAGCCTTCTGGAGCCTTCAGCCTGGACATCTGGCCTTTGAGCCACAGCCCACAGAAGCTCTGGAGGGAGGGATGGAGTGGCACCGAGCCTGGAGACTAGATAACTGACCGAGTGACAGGTTGCAGCAGGTTTGAAACAACTGGGAAAGTCTGGGTGGTGGAAGTAAAGATTGAGTATTGGCTTCCTCTGCCTTAGGGCAGTGGTTCTCAGAAACAAAAACAAAAATCACACCCGTGTGAAGTGAGGGCCGCTCTTATCATCGTACATCATCAGACACATGATGTAAATTCTACACTAATAGCTGAATATAGGAGGGGCTATATATCCTAAATAAATCACATATTGCGACTGACAACTGAATGCAGATCTGGTTAAAAACAAGGCAACGTTGCCATTAGAAACATTAAACAGTTAAGAACATTAAAAAGGTTGGATTTTACAATGATAATGCTTTTCTTTAACTGTCAAAATATATTTGGACGCAATCCTCTTGTAAACATGCAGCTTTTATTAGTAGGCCTAACTGCAATTTGAATACCATATTATTTGTTGTAATTGTAACTGATTGCACTCACATTTATGTGGTAATTTAACCCATTCTGACCGGGCACCCATTTTGGTGTCAGCATCATGTTATGCTTTAGCTATTTAAAAATAGCAGATCTACAAGCTCATATCGCGCCACCGAGTGGCGCGATACGAGCTTGTAGGTCTGCTATTTTTGAAAAATCGAAGAGCGACTGACATTTTTAGAATCTGATCTCAGGTCAGAATGGGTTCATCAGACCAGTGTGTGTCCGGCGGAAACCTCGTATGAATCTGATCTCAGGTCAGAATGGGTTGATCAGACCAGTGTGTGTGTCCAGTGGAAACCTCGTATGAATCTGATCTCAGGTCAGAATGGGTTAACTATTGTATAATTTCCGCAATCCGTTATTTCTAAACCCGGAGGGGGTTTGTCCACTTTGCACACGTCTCCAAATCTAGTGGATTGTCATGAAACTTGAACGTGTTCATGCATGAACCATTTGAGTGACATTATGGCCTTTCTTCAAGCGCAGCCAAAATGTCAACTTTCCACACCAGTTAGGTACGTCCATAGACTGTAAGAAACATGGACAAAGCGTTCCCCGGGTCTAACATGGACGTAAAATGAAGCCTGTTATAGAGCACCGAAGTCTGACGTCACTTTCAGTAGAGGGCGTCAGTCCCCAGGTTCATGTATTTGTTTAGTTGCATTGAAATCCCCATTGAGGCGATTTTAGATCGCCTCATATAAGAACTGTCTTTGAAAAATAAACATGTCACCCCGGCCGCTTCACTCATATGGATATGAAGAATCAACTGACTGAGAGAAAACGCTAATGTTACTGCTGCTGAATTAGTTAGATTTTCGCTAGAAGCAGACTGTATCATATATGAGTGACTGACTGTTGCAAACGATACAGAGACACCTCCCTGACAATAACGCCGAGACAGCTTGTTTATTGTTGGACCACAACGCTTATAGTAGACGATATTAAGATCACCCCATGTTATTCTCCATAGAGAAATTACTTCCGCGAACCAGGGGAATCGTCGGGATGAGAGAGTTACGTCAGGACTTCGGTGCTCTATTCCTGCACTGTAAGTCGCCATCTTTCTAGATCCGTTTTGGCCCAGCTGGCCATTGGCTGGCTCCGTTTTGGCCCAGCTGGCCATTGGCTGGCCCAGACAACGAGGCGGGACTTCCCCCCTTCTTCTCCGTTGGTTTTTATTTTGACTCGAGTGGGAGGGGAATCCCGATCATAGACTGTAACGGTAGCCACGCCCCTCAGAACATAGGCGACTTTATGGTCATTTCTTTAATTAATGGGACCATAATTTTCCAAAAAGAATATTATGACATTAGAAATGAGACTTTAAACTAGTGACTGGAAGCAGAAAGTATTCATGACCATGTTTATTAAGGTAATACAATCTAGGTGAAGTTGGGCCCAAATACATGGACTTCTATGGGGCTATGGGTTTTTCTGGGTCCAATGACAGCGCCACAACAGGCCATTATATGAACTACGATTTCCTTAGTGGCTTCACAAAATATCTGTCTGACTGCCCCCCCTGGGTATGTCATAATAATCTAATTGGCAGATTACAAAATTGTACAAATTGTGTTCAACAAACACAATAAAAGCTCCTAGCCATTGGGCGGACATGGGGCTTTTAGCATCTTAAGGTCTTTAATTTAGAATAAGTAGATATATTTTGTTTTTATTTTTATCTTTTCTAGTTTGATCTCCTTTCTAATTAATAGATAGATTGCCATCCATGGCATGCATTGCTCACAGGATCATGGAGTATTTTGGTGACCCCATGCCCTTTCCTCTGGTGCCACCCTCAGGCCAAAATCTCGATTTGGAACAGGGAGACATGGTGGATTAAAATGAGAGCAAATCTTGGCACAACTGGGCCTGCCAGATGCACCACGACCTCCACGTGGTGGGCATAGGTACGTACTTTACCACTGTGCCACCCAAATGTGGCACGGTGTGTATTGTATACCCATCTGTATTGTTTTGATTAATTATATAAATCAATCAATTATACATTGGTGTATACATGATAACATCTAGAGTTCAGGCTGTGTGTGTGTGTGTGTGTGTGTGTGTGTGTGTGTGTGTAATTACTTATTTCCAATAAGTAATTAGAAAGTAAGCCTTGCCGAGCCACGAGGCCCATAGGGCAGGAGCCTATCTCCTGTTTCTGTAGCGTGAGGCAGCTTGATGTACAAGTACACCCCCTGGACATGACGCTAGTATGTCGCAGTCTCAGGGTCGGACACTCTAATCAAATGGCCACTGAGCTCTGAGCTGGTTATTGGATTTCCCATGGCATGCATTATTATTTGTGCATAGTGTGGAAGCAATTGCACTGCTGGTGTGCTAGAAGAAGGCACACGGATAAACGATGTTTGTGACGTCCACCCACCCATTAGCAATTAAGCAGTTTTAACCCATTCTGACCGGGCACCCATTTTGGTGTCAGCATCATGTTATGCTTTAGCTATTTTTGTAAAATCGAAGAGCGACTGACATTTTTAGAATCTGATCTCAGGTCAGAATAGGTTCATCAGACCAGTGTGTGTCCGGCGGAAACCTCGTATGAATCTGATCTCAGGTCAGAATGGGTTAATATAAGATGACAACACGGTAGGCCTATATGACCAAATAACGTGTGGCTACCTACTACTAACTGACCCTGTGTTCTGTATTGCCTGTATGCAGGAATTGAACATAAAAGATCCCTCACTATTTAACATACATTTCTATATTTTTGCAATTATATTTTATTATCAATTACCACTTTATTCATTTATTGTATCTTTTTTTCCTACAGTGGCTACAGTGGGTCAAAAAACACAGGGGAAAAAGAAAGGATAAAGTACAATGACTGTACATTATTCTATAGGCACACTGCTGTGTCTGCTACGTTGTTCTTATTACCCCAGAAAAATACATGTATAAAGGAATAGGGTGATACATTGTCCTCTTCCTTTGATGTACAGTTGTGTACAAATGTGCCTTTTTCCTGTCCAAAATCTACCCATAACTGAGACAGTGGGAGGTTGTTTTGGAGCAAATATAGTCTACTGTACACTAGGCTTAGAGCTCTGAGCTCAAGTAAGTAATTGGAAGAAGTTTTGGCAGGATCAGCTTTGACAGCCCCAAGTGACAGCCCCAACTCCAGCCATATAGAGTAGACATCTAAAGCCGATTTTACAACAGACAATTTACCATAGCTGATCATTCAGTCACTAGAAAAGTCTGTCTGTGTATGGCATCCATTGTAACATGCAGTCCAGACCCTCAGTGCCTTAGACAATCTGAAAGGACCCCAGGGCCGCGTCAAGCTAATGATGCAGCCAAAGGTAATCTGCCCCTCAGGCAGAGTATTTAGAAAGTCCTCCTAATCAACGTCAGTGGCAGAAAGACAGAGGGTGCTTGGCTTTCACAAGAATCACAACCAATTAGATTTAGCAAAGGCAGCTTTAAGGACCATTCATTCATTGAAAGAGAGAGACTCAAATCCCTTATGTGGGCTGGTAGCATTCTTTAAAGTTGTTCTTCTCTTCTTCAAATGTCAGATGGTACACAGTGGTGGGAAAGGAAGGAATACAATGACTTCTGAGAACAAGAATGATACGTAGTGGCCTGGGCTGGCTTAGCGGTCCAGGCCCCTTACGCTGGTAATCCACCATGACAGTGTGTCACGGGTTCCACTTCCAATCCTGACTCATTTTTCTCTCTCCCTGTTTCCTGTCTACCTGCTGTACTTCTATCAATAAAGGCAAAAAAGCCCCCAAAATATCTTAAAGAAAACATAATGATATGTAGCTTGAGTCTATATACTGAAAGAGGTCAGGTTAACACGCTGCATTGGGTGTATACAGTATTATGACCTATTAAGACCCAGTACTCAGCTGACCAATTGGGCGGGGTATTTAAGCTCACCTAGGTCTGTGTTCCTTTTGCATTATGCGTTCCTGGTTGTTGTTATAGTATTACCATGTGTTGTTCTTGCTTACTGTAAATGGCTCTGGATTAAGAGTGTCTGCTAAATGCCTAAATTGTAAATTGTAAAGCGCCGTTTGCTCCCACCGCCACCCACCAGTGGGCTCTGCTATTAGCTCTGTTCTCCATGGGAGGTTGTTATTCTACAGCCTATCTATCTCCTGTCCGTGCTCTTAATGTCTAATGATGGAGTCCACCCTAAAACATGATCATCAGGTCTTTTGTTATATAATCTTTTCAAAAAGGTGTACAGTATTTGTTAAAATGTTGTTTTTTGTGGGCATGCACATATATATATATATATATATATATATATATATATATATATATATATGTGTGTGTGTGTGTGTGTGTGTGTGTGTGTGTGTGTGTGTGTGTGTGTGTGTGTGTGTGTGTGTGTGTGTGTGTGTGTGTGTGTGTGTTTTTAAAAATGTCACTGGTGGACACGGGTTTCTGAACTGCCCCTTGAGACACAGACAGAGTAGGAAGAAATGTGGTATTTTATCATTAACATTAATGAGGACCAATTATACGAAGGTAGGTTGAAAAGTGGTGAAGTGGTCCTTTAAAGTATTTGGAACATTCTGTGAGTAGCCTAATATTATGTATGGTTTGATAGTGAAATATAGTTATTCCAGACTATAGTCCAGACTGGTTGAGACTTGTAGCTTCCTCCATGGATTCAGTTTATCTGCCTTTTATATCTCCTCCATTTTCTTTAGTGTTCAAAGCCTGCCACCTAGTGGGACTTCATGTTTAATACAAGTATGAGTGGTAGCCTTAAATGCAAGTGCGTCTCCCGGCGTGTGTTTTGTTTGAGAATGCAAAGTTCTGCGAGTCTGAGGGGTGTTGTATTTTTGGGGAAATTGGAACTTGGAACTTAAAGCCTCGTAGGCCTACCTATTGGCCTACGTACGTAAGGGCATAGCCTACAATTGACAGGTGTGATTAATTAATCCCCATACCATACCATACGTAGCCTACACGCTGCTCACCAAAGGACATGATACGGTTCAGTCCAGCAATCATTTCGGGCCACGAGCCGGGGTAGCAGAATAGTGTTGTCCCGTCCGTGTGCATGAGTTCGTGGAGAAGTCAGTGTAGTGGTGGTATTGACTTCACTAAACAGTAAACACGTTTTCTGCCCCAACTTAAAGTGTGTCATAAAACTAGAAGATAACAAAGTTGACCCCAACAGTCGCAGCAATTAATTATTGGGCGAGTTTTCACCAGAGAGCCAGATGGGGGACTGCTCATAACTCTCTGTAGTCCGATTGTCCGAACTGCAGTGAGGAGACGGCACAGAAAATGAGGGACAGGCAGTGATCGAGGCAGCCAGGTAAAAACGATTTCTCTACACATTGTGCTAATCAGATGCTGCTCAGAGATGCACAGAGAAAGGTTATAAAGTAATACAGATCATGACAGACAAAACGGTTAACACTTAATTATAGTGTGTAGGCGGCAGGCCTACACAACCAAATAAATTGGCTCTTTGCAGCTATGTTTACCACCGCATATACTGCCAGTAACTGCCCAGGCAATAGGCCATACATCTCAGTGAAGAAAATAGTAAAACCCATTAAACACAATGTAAAGACAAAGACAGTTCAGACTTTGACCCTACCATCTGTTGCTTTTCTTGTAGGGATGTTTTGATTCTTCCCTTGCCAAGAAGTGCCACTCCAGAGTCCAGATCTACACAAAAGGTGACACACACACACACACACACACACACACACACACACACACACACACACACACACACACACACACACACACCTTTTTTGCTACTATTTTGAAAAACATTTTTGAATAGTTCAAATAGCCTTAGTGAAGCTAGGGTTCACGTAAGTGTTTCAGGTACAATTACATACAATTACATTACTGACATACTTTGGCCCGTTTTGTCACAGTAAATTAATTGCATTTTTATAACGCTTACTCAAAGCGCTTACAATGGTCTATTCATTCATACATTGGGAGGAAAGCGGTGAACAGTCAACGCCAGCGTTCTCACTTGACACTTCCCACATTCACACACCAATGGTGGAAAGTTACCATGCGAGGCACTGACCGAGTGGACCGACTCATTGGAAGCAATGTGGGGGTCAGTGTCTTGCCCAAGGACACTTGGACATGGATTGTGGACAGGAGGAGCCAGGATTGGAACCTCTTGAGCCACAGTCGCCCCAAAGGTCAAAGCAAAGCTCATACCACATGTCACAGCCATCTTACTGAGATGCACCAGTACATGACTGCATCTTCTCACCTCAGTCGCACTTTCAAACGCAGAACCAAACCACAGAATATGTGAATTAAAAAAAACATTTTCTAGGCGTAGCCCTTTGAAAAACGCAGCCAAGGATCCAAAGAGCTGTTCTGTGGCCATAGCCCTGTTACAAATCAAACTGTTACCATCCCCATTCTCGCCTACAGCCCACAGACAAAGATCCCGAGGCACATCATAATTATGTAGAGTCGACCATTCTATCCTCATCATTCTTGCGTTTACGGTGCGTTTACGGTGCAGGCCTGGAAGTGCGTCTGACACAGCAATTCCCTGGACCATATAAGGCCTTTCTCCAGCTGTCTGCCCCCATGCAGTGCTGAGGACGCTAGGCAGGGGTCAGTGAGCACAGTGTGCAGCCCGGGCCTGACGCACTCAGCTCGCCCACTCCCTGTGAGTCACTCATGAGGAAAAGTCAACCACAGAGCAGGGGGCCATTTCCTGGTAACTGACTGAGGCCCACAAGCTCACAAGCTTGTTTACAGACATTTGCAATAGGAAGAGACGATGGGGCCTCTATTTTCGTCAGTGCCTTACCCTTGAGGGGCAGGCCAGCCCCTCCTATGCCCAGCTTTTCGTGTAAACAAAAACATTGAAGACAAAAGTGAGGACAGAAAAGTTGCAAATTGCGATTGGCCGGAATGACATTTGTCATGATTTGATTGGTTGAGCACTGGTATGATGTTAAGAGCGCCCCTCACTTCACACAGGAGTAATTTTCTTTTTTACTATTTTGAAAAACATTTAGAAATTGTTCAACTAGCCTATCTACATTGACACAGTTAGCTTGTAGATCTACAAGCATACTGTGCGTTGCAACGTGACACGCTGTGAGCTTGTAGATCAGCTATATTTAGCGAAGATAATTAGTGTAGAGAGTGAAAGCCTAGTTGAGAATCCAGTCAATCCAGGTTTAACTAAACCCTATACTTGACTGGTGTCCCCCAGGGATCTACTGTATGCTGAAAATGCTGATCTACAAGCTAACAAAGCGTGTGTAAGCTTGTAAATCTATTTACACAGAATGTTTGCCCCCAGAATAAGGATGATATGGTTCATGTGATTAAGTCAGACATCCTTATATTGAATAAAATGATGGAGGGAACTAGTGCAAATAAGAATAGTTTAGTTTTTTCCCCAGTAGTAATCTTCATGTTTACATCAGCACTTCCTGGGAACAATTCAACTTTCTTTCTAACGAAACCCTTACGGCCCTTTGTCAACGCAATTACTACTACAATGACATGCGGTCATAAACATACAATCAAAACTGTAACACATCTGTGATCTGAGTAGTGACAAAGTTTATCTTCGCTGTCGGGCTAAACCTCATGTGCAAAACTTTTCAGGATTCAAATTAGTAGCAGATCTACAAGCTCAAAAGCTCAAACTTGTAGATCTGCTACTTTTGATGATTTTTGTGATGCTGTAGTAGGATCAAGAAGGGAATTCATTTTCCGAAAAAACACAAAAGAGATGAGAGGTTTCTTTTCCGACAGCAAGCCTCTCAGGTCAAACAGGCCAGCTGGTGATCTCAGACGGCTCAGAATAGGACCTCTTTAATCACAGGCTGAGTCCCTTTGATCTGTCACTTTTAGGGTTCGTGAGTTACTGTTCTTCAGGAAAAGTCAACTCTGGGTTATGCGAGGCCACTGTCCGACTTTTCCATGATGGTTTTAGCCAGAGCAACCGAAGATTCCATGGTCTTTATAGAGCGAAGTTAACTGTTCCTTTCATGCTCGAAACTAGGTTACAGCTGGCTGAGGTCAGATGATACAACATTTATAATGTCTAATGGATTTGGCCATTGCAGTGTGGCGAGGCATGTTGTTACAATATTAGATAGTTTAATTAGGTCACAGCAGTAGTTTATTGCATGGAAAAAAACTGGTTATGTTGAGTTGTGCCAAAGACAAGCATGGACCCGACACATTCGTTCCGCCTAAAGTACATCAATGATTCTTTGGATTAGATCCTTGCAGGGGTTACAGTATGTAACATTTTACCTAGACCTCAAATTCAGGGCTGTAATAATGAACAAGATGGCAGGGTTCCATGGGGATCTCTGCCACCACGTGGTCAGTCATGTATATGACATCACTACTGTGATGTCAATCATATGACATCACTACTATGACGTCAGTACTGTGAGATGTCATTCATCTCCATATCTGGGCAAAGTTTCATCCCTATACAGTAGGAATGAGAAAACATACGTTTACATTGCCAAAGCAGAATGAACAATACAACAATACAGCAATACAATCACACACACACACACACACGCACACACACACACACACACACACACACACACACACACACACACACACACACACACACACACACAGTATTCTGATGAAACAGGCCCTCTTCTAGACAGCTCCTCGCTATGGAGATTGGAGCCGCACAAGCATTACCACCATGACAAGACCTATCCGGTAGCAGAGACAAACGTAGCAGTTCCTGCAAGCGGAGAACATACATTTACTATATGAATACACACACCACAGTGATCATGCTAAGGGTTTCCAATGCAGCCGAGTTCCCCTGAGGTCAACTGAAATGACATGAAACTGTGCTGCTGTTTGAAGGGGAGGTGGGCTGGCCTATATGCTGTTTCACCATCTCTCTCTCTCTTCTATTTATGTCTGTCTGGCTGTTTGTCTCTCTCTCTTTCCATTCGCTCTCTCTGTTAGTCTCTGTGTCTCTCTACCCCTTGATTATTTTCCAAACTGCCACGTTGGTGCAGTGTGTGCACGCGCGCGCGCGTGTGTGTTTTGTGAAAGGGCCGCGTTGACACACACAGAACTATCTGTCTGAACCTCAAACAGACAGGGTTCAGTGCTGTCATTAGTCAACATGACACCATGAACAAACACACACAAACAAACCCAAAAGATAAGGCTCTTCCCCATCTACACTCACACCATGTCTGAGTCAGGGAAGAGGACACCAGCAGCTCTACATTCTGGGTGGGTGGGGGTCTTCTTCATACCCCCCCACACACACCCTTTTATTCACACAACAACAAACCCAGGAGGGGCCGGGTCTGGTGGTATTAGGGGCGTGTCGTATGGTAATATTCTCCAGAGGAAGTGAGCGCAGTGTGGTGGAATGTTTGATGCCATTAGTGGGGAACTGGAGGCTGAGGGAAGGGAGGCTTGGCTAACGGTTAGCCCCGCTACGCATGAGCCCTGGACGGGGACAAGCAGAGGGGAAGGCGCAGCCTGAGACGGATGAAAACTAAACATGCCTCACTTCACAGTGGTGCCGGTGGAGGACCGCGCTCAGACCAACTATGACAGCCTGGAGGGGATTAACTGGGTGGATTACAGAGACACAGGGCAGGGGGGCTTCCCGGGACACCAAGACACTGTCAGCTCTGATGGTGAGTTTCACAACTTTTTTGTCTTGTTTGTTACTCTCATCTTGTTACTCTCCTCTTTGACGCAGTACACACAACAACTCCACTTCATGAGAAGTGCTTGGAAGTTCCTTAAAACATAATTATACGACAGGGTCACAGCGCAGGAGTTGGAACACTCAGGCGAGGCAAAGCGTGGGAACGTTTTACATTGTCCTGAGATCTCCCCTGAACAGCTGGCTTTACGGTTACCATGGCAATTCTCCAGGCCCTGCAAGCAGTCTTTCCCAGCAGCCAGCCAGCCAGCCAGCCGGTCGTTTTTTCTGACAGCTCACTCACAGGGAATGTTTCAGGAGCAACAACGTTTATTGCCGTTTTATCCAGACAATCGTTTAGACAAAACTTCAGGAACTAAAACATTTTTGGTTCTCCCATTTCGTGCCACAGATGCCTGTGGCAGTGACGAAGAGAGACAACAATGTGCCATGCGGGGGGGGGGGGGGGGGGGGGGCATGGCACGGCACGTGAGGGGGGGCTGGGGTGACTGGGCGTTACACCGACCCTGTTGTAACAAGAAAAGGCCTCAAGTGTTTGTTTCACACAAAAGATGGAGCGCTTTGTGCCAGCAGAGGATTTCCTTTCAAGACATGGTGGCTGAGCGGGCTGTCCCACCTCTTCTTTGTGCCTTGGCTTGTCTCTCTCTCTCTCTCTCTCTCTCTCTCTCTCTCTCTCTCTCTCTCTCTCTCTCTCTCTCTCTCTCTTCTCTTCTCTTCTCTTCTCTTCTCTTCTCTTCTCTCTCTCTCTCTCTCTCTCTCTCTCTCTCTCTCTCTCTCTCTCTCTCTCTTCTCTTCTCTTCTCTTCTCTCTCTCTCTCTCTCTCCATATTCAATGTTGATATAGAGTAGACTACTTAATTATACATAATTAAAATCAAGAATCTGAGAAAAAAAAGGCCTGTCAAAGAGATCTGCGTTTTCTCACACCTCTTACAGTTAATTTTAAAACAAAATTAAAACAACATTTTTATTTATGCATATCCCCATCCAGATTTACTGTACGTGCAGTAGACCTGTGTAGATAGTCCCTACATACTGCATATCCAATCATCCATTGGTGATAGATGTATATTCAGGCATATATTCACTGGTGATAGATAGATTTATATTTGACAATCTTATATCTTAAATGAGCTCTCTTTATGCTTCCACTACTATATCATCACTTCAATTCACAATTTCGGCATTGAGCAGGTGCCCTTTATCCAGAGTAACTTACAATGAGCAAGGTAAACGGATACATCAGATGCAGAGAGACAGTGTAGTTCCTCAACTAGGATCACAGGCAAACCAAGAACCTAGCATCAGTCCAAAGACAATCGAAATGTCCCCCAAAGAAATACCATTAAAACTATAGAAACTATAGGATACCAGAAAAGCAATGAAGCTGTAGCATCTGTCTAAATAACATAAAATGACACTGTAACCTTTGCATGCGTCTGCGTGTCATCATCATGCAGACTGCTCCTAACAGAAGGGAGGGAGGACGGAGAGGGGAGGTGGAGGAGGAGGGAGAAGCTGGTATAGCCGCTGGGCAGGATTATATGAGAGAGAGTGGCTCCAATTTGTGTGGGCTGAGGCGGTAAGTGAACGAGAGGGATTGTGTTCGTTAGAGAGTAACCTTTAAATAAAATACACTCCCATGGGAGTGGCCGGCAAAACGAAGCACCCGCGCTCCGGCACCGTTCCAACAGGGTGGCAGGGACACGTGCACCACATGACCCTGGCTGGTCATCCATGTAGGACTGTCTGTCAGAGAGCTCAGCACATCTAAACACAGCCTTGTGGCAGGCTAGTTTTGTGATGGATTTTCTACAGCCTTGAACTAGCTTGAAGAACCTGACTGTGTGTGTGTGTGTGTGTGTGTGTGTGTGTGTGTGTGTGTGTGTGTGTGTGTGTGTGTGTGTGTGTGTCTCTGTGTGTGTCTCCCAAGACATAAGAGAACTGTCCAGTTTAACACAAGTCTTCTGAGTATGATGCAAGTGTGTAATACTTCTAAGAATACACATCAGTAGATTTTCAGTGTTGTGTGGGTGGGTGTGAGAGATGAAGTCGGCTTTGAGGTCAGGCTAAAACACTTGACATAGTGAATTGCTACTAACAGTACATTTCATTACTGGGTTAATGAATAACTCATTATGCCCTTGTGTGGTGCATAGGGCAGGGGCCTATAACCTGTTTCTGTAGTGTGGAAGCGGCCACGATATACAAGTACACCCCCTGGATATGATGCTAGTATGTCATGGGGACCCCAATCCAACCCTTGATGTTGAGTGCCAAGCATGCACTGCCATGCAGGCATTGGCTCCCTTTTTTATAGTATTTCTTTGGTATGACCTGAGCTGATCTATAAGGACATGAAGGTCAAGTGTAAATGCATTATAATCTGCTTTAAACTGTATTATTCCACCTCTGAGTACTCATAATGCTATACTATATTATAATAACACATTATGAGTATTATAACAAGGTCAAGTATCCTAAATACTGTTGGTCGCTCATAAACCTTTGTCCATTATAAGTAAGTACGTACTAAGAAGCCTTGGGAACCAGTGGATCCCGAGCCATGTGGCTCATAGGTCAGGATCCTATCTCCTGTTTCCCTAGCGAGAGACAGCTTGATGAACATCCCCTGGACATGACACTATTGTCACACGGACCCCAATCCAACTGTTGATGCGGAGTGCCAAGCAGGGTGACATTGTGATGCGGAGTGCCAAGCAGGGTGACATTGTGATGCGGAGTGCCAAGCAGGGTGACATTGTGATGCGGAGTGCCAAGCAGGGTGACATTGTGATGCGGAGTGCCAAGCAGGGTGACATTGTGATGCGGAGTGCCAAGCAGGGTGACATTGTGATGCGGAGTGCCAAGCAGGGTGACATTGTGATGCGGAGTGCCAAGCAGGGTGACATTGTGATGCGGAGTGCCAAGCAGGGAGACATTGTGATAATCTTATAATCTCCACCTAGTCTCAGGGCGGACATTCTAACCACAATGCCGCACTGAGCTGGTTGGTCCAGGATCATACTGTGTTATAATTCTCATGTAATACATTTTAATTATTATTACATTATGCATTAGAGTCACTATAAGTGGGTGATTATACTTAAAATGTTATAAGAAGATTATAATGTATTATAAGTATGTAATGCATTATAATAGACATGCTAGGCCTCATTTGCTGCTGTAGAACAGTGGTTCTCACCAGGGGTCCTTGGGGGAGTTCCAGGTGGTCCAGAGCAAAATGTGTTAATACAGCATCACTCATTTTTAACCAGTTTATCCATAAATATGTTGGCTATTCAAAAATAGCAGATATACAAGCTCACCGTGTGTCACTTTGTGCCACGCTGAAAGCTTGTACATCTGCTATTTCTTAACATTTTATTTTAAATCTTGAAAGAAATACAAAACGTCTCTTCATGGGCGTCTTTGTCACAAAACATTTTCAGATGGTAGTCTGCAAATTCATATCAACGTGGGGGTCCTTGACATGAAATACTTTGAGAGACAAATTCATATCAATGTGGGGGTCCTTGACATGAAATACTTTGAGAGACAAATTCATATCAACGTGGGGGTCCTTGACATGAAATACTTTGAGAGCTACTGCTGTAGAAAATGCAGTGGTGGAATAAAGTACTCAATTGGCCTACTACAATACTCTATTACAAGCAAAAGTCAGAAATTCAAAATGTATTGGCATCAAAATGTACTTAAAGTACCAAAAGTTAAAGTACTCATTATACAGAATGTCTCACTTCAAGTTTTCAAATCTATATAAATATTTTGAAAATAGCAGATATAGCCAAATAGCCAAAATGTACATATATAGGGCTGGAGTGGTTACTGCATGTTTTGTAATAATTATCCAAATCTACAAAGTAACTAGTAGATAAAGCTGTCAAATAAATGTAGTGAAGTAAAAGTACTCAAGTGAAGTACAAATACCTCAAAATTGTACTTAAGCATACAGCACTTAAGTAAATGTATTTAGTTTACTTTCCACCTCTGAGAGAGTGTTGGTGTAGTAGAGGGGAGACGAGCATGCTCCAGTGGGCTCAACAACACCATAGCATTCAGTGTAGAGTCAGTGTAGTAGAGGGGAGACGAGCATGCTTCAGTGGGCTCAACAACACCATAGCATTCAGTGTAGAGTCAGTGTAGTAGAGGGGAGACGAGCATGCTTCAGTGGGCTCAACAACACCATAGCATTCAGTGTAGAGTCAGTGTAGTAGAGGGGAGACGAGCATGCTTCAGTGGGCTCAACAACACCATAGCATTCAGTGTAGAGTCAGTGTAGTAGAGGGGAGACGAGCATGCTTCAGTGGGCTCAACAACACCATAGCATTCAGTGTAGAGTCAGTGTAGTAGAGGGGAGACGAGCATGCTTCAGTGGGCTCAACAACACCATAGCATTCAGTGTAGAGTCAGTGTAGTAGAGGGGAGACGAGCATGCTTCAGTGGGCTCAACAACACCATAGCATTCCAGCCTCGGAGGAGGTCGGGATCTCGGGACACGGCGACCTAGTTGTCTCCTTGGATTTGTGGAATGCATGGAAGGCATCGCTCTAAAGCGCAGAGGAATTCTTAACCACTTAAACCCTGGCGTCCTTGTTGTGGGGAAAATATTTTCAGCAAAAGATTTGTCACCTCAATAACAGAAAAAAAAACTAGTATTGAGCCCTGAGGGACTCCGGTCAGCCATGATATGGGGTTTAAGTGGATAAGTATAACTAACCGCCGCCAAGCAATGCTGTAATTCAATACAGTGCATACTGTATATGCATATCAGGATTGTCTCAACAGTGGTATCTTAAATGTAGTGTTACCGTTATTCAAAATAGAGCTGGTTTAGATATATTTTTTCTCATTATGTCCTTAATTGACCTGGAAGTCTGTTGTTGTCCCTCTCTGATTTTGTCTCATTCTTGTCTTTTCCTCTACCTCCTTCTGCTGATTTTCTCTCTCGCTCTCTCTCTCTCTCTCTTTCTCTCTCTCTCTCTCTCTCTCTCTCTCTCTCTCAGCTACATGAGCACAGACGAAGGCTTGTCAGCCAAAATGTTTGTCCATTTTAGGGACAGTAATAAAAAAGGTCAACTCAATCTTGCCACTCTGTGAGACCCATTACTGTTATAAATGTTGCTGATCTAAGAGGAAATCGCATAAACACATAATTTACATAAAATGCTTGCTTTTTAGGCATTTAGTCCTACTTTTACTGGACGTTTTTGAGTGGTGCAACCACTCCTATAGACAGCTATGTGTGTCCCTGGGTCTGTCCGTCCAAGCACGAAAATAGCGTTATAGTGTTTGTTCACCACCAAGTGTCACTGTTGCACAGCCTAACACACAGACACAGTACAGTACAGTACAGTACAGTACAGTACAGTACAGTACAGTACAGTACTGTACAGTACAGTACAGTACCACTCACTTCAGACAGGTCTGATTTTTATTTGGATTTAGTACTAGTAATGTGCTCCTACTCTGACCTATATGAAATGAAGCTGGTGTACGTATGTATGTTAGAGCCATTTTCTATTTATGATGATTTGTATTTATTCTGATTATTATTGCCTGCTTTATGAGTTGTATGTTTTTGCGGTCATTTAATTATTATAATTATGCTGTGGAGGTTTCCCCTCCCCTTTTGAGAAAGGATTTGTAGGTGCAGGGCACCTGACGACAGACAGGAGGAGGACACCAGTCAAGTATAGGGTTTAGTTAAACCTGGATTGACTGGATTCTCAACTAGGCTTTCACTCTCTACACTAATTATCTTTGCTAAATATAGCTGATCTACAAGCTCACAGCGTGTCACGTTGCAACGCACAGTGAGCTTGTAGATCTGCCTTAGTGAAGCTAGGGTTCACGTAAGTGTTTCAGGTACAATTACAGTATAGCAATAGTTGTCTGTACTGACATATTCTGACTCCTTTTGTTTTATTTGAATACCCAGTTTAAGTTCATGTGACTCATTCACTCATGTGAATAAATGTTTTGTTTTGATGCAACTGAATTATCTGATCTCCGTGTGTGATTGAGTGTTCTATACAAGAGGAGACGCGACGCGAGTTGTACAGCAACAATAGACTGCACCACCCCGACCCAGTGGCCTTTGTTTGGAAAGAAAGGCCACGATACTAGTATATTCCTATGAATGTATCCAATTTCAGTGAGCGAAAGATCCTATAGCAGTGGTTCTCAACCAGTGGTCCGGGGACCACCAGTGGTCCTTGAGGAGGTTGCAGGTAAATGATGTAGATTTGCTAAACATGTCACGGTGGCAGAATGACTGAACCCAAATGCAGAGGGAAGTTCAAAATAACTGCTTTATTAAACAAAAAGTCAAGCTTACAAAATAAGTAGCAGTAGCAAAGCAATAAACCAAAGGTCCAATAAGCAAAACCTTTCAGAAGCATGAAGTAGCCACGAGGAAGTCCATGAATGCAAACTCTTCAGTAAATACAAAAAGACAAACCCAAAACATCAAGGTAGAGCAGGGGACAACGACATGAAGCACCGGACAAGGAATTATGTTCTGACAGTTAGTTTGTGCAAGGAGTCCAGTATTTATAGGTGGGTTGATTGTAGCAGAGTTCACAGGTTTGTAATTGGCTGGGCTGATGAGAGTGTAACCAGGTGTGTAACTAGGACTGAGGGCTGCAATGGGAAGTGGGAGTGGCCGAAGTGGAAAGACATACACAACTGGGCAGAGGGAGAGATACAGAAAGAGGGGAATAAACAGGCAGAGGGCCAAATCATGACAGTACCTCCCCCTCAAGGGGTGGATACCAGACGACCAACGACCTTGACCAGGAACGAGCAGGGAGGGTGGAGGGGGCCTGGAGGAGGGAACCTGAGGCAAAGCTGGAGACTTCAGGGGGACGGCCGGGACGATGGCCAGAGGCGGAGCCTGTGACTTCAGGTGGGCGGCCAGGACGATGGCCAGAGGCGGAGCCTGTGAATTCAGGTGGGCGGCCGGGACGATGGCCAGAGGCAGAGCTGCTGAGTTCAGGGGGACGCCCTGGGGGCCGAGACGAGGCGGAGGGGTCATCAGGCGGACGACCGGGAGGCCGAGACATTTGGGCCGAAGGCTCAGTTGGCAACGCCGGAGGTGCTGCAGTCAGAGGCGACGGAGCTGCAGGCACAGTAGGCGGGGCTGCCAGCGCAGGAGGTGGTGCTGCAGGTGGGACTGCAGGCGGTGCTGCAGGTGGGACTGCAGGCGGGACTGCAGGCGGTGCTGCAGGTGGGACTGCAGGCGGGACTGCAGGCGGTGCTGCAGGTGGGACTGCAGGCAGTGCTGCAGGCGGGACTGCAGGCGGGACTGCAGGCGGTGCTGCAGGTGGGACTGCAGGCAGTGCTGCAGGCGGTGCTGCAGGTGGGACTGCAGGCAGTGCTGCAGGTGGGACTGCAGGCACTGGGGGCGGGGCTGCAGGAAACAGGTCTGCAGCGGCCGGAGCTGGAGCTGCAGGAGCTGGGGTTGCAGGAGCAGGAGCTGGAGGAACCAGGACTGCAGCGGATGGAGCTGGAACTGCAGGAGCTGGGGCTGCAGGAGACGTGGAGGATGCTGCAGACTCTGGAGACGGGACCCCAGTAGACACTGCACATCCTGGAGACGAGGAGGATCCAGGAGACGTGGAGGTGGAGGATGCTGCAGACTCTGGAGACGGGACCCCAGTAGACACTGCACATCCTGGAGACGAGGAGGATCCAGGAGACGCGGAGGTGGAGGATGCTGCAGACTCTGGAGACGGGACCCCAGAAGACACTGCACATCCTGGAGACGAGGAGGATCCAGGAGACGTGGAGGTGGAGGATGCTGCAGACTCTGGAGACGGGACCCCAGTAGACACTGCACATCCAGGAGACGAGGAGGATAAAGGAGACATGGAGGGTGCTGCAGGATCTACAGGCAGGGTAGAGGGCGGAGTGCTGGGCAGTAGGGTGGTTTGGATGCCGGGTAGTGGGGTGCTGGGCAGTGAAGACCACTGGGGGTGTAAGGAGCCATGGCGACCACGCCTTCTCCTGGCAGGCCCACGGTTCCCCACACAGAGGGCCAAGCGAGACCCTTCATAAGGGTCCTGGGCTCGAGCTGGCTCAGAGTACACCGGGATTTTAGCAGTCTTGCAAAAATATGAAAGTAAATCCAAAGGCTGGTTCTTTTGTTGATCTGGGACAGGGCAGACAGATGAAAAGCTCACTACTCCAACTCTAATTGACTGGGTAGTTGACTGGGAAGCATGGGTGGTTTCAAAGTCCCTGAGCCTCTCACAGACCACATCCAGGCGGGGGACAAAATGGCTTACCCACGGCCTCTCCTTAAACCACTGCTGCTGGATAGAGATCTCCTCTTGGAGTGCAGCATGCAATGGAGGGGGTGAGGCCATGAAACGAGCAACCACATTTTCAAAGTCATCCACCTTTTGGTGAAAAAGTCTTCGCTCTGCTGGGTTCATATTTGGTCAGAACATACTGTCACGGTGGCAGAATGACTGAACCCAAATGCAGAGGGAAGTTCAAAATAACTGCTTTATTAAACAAAAAGTCAAGCTTACAAAATAAGTAGCAGTAGCAAAGCAATAAACCAAAGGTCCAATAAGCAAAACCTTTCAGAAGCATGAAGTAGCCACGAGGAAGTCCATGAATGCAAACTCTTCAGTAAATACAAAAAGACAAACCCAAAACATCAAGGTAGAGCAGGGGACAACGACATGAAGCACCGGACAAGGAATTATGTTCTGACAGTTAGTTTGTGCAAGGAGTCCAGTATTTATAGGTGGGTTGATTGTAGCAGAGTTCACAGGTTTGTAATTGGCTGGGCTGATGAGAGTGTAACCAGGTGTGTAACTAGGACTGAGGGCTGCAATGGGAAGTGGGAGTGGCCGAAGTGGAAAGACATACACAACTGGGCAGAGGGAGAGATACAGAAAGAGGGGAATAAACAGGCAGAGGGCCAAATCATGACAAAACAAATGGATCCTTATTAGATCTTTAACTCTTGAGAGTGTAAAATGAAACCAAATGGACCCTTACTTACTGCCTTACTTAATTTGCAAGAATTATACAAATGTCATCAAATGGTGGTCCGTGGCTCAAATGCTGAATACATAATTGGCCTTGATATGAGAAAGGTTGAAAACCACTGTTCTCAACAAATGAGGATAATATTTGTGTATGTTTGTAACTCACTGAGTGGACAAAATAGCAGATCTACAAGTGCCTAAACCACTGGTGTCACCCCCCCAACTGTATTTAGGCTGCTGACACATATGAAGGGAAAGGGTGGGGATGAGGACTCAAAAGGAGAGTGTGTGTAATGGATGAGTTCATACTTCACAGTGTGGGTGGTGGGAGCGGGTGTACTTTCTATGACTGAGCCACAGCATTACGTCTGATGGAGTGTTTCACAAACAATGAGTCACGGACCCATTCTTTATTTATGGGTCATGAGTTGAATGGTTCCTACATTTTCTTTCTGTCATTATTTCAAAAGATTAAAAAAACAGAACATCCTAAAGAACATCCTAAATAGCCTAAATAATGTCAGAAATAAACAAAAGTCCATTTTACCTTGACCTTTTAGACATTATCATAATATTTTCGTATAGCATTGTGAGCTTGTAGTCGTAGATTGGCTATATAGTCACTATTAAATAGGACTTAAGTGGTTAATTGCTCAGGTTTGGGTCCCGAGGAGAACTCGAGGTGAAACGTATCTTTTGGATCTGGAGCTTAACACATTGATTGCTAGAGTTTTCTATTTGCTCAGGCTTGGTGGTGCTGAGCGATTAACATTGGGACTTCTGAACTTTTTCGGGGCCCACAGCGAGGGGCCTCTTATAGCGAGAATCACACCGCATAAATCAAAAGGAAGCCAAACTAGTCCACTTCAATTTAAAAAAAAAATTATGATTCTACCATCTTCCATTCTGGAGATATTGACCTTTTTCTAACACCTGCTTTTCGCAGCACGCTGCTCTTTTGAAAAAACAGCAGAGATATGGAAGGTTGAAGTTGACAGACATTGACAGACAGATATAAAAATGAACACAAATAATATCATATACATACTACACACTGAATGAAAGCCCTGAATGTCTACTTTTAGGAGGAAAACAAATACACATGGTCCCATGTATAGTTTGTCAGTAATTGGCTATTGAATGCAGCTTGCGCCCACCAGAGAGGATTTCAGAAAATGCATGGACCAGAAGAACTATTATTCACAAAATAAGGCCTATAGCGAAATGTACATACTATATACCGTATGAAACAGAAGACTCTCTGCTTTCATAAGAAAAATACTTCTACTGTAATAATAATGAAAATCACACCCCTGTGAAGTGAGCAGTGCAATGTTGCGCAACATTGCACTGCTCACTTCACAGGGGTGTGATTTTCATTATTATTACAGTAGAAGTATTTTTCTTATGAAAGCAGAGAGTCTTCTGTTTCATACGGTATATAGTATGTACATTTCGCTATAGGCCTTATTTTGTGAATAATAGTTCTTCTGGTCCATGCATTTTCTGAAATCCTCTCTGGTGGGCGCAAGCTGCATTCAATAGCCAATTACTGACAAACTATATTTGTATATATTTGTATATTTGTTTTCCTCCTAAAAGTAGACATTCAGGGCTTTCATTCAGTGTGTAGTATGTATATGATAATAATTTATTTATGTTTATATCTGCCTGTCAATCTCTGTGACTTTAAACCTTTATAACTCGCTATGATAACTTCATGAGGAAATGCTCACTTCACAGGGGTGTGATTTTTATTATTATTACAGTATTAGTTTTTTTCTTATGAAAGCAGAGGGTCTTCTGTTTCATACGGTATATAATATGTACATGTCGCTATAGGCCTTATTTTGTGAATAATAGTTGGACCTGAACAACTGCATTCAATATCCTACTGACAAACTGTACATGGGATCAATATTATGTATTTGTTTTCCTCCTAAAAGTAGACAATTAGGGCTTTCATTCAGTGTGTAGTATGTATATGACAATAATTTATTTATGTTTATTTTTATATCTGCCTTCAGAACGATAGTATAACGGTGAGATGCGTTACTGGATCGGTGAGTTTAGTGGTTGAGGTTGACATGTCTGGACATGTTTGAGGAAAGAAGCACAGGAGAGAGAGATGATCAAATAACTGGCTGCTTTGTTGGACAACGCTATCTTCACTTTGTTTGGGCAAAGAAGCAGAGATCAGCGATGGAAAAGAGTTTTATCCACGGCAGATAAGTAATGACGTATTATCGAGGGACCGCCATGATCAACTAACTGCCTGGGACCGAGGCTACGTTGTCACCAGCCAATGCAGCCATCGCTATCCGTTGTGTGATTGTAGCCTTTTTATTCATTATAATTGCAGTGATAAGACCTATATCACAGCCGGGCGTCTCTCTCGATACCGTGGATATAGCCTACATCCACAATCACACAACGGATAGCGATGATGGCTGCATTGGCTGACGAAGACGTAGGCAGTAAGTTGATCATGGCGGTCCTTCGATAATACGTCATTACTTATCTGCCGTGGATATAAAGCTCTTTTCCATCGCTGATCGTGCTTCTTGCCCAAACAAACAAAGTGAAGACGCGATGGCGATCCACACAACGGATAGCGATGGCTGGTGAAGACTGAAGACGTAGCCAGGCAGTTAGTTGATCATGGCGTGTGCCGTGTGCGTGTTGAAAACGTTATGAAATGGCGATCGTTGAAGATTATTCTTGGTTTATATACTGGCAGAGGGCAAATCGACACGACTGCGTTATATCTTTTTCCGAGAATGAGAGAGCGGTGCAAGGCGATTACAAGGCGCAGTGTGGCCTGGGGCCAGGGAACTCAAACTGCAATGCGATCCGGGCAGAAGAGAGACTCCCCCCACAAAGATTCCTCGGGAGAAACCATGTAGAAACAGGAGGGGAGGGGGAATCGAGTGTATTCACAGACACTAGACTACTACTAGAGTATGGGTAACTCCATTTTAGATGCCCTGACATCTGCGTTGGTCTATGCCGTTGCCGTGCAGACCCATACGTGTAATGGAGGCATTGGAGGAGGGAGCGTCTTCGCCACAGACAGACCTCTTTTCAGGAGGGAGGGGCTTTTTACTCCCGGATCACATATTGGAGCTTCCTGGAGACGATCGCTGTTATTTTCTCCGGTGTCCTGGAGCATAGGACGTTGATGTACAGTAAGCAATAAAAAAACGTATAAAACGTATACATACGCTTCGCGCGTACGGCGTTCGATATTAATAAAGCGTATGGATACGTTTCCAGCATTTTTTGTGTTAAGCGAGTTTGTGAACCACTGGTGTAATGTAACGGGTGAGTTCATAGTGTGGGTGGGTGGGTGGGTCTGGGTGTACTCTATGACTGGGTGGGTCTGGGTGTACTCTATGCCTGGGTGGGTCTGGGTGTACTCTATGACTGGGTGGGTCTGGGTGTACTCTATGACTGGGTGGGTCTGGGTGTACTCTATGACTGGGTGGGTCTGGGTGTACTCTATGCCTGGGTGGGTCTGGGTGTATACTCTATGACTGGGTGGGTCTGGGTGTACTCTATGCCTGGGTGGGTCTGGGTGTACTCTATGACTGGGTGGGTCTGGGTGTACTCTATGACTGGGTGGGTCTGGGTGTACTCTATGACTGGGTGGGTCTGGGTGTACTCTATGACTGGGTGGGTCTGGGTGTACTCTATGACTGGGTGGGTCTGGGTGTACTATATATGACTGGGTGGGTCTGGGTGTACTCTATGCCTGGGTGGGTCTGGGTGTACTCTATGAGTGGGTGGGTCTGGGTGTACTCTATGCCTGGGTGGGTCTGGGTGTACTCTATGACTGGGTGGGTCTGGGTGTACTCTATGCCTGGGTGGGTCTGGGTGTACTCTATGCCTGGGTGGGTCTGGGTGGGTCTGGGTGTACTCTATGACTGGGTGGGTCTGGGTGTACTCTATGACTGGGTGGGTCTGGGTGTACTCTATGACTGGGTGGGTCTGGGTGTACTCTATGACTGGGTGGGTCTGGGTGTACTCTATGACTTCGGTGGGTCTGGGTGTACTCTATGACTGGGTGGGTCTGGGTGTACTCTATGACTGGGTGGGTCTGGGTGTACTCTATGACTGGGTGGGTCTGGGTGTACTCTATGACTGGGTGGGTCTGGGTGTACTCTATGACTGGGTGGGTCTGGGTGTACTCTATGACTGGGTGGGTCTGGGTGTACTCTATGCCTGGGTGGGTCTGGGTGTACTCTATGCCTGGGTGGGTCTGGGTGTACTCTATGACTGGGTGGGTCTGGGTGTACTCTATGACTGGGTGGGTCTGGGTGTACTCTATGCCTGGGTGGGTCTGGGTGTACTCTATGCCTGGGTGGGTCTGGGTGTATACTCTATGACTGGGTGGGTCTGGGTGTACTCTATGACTGGGTGGGTCTGGGTGTACTCTATGACTGGGTGGGTCTGGGTGTACTCTATGACTGGGTGGGTCTGGGTGTACTCTATGCCTGGGTGGGTCTGGGTGTACTCTATGCCTGGGTGGGTCTGGGTGTACTCTATGACTGGGTGGGTCTGGGTGTACTCAATGCCTGTCTGAGCCCCACAGCATTAGGTCTAATGGAAGCAGAAGGGTATGGATGGACAGTCACAGTGCTGTGTCTGTTCAGCTCTGTGAGGCCGGCTCTGTTCTGCACAGGGCAGCACTGGACTGAACACTGCGGCCATTGTGGGCCCGAGTTGCAGGGTACCTCAACGCTAAACAGGGGAAACCTTGTTTTTGTTGTTCGCAAACACACCATTAAAATACAATTCACCACCCACATTACTTCTAAATCCATTTACAGACAGACGGCAGGTCATCCATGGAGACGTGTGGAATTGTGTTATGCAAGCTGTTGAATTGTAAAAAATCTAATTTCCTCATTCGTAGAAGGCAAAGGGTAAACGAAGAGAACATTACAGTGATTTGTCTACCGTTCAGGCTAAAGCATTCAGGAGTTAACCACTCTTAACCTGGCATTCTTATTGGATAGCCTAAAGCAGTGGATTCCCAAACCTTTCAGGTCGATACCCAAAAGAAAGATTGGATGTTTGCCCGGGACCCAAACTAGTGAAGATAGCAGATCTACAAGCGCACAACGCTTATTTTTTTTACATTTTGTGCCCACTGCCGTTTAACTTCGTATTTTGGGTATGTCCATTATACTGTAGGCAAACATTTTCAGAAATGGTAAAAGAAAATTGCGATCTAAACGTATAGATCAGAAATGTTTTGCTATTCTCCGCACAGCAGAGTACAGTATATAGAGCTTAGGATACTAACAAAATGCCTCCAGGTGTGATGGCTGTTCAAAGTTTTGTCTTGAGAGAGGAAACGTTAGAAACGTTGCGGCCGTTCTCCGCACATTGCTAGCCAGAAAGCCACTTGGTATTGTGGAAAAGTACTACAAACCCATGGCCATGACACATGTGGGACTTCTGTCTGCCTCACGGCCCTTAAGTTGGAACCTCTCTCTGTCATTATGTCATCAACATCACCTTGTAATATAACCCATTGAAATGGTTGTATTACAAGGTCAACATACCCTTGAGCAAGGCACTTATAGTAGCTGGCTCCATGCCTGTGTGTGTGTGTGTGTGTGTGTGTGTGTGTGTGTGTGTGTGTGTGTGTGTGTGTGTGTGTGGGTGGCATACAGGGCACAGTTTCACAAACTGCCGGTCGGGAGACATTTTTGGGTGGCGGACCCATTTTAATTTGCGTCGCACTCGCAAAAAAAAGTTTTCATTCCTACTTTTTTTTATTGAATTCTAATGAAAATATATGAATAAATAAATTCTATTAAAAATAAAATAGCAGATCGGCTATTTTCACTTCTGGGTCCTGGGGAGCTAAAACGTTTGGAACCACTGATGCAGGGCATTGCTGAAAAGAGAAGGCAGCCAACAGCATGCGTGCTGAAGTGTGCTTATGCCTCACAAACGTTCACAGGTTAAGAAAACAATAGCAGCTATAATCTAACCACAGCCAATGTGTCTCTGTGTGTGTGTGTGTGTGTGTGAATGGCTGGTGGTGTGTTGTCGTTGTATTGAATGGCAACAGCCAGCTAGGGCTCAGACAGAGAAGAGAGAAACCATTATGAAAGGACTGTAACAGTATACAGTATGTGAACAGCAGAGTGCTGCTGCTTGTGTTTTCCTGGCTGATCTTGTGGCGTGGCATCCATTCTTGTCATTCTGTTGACATGACATGACGCTGTGTGTGATAGCGCTCGCCCTCTGGACAGATCAGCACCGGGGCAGGGCACAAATGTGGAACTGCTGACAGAAGTTAAGACAGTTTGCACACACACACACACACACACACACACACACACACACACACACACACACACACACACACACACACACACGCTGATTGATTGTGAGTGCCCTGGGAACCAGTACATCTCTTTAGAGACAGCTGAACCATGAGACGAGTGACAGAAAAAGACAGATGAAAATAAAAAACACAGCCTGAAATCACCATTCAAAACGTCTAAGACACATGGCATGGACATGTAATTGTATTATTATTATTATTATTATCACAAATGTTCAACAACTTTCAAAATGCCACAATTGGTTTACTTACCCATTCTTAACAGAGTACAATAACATGTCATAGGTTTGTGCTATCAGTCATTTGGAAATAGCATGACCCCCGGCCAGAGAGAGAGAGAGAGGAGAGAGAGAGAGAGAGAGAGAGAGAGAGAGAGAGAGAGAGAGAGAGAGAGAGAGAGAGAGAGAGAGAGTAATGTAAGACTACATTGCTGTTGAAGGATTGTCTTGGCTCACAAGCAAGATAACTCTGTCTCAAGGTCAAAAACGTTTTTGCATAACAAATATTTATAGTTATTTAATTAGTTATTTAATATAAAATGCTGCCATCAAACCATTCTGCTTCAATACCAAAGACATTTTTACTTATGTAGTTGTATTCCTACTGTCCTACAGTAAACTTTAAGGTCTCTTCACATCCATAAAGCGTGGAAAATATGTATTTGGATACCAACCAATACCAACCATAACACATTACATAATGCATTGTGTAGACTACTATGTTTTACTTTTATATAGACTAACACTGACAGCAAATGCAGACATTCATGTTCATACACACATTTTCCTGGGTGTGCACTCAATATAGTAGTCCCACAGAGCTCCCACAGTATCCTGTTTGTGAGTGATATCCAATCCTTACTCCAGAGTTTCACGAGTCCAGCTGTGCTATGCATTTAGAATACTTTGATAATATTTGGAATTCATCAATATCACTTCAGTGTAACCACTTAGTCTTAGACCCTCGATACAGACTAGAGTTCCACTGTACTGTAGGATCACAGTCTTTCCTAATGGAAACTAATATTCTCTCAAATCTGCCTCCGTGACATACTGTGTCTTAGCAAGAAAGATATGCATTACGTAACGTACTATAATATGACACAAGACTTTAAAAAAATCAACAGTGTAATTAAGGGGTGCCATGGATGAAAAAGTGACTTATAGTCAGAGGTGCTCCTGAGTCAAAAAACGTTTGAGGACCCACTGCCTTTCACTGACCAGTAGAGCTGCCCAGGAGCTAACTAGCTTATAGCTTTTGTTCACAGCTTTGTGACATAGTAGCCATATACAGAAGTAATAATGGGCACATGCATTGTTTGGACAAAAACTGTACTTATAATGATATAGTAGAGAGATATTGTAGAGCTTTGTGCAGTCATTATTTTTGCTGAATGCTCACACATGGGGATGCTAGGGTCCATGTGGTGAACGAGTACTGTATGTCAGTGCAGTATCAGGTTCTGTAGTTTGTGTCTGGTTACCAGGTACAGTACAGGCCCTTATACTGTAGGACCACTCATTTATTCTCTTTGTAAACATCTCTGACTTTGTTCTGGGATGGATTTAAATAGCTGTGGCTTCAACAAAGATGGCTAAGATCGTTCACTTAATTGTTGAATATTTGTCAAATATGGATCACATTCTGATAATTGGCAATTCATTGACAGTTGATTACATTTGGCTAACATCTGTATCTGTATGTACATTTGCACTGTCTGCAGTGTGGGTTTCTGAAGTTCTTACTGTTACTGAACAGAACAGTCACTGTCCCCAAGTGCACCCCCCCTCCTCCTGTTTGCATGCCATTGCATCATCCTGCATAAATGACTTAACCCATTAAGATCTGAGGCAGATTTTGACAAATGTCTTCTAAGTCCTAACTTTTTCCATGTCAAGGGCCTCCCAAAATGATATGTATTTGTCCGTGGATCCGCTGCCCAATTCAATTGTTCCTTTGCAACCTGAGACCCTTACACGGACAACTGCTTCTTCCCAAAACAATCCCTGTTGAAGTAAGGCTTGCATTCTCACAAATCCCATTTCTGATTGAACTGAAGATGATGCTGATCAAACATACACACATTCATACACACATCACTGTCCTTAGTTTCTGTGCAACCTCATGGCACTGCATGCAGCTTAATTTACTACATCAGGGGTACTCAACTGGCGGACCGCGGTCCGCGACCGGACCGCGGACCACCTCTTTGCGGACCACCCAAATAAATGTCCCCCAAGGGCCCCCAAAATTCTGGCGCGCGCTATGCGCGCACAGTGTGGCCTGCCAGGGCGTATAACTCCCAGCCTGATTTGGAGTTCCACTCCGGGCCTGCACTCTGCACCCCATTATTGGTTGGTTGGAAGGGGATCTGATTTGTATAAGCTTGGCTTGACCATACTAAACGGGCACAGAGCCCCGCTCTACGATGGACGCCGCGCATGGGACCGGACCTCGGTCTTATTCAAAAAAAAATGTGTGGACCTTCATCATTTCTAGTTGAGGACCCCTGTACTACATATTCACTGTTAACATTCTTTCATACAAATACACTCTGACATTTCCTCTGACATTTCCGACCTAAGGCCCGCGAAATTTGAGTCAAAAAATTCAAAATGTACTAAAGTACCAAAAGTAAAAGTACTCATTATGAAGAATGTCCCATTTCACAAGTTTTCAAATGTATAAAAATTAGAGCTGGGACTCGATTAAAAAAAATAATCTAATTAATCAGAGGCTTTGCGATTAATTAATCTAGATTAAGCATTTTTATCGCATATCATTATTTGACCCGAGAACAGTGAGAAAGCAATTTTTTCAAATGGATTTTGGTATACTAGTCATGCTGCCGCACACGCACAGCAGGTTTACATAACACCAGAGGTAAGATTAGTGGCTCGGTAGTGTACATTTCAGTGAATTTAAGTAATGCTTAGTAACACTTTTCATACATCATTATTTACTCAAAGCCTCAAATTAATAACAGTTCATGTGACATTGAACTTAATTTGTCCACAGCACAGCTGGTACCTCAGAAGTAACGTGGTGTGGCTATAGTGGAGAGAAGTGAAAGGGAAGAACCCACAATGTCCTGCTATATGCTAAGGTGGTATTAGAAAACTGCAAAATAAAGTATCGTTTGCTGTGGTCCCTTTAGACGAGAACAGTGTTTTCAGGAGGTGAAAACGCAACAAAGTGAAACCACCTCCCAGAGTGGAAATATTTGAGAACGCCACTTTATCCCTTCTCCGTGTAAACAGGCAAAACGGTGAATCCGCAAAACTTATGACATCGTGGCTCACGTTGGCTCACAGCGCATATGTTTATTACATTGATGCAGAGCCATATAATTATGATATAATGGAGTTCCTGAACAAACTTAGTTTATGTAGCCTAATGTATTCTAAAATATATAACCATCCCGTGGCGTGCTCTGCCTGCATTTATGCTCTGGGCTCAGTGGGCTGCCTGACAGCCTGTCTGTCACCTCGATGCGTTAGTAGAAAGCAGGCAGCGAGCGACGGCCACAACCACGCTGTGTTCCGATAGGGTTGCGTGAAGGGGTTCTTCTTCTTGTACGTGGGCAGAGCCGAAGAGTTTGATCAATCCTCAAGTTTCAAAGACGAGTCTCTTTGGTGAATTCTTGATCAGTGTTATTATGTCACGACTCAAGAACAACTACCATGAAATTCTGACACGCTTTGATGTTGTGGACATCTGGCTAGGTGAAAACAAAAGAAACCCTATTAGCATTTGAGTACTTGGGTGGCCGCACCCAACACTTTTAACACCTCTTGGACGGCCGGCGGAGTAGTCTCTCAAGACAGACTGTTGCCTCGCAACAGTTGAGGAACAACAGGGGAGGCGCTGTTTTCTCGAATATTTGACGATGGGATTCTCAGATTGCCGGCGGAGAGGTCCAAAATGTTCGGAATTCCCAGAAAATCTGTAATGTAAATGTAAAATGTCCACGAAAATATTCATGAGGGCCTAAAGGGGCCCTGGGAGTCTTCATGGGGGCTGTGGCCCCGTGGCCCCCACAGACTCTACGTGGTTGTACGTGGGTGACTGGTCTATTTGGCAGCCCGTTACCACCACCTAACCACATTATAGCGTTTTCATAAAGTGTGCGTTCTCGTGTAAATCGTCAATAAAAAAGAGAACGCAACGGGACTTTGACGTTTTATCTGGAGATGGTCGCCGTCTAAAAGAGGCATGAGTTTAGTATAGGCTATAGGAGTCCTGTGTAGTTCTGCCTCCACAGTGCATATGCAATTATACAGCAAACACACAAACATAATCCTCCTCCATTTTGTATACTTTTCCTTGTATTAGGTGAGCTCCATTGGCCCTATCCCATTTAGTTAATTTGAGTCTTTTCTCCACACAGCGGTGCACCTCTCCGCTTCCACCTTTGCCCCCCCTAAAGGTCAATGTCACTGTCGTTATCCTTTCCCTGTCATTAGCAGACATCAAAGAAAGCCGCAGTGGAGCATTCCACTGTCCACTGTTCCCCATGAGCCACGGCCATTACAGCTAATGATGGCCTTATTGCTGCTTTTCACCACAGGTGAGAAGATATTCTGAACCAATCTGAACAATTTGCTTTAAAGGAGAATTCCATACTAGAAGGCTTTCTTACTTTTATTTGTAGTTATTACGTCCCCAACAAAGAGTTCCAGGTGTTATATTGTGCAAAAGTGCATTATTGGCTTAATTTGGCTATTTCCCCTAATATAAGCCCTTTTTTTGTTGCTAATTCGCTTATTTCCATCTAAATAAGTAGTAAAGTGTGCCGCTTGGGACACTATTTACATTATGAAGAGAGGATACAAAAGAATATGATTTTTGAGCGATGGAAATAAGCAAATTAGCACAACACCCCATAGCCCCATTCAATTCAATGCAATTCAATGCAATTCATTGAGGGCTTATGGTAGGGGAAATAGCCATAATGCGCTTTTGCACAAAATGACACCTGGACCTCTTTGGTGGGGGCGTAACAACTACAAATAAAGGTAAGAAAGCCTTCTATCATGGAATTATCCTTTAAGTCTTAGCTACTGAAGAGCTGATTTTTTTTTCTCCATTGTATCTATTTATTATTTTATTTTATTCCTTCATTGTTTACACAGTCTGTACTTTTCTCCTACTATTTAACTGTTCAAACCTTAACGAGAAAGAATATGTGATTTTAAGTTGCACCATCAGAGCATAATCGATCCCAAACAGTCTGACAAATATGTCAAGTACATTCAAAACTTGGATCGGGGTGCTCCATATTCATTTTATGTTTTCTCCCAAAACTTCTGAATTAAAAGGCTCATCCTCTTAGGATTTTACAAGGGAATGTATTCTATTGTGTCCCAGCATCACCAGCTCATTAAATGGGATATGTGTAAAACAAAATGTCACTCATCAGTAAAAAGTGAATTCTATCAGAAACTATTCAGAATCTCTAAAACGACATTGATCCACATTATGTAACGTGTTTTGGATTCAGTCGAGGGTTTTACAGTAAAGTATAGACATTAGATAATACACTATGACTATAGCGTACATATATATTCCTGGCTGAAAGCATCACATAAAACCGTTTACCCACCTTTAGCATGGTTGCACCTTGTGCTCCTATACCTCCAGTGATGACTTGTGTTGTAGAATGATGGAGTCGGTGCACTTTGGTTATGAGAAAATACAGATGCACAGTCATACGCACGCATGTTTACGTCCACACAAATGTATCTATTGTGTGTGTGTGTGTGTGTGTGTGTGTGTGTGTGTGTGTGTGTGTGTGTGTGTGTGTGTGTGTGTGCGCACGCAGCCGCACGCACAAACTCAGCAGTCACCATTGGGGCACCACTAGTATGCCGGCAAACCACATGAGGTAGAGCGAGTTAAGCTGCATGATTTCTCTGCTTCTCAATGTTAATTCATAAATGTTCATTAAAGAGGAAGTTTAGTAAAGAGGCTTTCACATCCTAAGGAGCTATTAGGGAAATATTGTTTCCCATGCTTAAGCGGCTTTAGAGCATGCTGACACACTGGCTTTCAACCGTAGTGGAAGAAGTGCTCACATTATTTACTTACAGTAAGTAAAAGTATCAATATCACAATGTAGAAATACGTAAAGTAAAAGTCCGGTATTCAAAGTTTTGTTGAGTAAAAGTTACAGTACCAAAAGTACGGATCTCACGAAATATCCCATTTCACAAGTTTTCAAATGTGTATAAATGTATACAGAAAATGGCCAATCTACAAGCTCACAACTCGATTGCCTTGCAATGCGTTGAGAGCTTGTAGATCGTCTTTTTTCATATAGCTGGAGTATACAGTATATATGGCTGAGTGGTTGATGTAGGCCTACTCTATATTCTGTAATATTAATCAAAATGGAGAAGGTAAGTGTTATAATCTGATGTACTTGTACGTGAATACACAATGTACTTGATAATGTATTGTGTACTGACTGAACTGTAGCATACTTTATAGTTAGCTACATGGAGACATCTCAGACAGCAAGGTCAGCTTGCTGCAGTAAGCGGTTGTTATGTCTCAAGTGTTGTTAGTCACGTCATTAGGATCCAGCTCTATATATTTCCAGTATGTGTGTAATAAACTGGTGAACCTTTTAGCGTGATACTGTCTCGTGTCGCGTTATTGTTCTCCCGGTCCCGCCGCCGCCGTACCAAGGTATACTTCAACCGGATTGTCACACACCACGTCCTGCCGGCACACGCTACCTGTCTGTCAACCAGATGAGGGTTCAGTACTTAGAGTTTCACAACAGTAAGTAGTAGCTAAAGTTTTCAAATAATTGTAGTGGGAGTAAAAGTAGGTAAAGAGATGGAGTGGAGTAAAAGTATTGGAAATTGAAAGTAAAAAATACCTCCTATAACCACTGGCGTAGTGGCGTTTGGCTAATGGATGTACAATTGTGTTGTAAGGTTGGAATGTTCAACAACTCGACAAGCTACTGTTGTGTGCAGAATTAAAATAAGCCGTCCATGTAGTGTCTTGTAAAAAGGGAAGGTTCTGACACCTGCTTATAGTGTCATTTTAACATCTAAAGGATCGATGTTCCACAAAGTATTTTGTCCAGGAATAGCTGTGCTGCGTTGGTCTTTTCAAGAAGGTTAGTGCCTGAGGGTGAAACCAAAAGGAGGAAAAGATAATCTACCCTGGCTGATCTTATGATTGTATCATTTACCCAGAGGGGACGTCCGACTAGGAAGCTTTCCATCT
>NC_139699.1:4888862-4977469 GCF_964188405.1 Protomyctophum parallelum
TGGAGTCAGTTACTAGTTACAGTATGTAAAATAGTCTCTCTCTCTCTCTCTCTCTCTCTCTCTCTCTCTCTCTCTCTCTCTCTCATAGGTCAAGGGAACCACAAGGAGGACAGCCCGTTCCTGAACAGTACAGATGCTGCCAAGAACAATGACTTCTATGACAGGAACTTGGCTTTGTTTGAGGTTTGTTGAAATACAACAGCATCTCAAATATGCAATTTGTCGGTGTCAGTCTAGTTGAGATTAACAAAACATGTTGCGTAACAGAACATATGAAAAGTAGAAATTCTCCTAATGCAAATTCTGAATTGTGATGCAGTTTCACAATTATGTAGACATAGCAACTATAGTGTATAGTTGTATACGCATATCATTTATATAGATATTCCACTGTACTTGTTTTTAGCTTTATTTCGTATGATTCAAGGTGACTATTTTTATGTACTATATATTTGTTTTCTGTTCTTACTTACTGTAAATTGCTCTGGATTAACCCATTCTGAACGGACACCAATTTTGGTGTTAGCATCACGTTATGCTTTAGCTATTGAAAAACAGCAGATCTACAAGCTCATAGCGCGCCACCGAGTGGCACGCTACGAGCTTGTAGGTCTGCTATTTTTTGAAAAATCGAAGAACGACTGACATTTTTTACAATCTGATCTCAGGTCAGAATGGGCTGATCAGACCAGTGTGTGTCCAGCGGAAACCTCGTATGAATCTGATCTCGGGTCAGAATGGGTTAAGAGCTTCTGCTAAAAGCCTAAATTGTAATTCAAAACTCAACAGAGCACTATACCCACTATATGTCACAGTACGATCTGAAAACCAGTCAGATTGAAAAAGGATTGGGTTTTGGTACCTCCGAGACGTCATTTATGTTTTTGACGGGCGGCCCCGCCCCGCCCCCCGGGCGGCCCCGCCCCGCCCCGCCCCGCCCCGCCCCGCCCCGCCCCGCCGCAGGCAAGCTCGGGAGGTAAACTAAAAAAAAGACCACTCCTTTTTCAATCTGACGGTTTTTTTTCAATCATACTGTAACATATATTGATTCAGTCAGACAACTCAAGGAGGATGTAATATATATATTTATTGAATATGATATAATCAATGCAATATGTTTATTATGGTTTGGCGATGTATTGGATCTGCTTTTTTAGGTACTCAGGTCAAGCGCATCAGTCCCAACCATAGGGACTCTGAATCCCCCGTACCTAAACAGCAGATCCAAAACGACAGGTGGTAGCTGGGGTGGAGGTGGGAGCGCACTTGTATACAGCAGCACGAGTATACAGTATAGCAGCAGCAGCAGCAGAATTGAGCGCAGGTTGTATGACAGCAGCACGCTGATACAACAGCAGTAAAGCAAGCAGAGTTGAGCGCAGGTTGTATGACAGCAGAACGCTGATACAACAGCAGTAAGCAAGCAAGAAGGCAGAGGAATGCAAACCTCTGGTTCAAGTAGCCGGTATGAGATGGGGTGAGCGTGTGATTGGCTGAGTGAATCATGTGGATGAGAGCTTGATGCTGCGGTGGCCCAATTAACGGCCGGCGCGCTGACTGAGGTTCCCTGACTGAACTTGCTCTGCGCATGTCTACGACAGGCGCAAATGCTCATTTGATTGATTGATTGAAATATTTATTAACAGTTTGTAGAATTTACAGTACATTTTAAGCACAAACTCAATACAAAGACTGTTAACTGTGAGTGGACGACCCAATTAAGCATTACACTTGTTTACAACAGGGTCCACATTGTTCAATTCATCAAAAGACACCTAAATGAGCATGGTGTGCACATCATGCAGTGTATTAGTACAAGTGGTTGGTTGAGAGTGGGTTAGGGTTTGTTGCATTTGGTCCCCAGCACGTTCAGGAGGCTTATCGCTCACCACTTGATATCAACTCCTGAGCTCTAATCAGACCCATACATCACTATCAACTCTATTGTCACATTACAGGTGTAGAAGCTTTTCTCACCATTCTTTCTCACAGGAAGAGCTGGACATCCGTCCCAAAGTGTCGGCTCTGCTCAGCCGTCTGGTCAACTACACCAACATTACCCAGGGGGCCAAGGAGCACGAAGAGGAGGAGAGTGCAGAGGCACGCAGGAAGGCCCACAAGGTTAGGGGCCAGGGGTCAGGGGTCAGGGGGGCATTGTGTAAAAGTATACTGTTCCTGTCTCTGTCTTACCAACTTTATGTCTTAACAGTTTGACTGCGGAAAACGATTTACCGGACTTTTAATCAACCCCCCTTCACTGCCGAGATTGTTGTATTACCTTTAGAGCATACGCTGAATTATTTGGGCTTTTAATCCGCGAAAATCCAGCAAAAAAAGCTCCCCTGGTTTGTTATGATCCGAGTGAGGCATCCACCATCTTGGTGCACCCGGAAGACGCACACAAGACTGGTCTCAATGAGGCGTTGCACCCCATTCGTTTACATTGGCCTCAATTTCCCAGAAGCCCTAGCAGCCCACAGCATGTGACGATTTCCGGTTTCTGATTCACAACAGATGCACCTACTCTCTTTCTCCGCGGCGAAGAAGAATTTTCTTTTTTTTGTTTACATTACGGCGGATTAAACACATAAAACAAAACTCGCATATGTCCGATATGGCAGCGACATTAACCTGGAGTAATCTATTCAAAGCACGGAAACTGTTAACCTGGTGCTTTTATGTTTGTTTCATGGTGTGCAACATGGATCGGGCTGAATCCTTGCAAACATTTGGAGTCATATATCATAGAGACAGTATGCCATACTGTAGAGACGATGATTGACATCACGATTTGGCCGCATGAAGACAGAAATTCACACTGGAGCCACACTGACCCCTTTTCCACCGGTTGGATCCCAGTGGGAACCGGTTCAGTTCTTGTTGGTTCTTAGTCCATGAGCCAGAGCTCCAAAATTGGAACATTAATTGTGAATTGAGTGGGCACTGGGCAAAACTATATCTATATTAAATTGTTTATAGGATCAATATAAGTAAATTAATATATGATAACCCTTCCACACCTTTTCATATTTTATATTATACATTTGTAATAGAATAAATCATTGTCTTCGTGTAAGTAATCAACTGGGGAAGTTTCATGGTGATAACAATCTAATATAGGTATAGTTTTGTCCACTCAATTCATAATTAATCCTCTTTACCCCGTGGAGGCGCATAGGGCAAAGAACTGAAGCGGTTCCCATTGGGAACCAACCAGTGGAAAAGGGGTCACTGCTCATTCACTTTATTTATTTTAATTCACAGTACACAACAGTGTGGATTATGTTCTTTATTTATCCTGCTGGTTATAGAGTATTAGTACTGTCTTGCAGATTGGTCGTTATGTGCCAAGCCAACAACTGATTGTGCGACAGACTGACCCTAAAAAAACGACGTTAATCAATTCAATATGATCAATACGCTTGTTTCCTGAAATGTCACGTTCAATATTCAGCACATGTTCAACCCTGACCTCCAATCTACCCCCCCCACCCCCCCTCCTTTTTTGTCCTGGAAAGCAACAAAATGACAATTTCACCCACTGATTTACACCTACATAAAACTCTCTCTCTCTCTCTCTCTCTCTTCAATTCAATTCAATTCAATTCAATTCAATTCAATTCAATTCAATTCAATTCAATGTTCTTTATTGGTAATGTAAACATTTGTTTACATTGACATTAAAAAACTAAAGGATCAAAACAAAATGTAGAATGTAAAGTCAGAAGCTCCAATGAATCCATGTCTCCCTCCCTCCCCTCTCCCAGTCCCCCAACATGGGCACTCTGATGGGAGTGTACTGAATCCATGTCTCCCTCCCTCTCCCTCTCCCAGTCCCCCAACATGGGCACTCTGATGGGAGTGTAATGAATCCATGTCTCCCTCCCTCTCCCTCTCCCAGTCCCCCAACATGGGCACTCTGATGGGAGTGTAATGAATCCATGTCTCCCTCCCTCTCCCTCTCCCAGTCTCCCAACATGGGCACTCTGATGGGAGTGTACTTGCCCTGCCTGCAGAATATCTTCGGCGTCATCCTCTTCCTGCGTCTGACGTGGATCGTGGGCACGGCCGGTGTGGTGCAGTCCTTCCTCATCGTGCTCATGTGCTGCTCATGTGTAAGACCTTTTCATTCCCCAGTTTACTATGCATTAGCACAGGGATTCTCAACCTTTTGGGCTGGGGATACAACAACATACATACAAACATACATGTCTCATTCATTAGCACAGGGGTTCTCAACCTTTTGGGCTGGGGATACAACAACAACATACATACATACATGTCTCATTCATTAGCACAGGGGTTCTCAACCTTTTGGGCTGGGGATACAACAACATACATACAAACATACATGTCTCATTCATTAGCACAGGGGTTCTCAACCTTTTGGGCTGGGGATACAACAACATACATACAAACATACATGTCTCATTCATTAGCACAGGGGTTCTCAACCTTTTGGGCTGGGGATACAACAACAACATACATACAAACATACATGTCTCATTCATTAGCACAGGGGTTCTCAACCTTTTGGGCTGGGGATACAACATCATACATACAAACATACATGTCTCATTCATTAGCACAGGGGTTCTCAACCTTTTGGGCTGGGGATACAACAACAACATACATACAAACATACAAACACGTCTCGTGGGTAGTAAGTATATTATGAAAAGATATTGTGCTTCTACTCATTCCTCACACATTTAAAAACACAGAAAGAAAAGCAAACAACGAATAAACAGTGCAAGAAAGAGCAATCAAACAGTACAAAAGAAGATACATGAATAGTAACATATGTAGGCCTATACATGTTTTCCCTGTAGTAGCAAAGTTAGATGTAGGCAAGATGTACACAGATGTAGGCAAGCATACTCCTACGTACACGCAGAGCGGCGCAGACACAAAGATATTAACGGACATACAGTATATTTGTGCGTGTACAAATAAGCACACACATGCATCATTTCACACAGAGTTCAAATGGTGTCAAACGTCACCATGGATTTGGGTCACCAGCACGTATGCATTTCCAACCAGTCGATAAATCCTGCAAACTACTGTGTCAGCTGATACACACTGGTTACATAATACAGCAGAGATGATTATTCAACAGAAAGAAATAATTCAGTCCTGTAAACTGTCATGGTGTCACTCTTTGAAAATATGACATTTTCAGCAAAAGACACCGTCGTAAGACAAAGTATAAAGTAGGTTTCAGGGAGCTGTTTTCCAGCAGTTGTTTTAGAAAGGATATGTTTGCCATGACCACTCTGTACGTGACCACACTCAACCTTTTCTTTTCAATCAATTTTCCATCCCGTGTGTGTGTGTGTGTGTGTGTGTGTGTGTGTGTGTGTGTGTGTGTGTGTGTGTGTGTGTGTGTGTGTGTGTGTGTGTGTGCGTGCGTATGCGTGTGCGTGTGCGTGTAGACAATGCTCACGGCCATATCTATGAGTGCCATTGCGACAAATGGTGTTGTGCCAGGTAATTATACTGACGATACAGACAGTATTATTCTCTCTCTCTCTCTCTCTCTCTCTCTCTCTCTCTCTCTTTCTCTCTCCAGACACAATATTGTTTATTTTTAGACCAACAAAGTGTGAAAAGTAAATGCATGAAGCCGTGAACGGCATACATGCCAAGTTAAGGCAAAAATAATGATTCAAACACACAGGGTGGAACAAATGTAATTGGACAAACAATTCCTCTGGGGGGCAGCAGCACTTCACCAATAAAAGTGCCTCATAATGCCTCCATGTATGGCCAATAATAAGAGGAATACCTTGTGATTTCTTGCAGCTGGTGGAGCATATTTCATGATCTCGCGCTCCCTGGGCCCAGAGTTTGGAGGAGCTGTCGGCTTGTGTTTCTACTTGGGCACCACCTTTGCTGCTGCCATGTACATACTGGGAGCCATCGAGATCTTCCTGGTTAGTCCCATCAAAATGTTATAAGAACCTCTTGTATGATAATGTACTTTGATGAGACTCTAAAACACTGCACTATAGTACAAATAATGTAAATGAATCGTGATTTCATTGATATTTAACTCTGGTGTCCCCTTCTTTCCTTTTTTTAATGTGATTCAAATTGAGTTTACCCGGTGTTACGACCTTATATGGAGTCTAGAGGCCTTTAAGGAGTAACACATAGCTAGCAAGGAACCAAAATAATAATTCACATTTATTGTAAATAATGGATATTTACAGCATCTTTAGAGTAGGGAGAGCATAATCTTCAGGGTGGCCAAAGCCAACACAGCAAACAAAAACCCTGCCCTACCTGAAAAGGAAAAGGTTATCCTAAAACTACATCAAATCAAAATTCAATCAAAATTACAAGTCTATGCTCCCTGACTATGAACAAAGTAAAAGAAAATGGCGGCACACCTCTACCAAGCTTCCCTTGTCTTTCCTTTAAACACTCAGTACTAAAGTGACCTTATCAAGCACTCAGCAGCATAAGGTTTGGCACACAGCCTACAGACTCGGAACACAGGGTTGAAATGCTAGCTACAAACACAGTGTCAAAGTCAAATGGACTTGACCTGATGGGTATATGAATTGTCCTCATACTTATGAAACTACATGACTATAACAAAATACATACATAAATGGATGCACCTGGGACGTATCCTCAGTGATGTATCCCAAGGTCATCGGGGTTTCGGGTCTCGCAACATCATACCCCTCACTCAGGTGACCCAGCCGGGAGTGATCAAGTCCCGACTTACGTCCCAGTAGCTACCCTCGATAAGTCCCATTAGGGAAAAACCAGGGCCACACAATCCGTTCCTCCTGAACTACTCTGCCGGGACTGGGAGGTACCATTCTGGCACATGGAAGGACTAGGCTCTGTGGGTTGACACCTGTCCGGGCCCCTCCTACGTCTCACCAGGTCCACTCCTGCTCTCACCAGGTCAGGCCCTGTGCGTTGCACCAGACTCCCAGCACCAGGCACTTTATCCAGGAATGGTGGATTCTCAAGCCGCAACGGTTCCGCAGGCTCCACCTTGCCCTTGGTTGGTGCCGCAGGCATCGCTTGAGGCTTGCATGGCCCTCCTAAAGGCCTCACCGTGGGTTTGTTGGGCTTCTTCCTCACGGAAGACACAGGCTGGGGCGCTAACCCATACTGCTCCCGGGTCAAGACTCAGCATGATGTGGCACGGAAGTGATATAATGTGTGATATAATGTTTCCAACACATGGAACCATTTCCTTTTTGTTAGTACTGTCTCAGTGCCACAGGACGCCTTTGGACGCCTCCAAAAGGCCTTATGCACAATAGAATGACATTTTCTTTCTTTTATTTATAATAATGGGCTTCGGTGGCAACGAGGGCCAAAACTGAATGAGTTAAGCTTGTGCAGATTATAGCCTACTGATCTGCAACTATACTCTGAAATGAACATCCTATGATGGAATGTCCTTTAAGGGATTCCAGCCTCATGCTGAGGAGGTGTTTGTTCATTCTCTTCTTAGCCCATTCTGAACGGGAACCCATTTTGGTGTCGGCATCATGTTATGCTTTAGCTATTGAAAAATAGCAGATCTACAAGCTCATACGAGCTTGTAGGTCTGCTATTTTTGAAAAATCGAAGAATGACTGACATTTTTAGAATCTGATCTCAGGTCAGAATGGGTTAAGGGCATGATACTACTTGTCTGACGTTTCCAACCACAGCAGGTGGAACGCTGTTCCATGTTGTTACTGCAGTGGAAAAACGTCCGTCGAGGCATTTGGCGTTGGATTTGGGGATTGTCAAGGCGTGGCATGGTGGCATCCACCGCGTGGTACGACCTGGGCCGTGTGAGCTAGGGGTAGCAGTGCTTTGACCTTTGACCTTTGCCCTGGGCCGTGTGAGCTAGGGGTAGCAGTGCTTTGAGCTCCTTTGGACAGCGGGGAGTGTGCATCTTGTAAAGAGCACTACTGCTTTAGGGCATAATCCTCATCCTGTCCCTGTCTCTTTCTCTCTCAGAAATACCTAGTCCCCCAGGCGGCCATCTTCCAGGCGGACCCCCATGGAGGTGACGGTGCCATGCTGAACAACATGAGAGTGTATGGCTCCATCTGCCTGAGTCTGATGGCCGTGGTGGTGTTTGTTGGCGTCAAGTATGTCAACAAGCTGGCCTCGCTCTTCCTGGCCTGCGTCGTCATCTCCATCGTGTCCATCTACGCTGGAGCCATTAAGTCAATCACTCACCCACCAGAGTTCACGTAAGTCCATTTTGTGTTAGCCATTATTACTTCATGGAAAATCCCGTGTTCCAGGAGGTTTGAGTATTTGCCAGACCATAAATAAATGTACTAAACTACAGTACATGACTATTACTGCTCACGACACTTATTGCCCTATACAGTATATTGATCCGGTACTAACAGGGTGGCTATATTGTGCCACAGGACCCTATGATTGTTTATGTGCTGTGAAAACGAGTTGTGTTTCTGGACTAAACTTAAATGGCTGGACCAATCGATGCCAGATTTCTTGCACACTGTCAGTAGGCCACAGATGTACATTCATTAATTGTCTCCACCAGGCCGAAGTCCGTGTGTCCGTCCGTCTGTGTACAGCTAATCTAATGGTTTCCTATGGAGTTATTTGTCAACAACGTGATGTTAAGTTCATCTACATTTTCCTCTTCAGTTCATCTTACTTGTTCGTTCTTCTTGTAGGGACAGTCCTTGGCCCAATGAAATGTCGAGTTCAGTAACTCGCGCCCATATGTTGACTTAATTTTTCCAACATTCATACGGCCTGGTTTCGTCAAATTTCGGCGGTACTCTGTAGTTTGCAGCCATCTTCAAACCATCCTCTGCTACCAATGTTGATTAGGTCTTAACCCATTCTGAACGGGCACCCATTTTGGTGTTGGCATCATGTTATGCTTTAGCTATTGAAAAATAGCAGATCTACAAGCTCATATCGCGCCACCGAGTGGCGCGATACGAGCTTGTAGGTCTGCTATTTTTGAAAAAAATCGAAGAACGACTGACATTTTTAGAATCTGATCTCAGGTCAGAATGGGTTCATCAGACCAGCGTGTGTCCAGTGGAAACCTCGTATGAATCTGATCTCAGGTCAGAATGGGTTAACCCATTCTGAACGGGAACCCATTTTGGTGTCAGCATCATGTTATGCTTTAGCTATTGAAAAATAGCAGATCTACAAGCTCATATCGCGCCACCGAGTGGCGCGCTATGAGCTTGTAGGTCTGCTATTTTTGGAAAATCGAAGAACGACTGACGTAGAAACGTAGCTTTTTCACCGGCTGGACATGTAAAAACTGTTCTCATCTGATTACATGCGCCCACTGCGCATGGCCCACTGCGCATCGCCCACTGCGCATAGCCCACTGCGCATCGCCCACTGCGCATCGCCCACTGCGCATCGCCCACTGCGCATCGCCCACTGCGCATCGCCCACTACGCATCGCCCACTGCGCCGCATCGCCCACTACGCATCGCCCACTGCGCCGCATCGCCCACTGCGCATCGCCCACTGCGCATCGCCCACTGCGCATCGCCCACTGCGCATGCAGCGTATATCAGCTTGTGTGTGTTGCCGTAAAGTGTACAATAGAGCAGGGGTCTGCAACCTTTTTGAAACAAAGTGCCATGTTTTTAGTTTCTGGATAGTCAGCGTGTCTCTTTAATGACACCACACCACAATTCCAACATGTTTTGATTGTCCACGAATATAACCTTTTGCCTTGTTAAATATTTTCACATTGTTATAATGATCATTAGACTCAGAGCATAGCCCTCCTATATCTCCCTCCCCCAGTCAGAGTTTAGAGTTTTAATGAATGTAGAATGATGTGCAGGATGTAATTTACATACAAATATGAGTGAATTCATTTATTTGACTACATTTTTTTAATTGTTTATTTACCGGTAATTGGTTTTCTTTATGCCAGTGTGCCAGTGATCACCCTCCTTTGTGCCAAGGTTGGCACCAGTGCCAAAGGTTGCCTACCCCTGCAATAGAGAGCAATACAATTAGACAGCATTTAGATTGAGCCTAACCCTAACCCTAACCCTAACCCTAACCCTAACCCTAACCCTGTCTCCTCGTCCAGGGTCTGCATGTTGGGCAACAGGACGCTGGTGAGGAGTCTCTTTGACGTGTGTGCCAAGACGGTGGTGGTGGGGAACGACACGGAGCCTAGCCAGCTGTGGAAGAAGTTCTGCTCCCCGGGGAACATGAGCAGCTCTCAGTGTGACCAATTCTTCATCCAGAACAACGTGACGGAGATACAGGGCATCCCCGGGCTGGCCAGTGGAATTATCAGAGGTACATTTGACCACTTAAAGCCCATATGGTGGACTGGACTGGCCTCTATACTAGTGTCTTTTCACTTTGCTGATATTGTGGGGAAGCCTTCCCCACAATATAGATGTTGGGGTTTAAAAATAGCAGATCTACGAGCATTTAGCACACACTTATCCATAGTGACTTATGTCTGAGTCAGAGTAAGCAGAGTATCCTGCATGAACCATAGTGAACTAGTTAATAGTCACGTGACTAGTTGATATTCATCATCGTACAACCAAGTATACAGGATTTAAGTTCAGCTAAGCTGTCACTTATGTCTTTTACTCCTGCTCTGTAATGTTCGTCTATTTACTGTATACAACATGACTTATTATTAAAAACAAAGAATCATGCTTCCTCCCAGTATGTCCATTCATTTAGTCATGCATTCATTCCTGTTGCATATTTGAAATGCATTCTCCAGGGATTCTATTTGCTGTAAATTGTCCCTCATTCACAAACACCTCGTTCCATGTGGCCGTGTGAAGACAACATGTGGGGAGACTACCTGCAGAAGGGGGAGATCCTGGAGAAGGCTGGCCTGACGTCCACGGACGTCCATGGAGCCATGGAGAGCTTCGGCATGTACGTCTCGGCAGACATCGCCACATCCTTCACCCTTCTGGTGGGCATCTTCTTCCCCTCTGCTACAGGTGGGCAGCGTTAAGGCTTTACATCCCTTTTTCCCTCTGCTACAGGTGGGCAGCGTTAAGGCTTCACATCCCTTTTTCCAATATGTTTACGTAAATATGTGCCTGATTTGATTGATTTGATGTCATTATATTCAGATAGATTATTTTGATTTATTGTGTGTGTGTGTGTGTGCACCCAATGTAGTATGAATCCACCCATCGAATGCACAGGAATTACTATAAATGTCTCCCATCGTATGGGCCCAGTCTGGGCCCATACGATGGGAGACATTTATAGTAATTCCTGTGCACAGTATGAACACCATCTCAGGCACAATGGTTCTGTTCTTCACACAGTATGAACACCATCTCAGGCACAATGGTTCTGTTCTCCACACAGTATGAACACCATCTCAGGCACAATGGTTCTGTTCTCCACACAGTATGAACACCATCTCAGGCACAATGGTTCTGTTCTCCACACAGTATGAACACCATCTCAGGCACAATGGTTCTGTTCTCCACACAGTATGAACACCATCTCAGGCACAATGGTTCTGTTCTCCACACAGTATGAACACCATCTCAGGCACAATGGTTCTGTTCTCCACACAGTATGAACACCATCTCAGGCACAATGGTTCTGTTCTCCACACAGTATGAACACCATCTCAGGCACAATGGTTCTGTTCTCCACACAGTATGAACACCATCTCAGGCACAATGGTTCTGTTCTCCACACAGTATGAACACCATCTCAGGCACAATGGTTCTGTTCTCCACACAGTATGAACACCATCTCAGGCACAATGGTTCTGTTCTCCACACAGTATGAACACCATCTCAGGCACAATGGTTCTGTTCTCCACACAGTATGAACACCATCTCAGGCACAATGGTTCTGTTCTCCACACAGTATGAACACCATCTCAGGCACAATGGTTCTGTTCTCCACACAGTATGAACACCATCTCAGGCACAATGGTTCTGTTCTCCACACAGTATGAACACCATCTCAGGCACAATGGTTCTGTTCTCCACACAGGCATCATGGCAGGTTCCAACAGATCGGGTGATCTCCGAGACGCTCAGAAGTCTATCCCCGTGGGGACCATCCTGGCCATCACCACAACGTCCCTTGTTTGTATCCTTTCTTTAAGGACTGTATATGTGTTTGATACTGTACCAATGAAAAGCATGAAGCTACTGTATATGTGCTGTAGCCTCTGCCAGACATATCCCTCCATCAAAGCAGACATGACACGGCTCCTTAACACCTGGCCTTCAGATTTCAGCTCTGTGCTTCTGTTCGGGGCCTGTATTGAAGGAGTGGTGCTGAGAGACAAGTAAGCTAAATGCCCTGTAACGTTGGAAACCTTGTATATCCAAAACATTCCTTTGATTTATTTTTGGTTGTTATGTTTCACGTTAAGAATAAGAACCTTTTTAAAAGTAGTATAAATAGATGATCTACAAGCTTTAATGTGACACGTTGTCGAGCTTGTATATCTGCTATTTTGTACAGCTTGTAGAAGTAGGGCTTTCATTTGCAGGTGGAAAAAACGTTAGAAAAGTTTAAATAGGAGGTTTCTACTCAATTGCAGCTTTCTGCTCGATTGCATCGATAAGCAAGTTAACAACTTTAAACCTTATATTTAAGAAACTCTTCCAAAAAAGCCATGACTAGCTATCTACTAGCCTGACCTAAGCAGAGACATTTCTGGTCTAGAGGGGCGGGTCGCGCCTCAGAAATGCGCGCACCCTGATTGGATCTCATCGATCTGTCCGTCACCCCCGGCCCCTCCTCTCCCCCCTAGTGCAGCGCTACGTCACATCATTTAGAGCGACGCCCACCCGGAAGGGTTGACTCCCACTTTTAGACTGGTTCAGCCCACGGCTTTTTCCAGGCTTTCATCTTTCGCGCAGACGAAATGAAAGCCTGGGTATCGAGGCTAGCTATCTACAAGCTCGCTTGTGAACTTGCAGATTGGCTATTTTCGGCATGTGACACTGTCATACAACAACATATAAAATAGGTCCTAAGGGAGCACTACACCAATTTTCAATCTTAGCATTCCAAGTATTCCAAGCACCATTTCTGTCTACTCGTTCTGTGTCTCAGAGATGGACAGCTGAGAAACCTGCCTACCAATGGTTACTGACCCGTTCCCTATAGTCATTACGTTTTAACCCAATTTGGGGCGGGCACCCCTTTTGGTGTTAGCATTACGTTATGCTTTAGCTATTGAAAAACAGCAGATCTACAAGCTCATAGCGCGCCACCGAGTGGCTCACTACGAGCTTGTAGGTCTGCTATTTTTGAAAAATCGAAGAACGACTGACATTTTTTAAATCTGATCTCAGAGTCAGAATGGGTTGATCAGACCAGTGTGTGTCCAGTGGAAACCTCGTTATGAATCTGATCTCTGGTCAGAATGGGTTAATGCTGCCAATGCAGCATGCTCATTCATGTGTAAACTGTCTATTTCACTGGATAATACTTTTCTATTATAGTCAGTGAAATGAGTCTGAGCAGACAGTGGTAGAACATGTTGTCTGGTGCTGTGTGACCCGCAGGTTTGGCGATACGGTCAGTAAAAACCTGGTGGTGGGAACTCTTTCCTGGCCCTCCCCGTGGGTCATCGTCATTGGCTCCTTCTTCTCCACGGTGGGGGCGGGCCTACAGTCCCTGACCGGGGCTCCGCGGCTCCTCCAGGCCATCGCTAAGGACAACATCATCCCCTTCCTCCGGGTAAGGAGGAAGTCACATAGCACACACCCCCATCCCCCATTTTCACATTATTTCAGACTTATTGTTTAGGCATGTGTTATTTAACCCATTAAGACCTGAGGCTGAGGGGCGCCCGCTGCCCTAACAGTCCAGGCGCATACCAAATTTGGGGCTCGGTTTTCGTCACCGCTAAACCCCTTATCCCTAAACTTCTTTGCCTTTTTTTTTTTACTATTTTGAAAACCAAATGGAGCCCTATTATAAGCTCTAACGCAGCCTAACAGCGCACCGGCAGTTCCAATCCCCATCCTGATGAGCTTTGCTGCGTGTGACTCCCCATCTCTCTCCCTGTTTCCTGTCTACCTCCTGCACTGTATCAATAAAGGCAGAAAAGCTGTACAGTGTATAATAAAAATCACACCCGTGTGAAGTGAGTGGTGGTGGGGGGGGGGGGGGGTGTAGTGTACATCTGCTATTTTCAAAAATAGCAGATGTACACACTTGTAGATCTTGTATTTTTGAATAGCCAACAGTAAAATGTCCTATACATAACTATGCATATGTAATAGCTGGGATTCAAACCCAGATCCCCCTATTTGGGGAGAGGAGACATTGCTTTGGAGCTTCATTCAATAGCACTTGTCAACCAGTAGAGGTCCTACCCTACAACAAGATAACAGAAAGGGCAGGCAGGTCAACTAAAACCACTGCAGTTGTGTTCGTTATATTGTATTAACATAGTGGAAAAGTGAAGGGATGTCCAACCTGATCATGCTGTTTCATCAGTTCCATAACATCTACTAGTTTGAATGTTCAAAGTCACTGACGAATCGTTATGAACTTTGATGCTTTGTTCTTTGTTCTGTTCATGTTTTCTGCATCTGCATATGATTCTAATGTGAAGGATTTGCATCCCGTTGCCAACGCTGTCCCCTTAGTGCTGTGTTTATTGTTGTATACTTGTCTAGGTGTTTGGTCACGGCAAGGCCAACGGAGAACCCACATGGGCTCTGCTGTTGACTGGCCTCATAGCCGAGCTGGGGATCCTCATAGCCTCACTGGACATGGTGGCACCCATCCTCTCTATGTAGGTAGAGTACACACACGTACACAGTACAGCACGCACACAAGCACTGTACTGTACACCCATCCTCTCTATGTAGGTAGAGTACACACACGTACACAGTACAGCACGCACACACCCATCCTCTCTATGTAGGTAGAGTACACACACGTACACAGTACAGCACGCACACAAGCACTGTACGGTACATTCAACAGGTGACCAATACATTGTTATGGCTCATGACTCAAGTAAAAATATCTAAAAGATGTCAAACAATCTACAACAAACAAATGTAAGACATTTCTAAAATAACATAAACATAATAATTACGTATTTTCACTACTTTGACCCGGGGGGACATCAAATTTCTCTTTTGGGTCACAGGCTAAAGAGTTTGTGAACCACTGCTTTGGATTATATGACATCCATACATTATTATAATAATATAATAATAATAATAATATTATATATGACATCCACACATTATTATAGTCTACATCCACATCCACTACATCCACAATAACAAAAAACTCTACTGTCCACCATACAACTGTCATTACAAGAATGTATAACAATAATATAGTCTACTGTCCACCATACAACTGTCATTACAAGAATTTATAACAATATAGTCTACTGTCCACCATACAACTGTCATCACAAGAATTTATAACAATATAATCTACTGTCCACCATACAACTGTCATTACAAGAATTTATAACAATATAGTCTACTGTCCACCATACAACTGTCATTACAAGAATTTATAACAATATAGTCTACTGTCCACCATACAACTGTCATTACAAGAATTTATCTTTTCTCCAACAAGTTTTCAAGACTAGCGGAAGCAGCAGATCTACAAGGTCGCAACGCGTCACATCACATCACATCACAACTATGTTTTGTGTGTATTCTGCAGGTTCTTCTTGATGTGCTATCTGTTTGTGAACCTGGCATGTGCAGTGCAGACCCTGCTGCGCACACCCAACTGGAGGCCCAGGTTCAGATACTACCATTGGTGAGCAGGACATGAAGAGAAGTGATGGATGGACTATATATCATAACTGTGTTTATAGGGTGAAATGTCCGCAATGACAAAGTAAAAACATGGCTGTTGTCGACAGTCAAACAATTAATTGTCAATCCGTTATCATGAATACTTGTTGCTGTCCGGAAGAATCCACCTAACTCAATTTTTGATGTTTGATTTATTTATTTATTTTTCAATAAAGAAATATTGAACCAATGGATTAGTATTAAAATGTGCTTCGGCAAAAACCTCTTAACTCCATTAGATCCTCAAACTATCTGCCAAACCAGCTATTTTTATTATTGTTATTATTAGTATTATTATTATTATTTTAAATATAAATCAGTGCTATTGAACACCCTTGTCATTTGAAAAATGAAGATTTTGGAGTTAGCTGGTTTCTGTAGACAGCAGAGATACGTATACTAATACTACTACTTGTGTCAGAACAAGCATGGATGGATATTTCTAGGTCATACCTTTTATGATATTTTGCAGCCCTTTTCTAAAAGATGCCAATATTGGCCAGCCTCAGTTCACCCGACAGGACATTTTAAAGTCATGGGGGCTATAGTCCAGACCTCTTTAGCTTCAGGCTGTGGAACTGTCAGAAAGGTTTTTTATAAGCTGACACTGACAGCTGTGTTTTGTCTCTGGTTCCCACAGGGCCTTGTCTTTCCTGGGCATGAGCATGTGCCTGGCTCTGATGTTCATCTCCTCCTGGTACTATGCCATAGTGGCCATGTGCATCGCTGGCATGATCTACAAGTACATTGAATACCAGGGGTATGTCTGGCCCCGTCCTCCATCCTGGTGCAGCCTTTTGACTTTGAAGATGTATCATTCTACCATGTATTCTGGGAGGGAAATGGTGAAGTGGTATTTGAATATATTCACACCTCTCCCCCCCCATATCTCTCTCCCTCTCCCTCCCTCTCCCCTGCCTCCCCCCTTCATCCCTCCCTCCCTCCATCCAGAGCAGAAAAGGAGTGGGGAGACGGGATACGAGGTTTGTCCCTGAGTGGTGCCCGTTATGCCCTGCTAAGACTTGAGGTTGGACCACCACACACAAAAAACTGGAGGTAAAGATACAGTATATGTATATTTATATTATGAACCCTTTGTTCACTTTTGTTTAAACATTGGTAATAATGTACGCTGAATGAAAGGGGTGCATACTTAGTTTAGACTAAGTATGCATCATTGGTTAGACATGGGTTAAGGTTAGGTTTAGGTGTGCTGCCCGGTGGGAGGTTAGGGTGAGGGTTTGAGATAGGTTGTAGTTGTAGGACTAATGACTGGTCTAACCAATGACTAAACCAAGTACTGTCTAAACTAAGTACTGCACCCGAATGAAAATAGATGAGGGCCTGAAATAAAGTAGGAAGTGGAGCATTGAAAAGCCTCAGTCACATTGTGCATGTCACTTTGTGTACCCGTTTGCTCTTGCTAGTTGCAATGGGACAATCCCAGGTCACAGACGTTACAAATAAACCAATAAAGTATGCAAGTGATGCATTGAACATGCAGTCCACATTGATTGTATGAGCTGTAGTCCTCATTATACTGTATCTGCATTGATGTCAACTGACAAAATGCTTTCTCTGCAGATGTGCAAAGAGCAGAGCTATAAATCAGATAAGACACACTCAGGAAACCACTCATTTCAACTACCAAAACAATCCACATCACATCACATTTACAGAAATCTGGGTTTCCTGTTTTTAAAGACTTGTTGGCCAACATGGTCAGTCAGTGGTCAGTGGCAGAAGTGTTTCCGCTGCGTCATCAGTGACCCCACGGCCATGCCAGGATCAAATCCTACTTGCACTTCAAACAACAATCCATTTATCCTGTTATATTTTATATCTTTATAATCCATACTCTGGAGCCATGATTATATACACTTTGTTTGTGCTCTCATACTGGAGTGGAATAGTTGGAAAACGTGGTAAAAAATGTCAATGTTAAATATCATTGCCATCAATAATCCAAATGCAGCAGCGTTACACTCTAATGCTTATAATTGCAATCTAAGACATATTATTACGTGATAAAAATATAATTATGCATGAGTTCATCATGTTAGTGCACCATAGAGTTGTAGAGCAGTAGATATCACAGTGAGAATAAGAAATATTTGACATACTTGCAATACGTAAGCAGGGAGGATTTGGGGCTATGTTCAAACAGCCAAAATCAGATTTCTAGTCTGAACTGCCAAAAAACACATGGAAACATTACACATCAGATTTGAAGGTGTTTCGAAAATCACTTTTCACAAGATGTGCTTCAGTCTGGACACTATTTGATTCATACTTTTTCATAAAATGTTGTCCCTTGCTGAAAATATCCCTCTATAAACTCCCGTGTCTCAGAGTATAAGTCAGCCTGTGAGTGTACTGTACAGGATGCCATTGTGAGCCATTGGTTTCCACCAGTACAGATCACAGAAGTGGGTTGAGCGGCTGTGTTTGTCTCCTCATGTCTGTTCCAGACCTCAGCTGCTGGTGCTGCTGAAGTTGGATGAGGACCTCCATGTTAAATACCCCCGGCTGCTCACCTTCGCCTCGCAGCTGAAGGCAGGGAAGGGTCTCACCATCGTGGGCTCCGTCATCCAGGGGAACTTTCTGGACAGCTATGGGGAGACGCAAGCTGCCGAACAGGTCACTAGATAATCATTTATTGTAGAACTGTGCTATACACTGTGTGTGTGTGTGTGTGTGTGTGTGTGTGTGTGTGTGTGTGTGTGTGTGTGTGTGTGTGTGTGTGTGTGTGTGTGTGTGTGTATATATATATATATTATTGATTTTTTTTAATCATCCCGTTATTTGAAAAGTTAAAGCAGAATGAAGTGAAACTGTTGTGCATTATTTCCTCTCCATGTCATTTTCCCAAGGATTATTAATTCGTTGTCATTCGGATCATTCACATTGCCTGTCAACAGTCATCATGTGTAGTGCAAGACTATTCACAATCATACAGTAGGACAATCATCGTCTGTCCTGATGAAGGTCTAACCACCATATTGTCGACCTGTGTGTGCGGGACCCTTATTTAGATTTTATTACCACGGTTCCCCTTTTGAACATTTGCTCCATTGTCCTACGCACCTGTCACCAACCTTTGAGCTGTGCATCGGCCTTCTTATTTAACAATCATAGGAAATAAACACACGTCTAACCTTCCACGATTGCACTAAATCATAATTCCATTTCTAATAACATTTTCCACATTTTGCTCACTCTGGCTGCCAGGCCATAAAGAACATGATGGAGATCGAGCGGGTCAAGGGCTTCTGCCAGGTGGTGGTGGCCTCTAAAGTGCGGGAGGGTGTGACCCACCTCATCCAGTCCTGTGGCCTGGGGGGCATGAAGCACAACACGGTGGTGATGGGCTGGCCGTACGGCTGGAGGCAGAGCGAGGACCCTCGCGCCTGGAAGACGTTTATCAGTAAGACATTCATCATGCTGCTCTCCATTGCATATTTGGGGCGGCGGTGGCTCAGGAGGTAGAGTGGCCGCTTGGGAACCGGAAGGTTCCCAGTTCCATCCCAGCCTCCCCTTCCAGAGTTACTGTAAGTGTCCAAGTGTCCATGATCATCACGCTGAACCCCTAATTGCTCCCGATAAGCAGGTTGGTGCCTTGCATGGTTTCCTCTGCCATCGGTGTACCAATGTGTGTATGAATAGGTGAATGTAAAGCGCCTTGGATAAAGGCACTAAATAAACATTTATATTGTTGCCAGAAATGTATCTACTGTACCATAGTATTTTATACTATGGTACTTTGTCGTATGACACATTGTGAGGATGTAGATCTGCAATTTTATATAAAAAAGAAAAAGGGGAAAAACATAATGAGTCTGACATGGCAGAAATAGGGACCCCAGGTTGAAAGTCTGTCTGTGGGATTCCTAGATAATGACTTTGGACATACACACACGATATAGTGGGGGAAGACACTATAATACCCCTATTGTACGGAATATAAGACTACCGCTAAGTTGTTTTTTCCAATGGAACTATCCTAAAAAATTCCACTATTTTCCACAAATGAGTGTGGGGGTGGTCTTATAATCAGAGTCGTCTTATATTGGGCACAATACGGTACTAAAAGCAAAGGTCAAATGTGTGTCCAATGAGTACATGGCTGTACAGTACAGACACAAAGTCACTTCCTCCCTGTGTGTGCGTCCCCTCCCTCCCAGACACGGTGCGATGCACCACAGCCGCCCACCTGGCTCTCATGGTACCCAAGAACGTGTCCTTCTACCCCAGCAACCACGAGCGCTTCATAGACGGCAACATCGATGTGTGGTGGATCGTTCACGACGGAGGCATGCTGATGCTGCTGCCCTTCCTGCTCAAACAACACAAAGTAAGAGGAGGTTCTTAAACTGCTGAAGATTATTTTGTCGTCTTTCCTCATGCATTTTTTTCTGCAATAATAAGCATTAACAAAGAATACAAATATAAAGGAAGCAAAGAAGAATAGCAGCAATAGCTATTCTATTTCTAGTTTATGTGTTGGTCCTTCAGTAGCACACATTGGGGTTAAAAGAAAGTGTCATGTGCCAGTGTGTCAATGCGTGCTTGGACTAACGTATGAACTTCTGACATATTTGACAAACCTGTCGTACAATTACTGCTATTCATCTTTTTTCTTCCCTTATCTTTTTACTTTGATACTGTTGTTATTGCTGCAAAACTGTGTGAGGAAACAAAACAAGACAATGTTTACAGACGGCTTATCGAGAGCGCCACACTGACTTTTCAATGTGAATGATCATATATTTAGTATCTGAAGAATACACAACATAACAACATGGAAGTGTTAATTTATCATCATTGACACTTTGGTTTGGGATTGGGTTTCAGGTCTGGAGGAAATGTAAGATGCGTATCTTCACCGTGGCCCAGATGGATGACAACAGCATCCAGATGAAGAAGGACCTGGCCACCTTCCTCTACCAGCTCAGAATGGAAGCTGAGGTAGAGGTGGTGGAGATGGTGAGAACCGTCCTTTCTGTCAAAGGATCAATGTATTAGTTTTCAAATAATTTGTACTTAAAGTATTTCAGTACATCTACTTAGTTACTTTCCACAACTAAATGCTACCAAAACCTAAATTTGAGATTCACAGTATTTGTATGCTGTACACCAGGGGTCCTCAACTAGAAATGATGAAGGTCCACAAATATGTTTTTGAATAAGACCGAGGTCCGGTCCCATGTGCGGCGTCCATCGGAGAGCGGGGCTCTATGCCCGTTTAGTATGGTCAAGCCAAGCTTATACAAATCAGATCGCCTTCCACCCAACCAATAATGGGGTGCAGAGTGCAGGCCCGGAGTGGAACTCCAAATCAGGCCGGGAGTTATACGCCCTGGCAGGCCACACTGCGCGCGCGCATAGCGCGCGCCAGAATTTTGGGGGCCCTTGGGGGACATTTTGGGGGCCTTTGCAGCAATTTCACATGAGAAATGTACCATCTGGGTGGTCCGCAAAGAGGTGGTCCGCGGTCCGGTCGCGGACCGCGGTCCGCCAGTTGAATACCCCTGCTGTACACTGTTCATTAACAGGTGCATAATCCACACTCGTGTCACAATTATCACTCACTAGAGCAGTGCAATAACACATCTCTATGTTGATAACTCAATACAACATTGCAATTATTGTCCTTGACAAAGCGCAAAAGGTGTTTTGCGTAACTTTAACTTGCCTGCTTGCATTAAATACACTAAGAACAAGTATTTACCTTTGCATGTAAGTGCATTTGTAAATCCGTTTTTCGTGTCACTGTAGTGACATTTTAATTTTAATTTTTTTGTATTGGAGGGGCTAGCAAACAAAAAAAGTGGAAATATGGATACTGTATACAAGGTTTCTTCTGTATAATGGCTTCTTGTGGACTCTTCCCAGCATGACAGTGACATCTCGGCTTACACCTACGAGAGGACCCTGATGATGGAGCAGCGCTCCCAGATGCTCAGACAGATGAGGCTGTCCAGTGCAGAACGAGACAGAGAGGTGACTCATTGATATTACAGATCGACTTCTGGGCTAAATGTGATCGACTCCCACAGTTAAATAAATTGGTCTCAAATATGGTTTTCTGGCCGTATGAGATATGCGCTCATTGTCCTGTTCCACGGCAGTTAAGCATTGCATTCAAAGTCACTCTGGAGAAAAGAACAGTTTGCTGTGTTCTCTGCAGGCCCAGCTGGTGAAGGACAGGCACTCGTTGGTGCGTATGGGCAGCCTGTACTCTGATGAAGAGGAGGAGGTGGTGGAGCCTCCTCCGGAGAAGGTCCAGATGACCTGGACCAAGGAGAAGTGTGAGGCAGAGAGGAGAAACAAGGCCCACGCGCCAGAGAACTTCAGAGAACTCATCAGTCTCAAACCGTGAGTCTGCCTGGTTTCCTCCTATGTATTTCTTTTTAATCACTAGGTGATTTAATTGTATTTATATGAAGTGATTTAAATGAAGTAATCAGTTTGACAAGGAATTATTCTTCAAAGCTGATGCTTGTAGATTGATTTCTTAGGTAAAAGTCAATAGAGTTATAATAGTAAAAGGTGCTCCTGGATCAGACGGGATAAGAAATCAGATTAAAACAAGAAAATGACTCTCAGTCATAACTGCCAGGTGCATGCTTTCCCTTTTGAGGGAAAGCATGCACAACTGAACCCACTGGGAAGTTTGATCTCAGACTTTTCTTTGCATCCTCCTCCAAATAGAATCACACGATTCAGCAATTTGACCATTTATTTACTATAAATGCCTTGAGCTTTGCTCAAGGACATGTTAACATGTCACAGGTTTTTATACTGTTGACTTGTGTCACTGAAGATGCATCGTTCTTTCTTTCTTTCTTTGTGCCCATCTGGCGGCCCGTCAGAGACCAGTCCAACGTGCGGCGGATGCACACAGCCGTGAAGCTGAATGAGGTGATAGTCAACAAGTCCCACGACGCCCGCTTAGTTCTGCTCAACATGCCCGGACCCCCACGGAACACAGACGGAGATGAGAACTGTATCCTTTGGCACATTTACAGGAAGTATATGTTATTATTTTATGGGGTTTACAATCGAAAACTCATGTTAATATGCAATGATGGTGTCTAAATCGTGTGCCATGCGATTGCCACGTTTTGCTTCCAACCACACATTACACTGCTGTTTTTATTATTGAGCAATCAAAGGAAAGGCACTGTAAAACCCTTATGTACGTCAGAGACTGTCATAGATACACTAACATACTGCTGTAGGGCTGCAACGATGAATTGTTTTTTAGCAGTCATTATAGGAAAATTAAAATCACAGAGATTGTGGAGAATTAGGAGAGGAGACCTCTCAATATTGTGCTGTTGTCGGCCCAACAGTCCGCCTCCAAACACGTCCATTACATTGCAGGCGCTTGCTCTACCAAAAGAATTTGGCATAGCGGGTGGTTTTAGAATGGGCTATGTCCTTTCCCAAATATGTGTGGGCAAGATAGCAATTTTAGGGATAATGCAACAACACTGCCACACCTCCAGGCGCTAATATTGGAGTCTGCATAATGTTGCCATTTTTCCATAACTTTTGGCTCAGATATGGAGTTCTTGGAGGTGTTGACCGAAGGCCTGGAGAGAGTGCTGCTGGTCAGAGGGGGAGGCCGGGAGGTCATCACTATATACTCTTGACCGACTACAAGCCACTATAAGTGGGTCAACAATATTTGGCCTTGACTACACTCATTATGCCACTGGACAGAAAGGGACAGTGTTCCAGACAGTTGTGAACTCTGGGCCAGGATTCTTACAAGTTTATTCCTTTTTTTTTGTAGCATACTGGTGAACAATAGGGGACCTGACACACATTTGCCATTCTATACCTTTTTTCCCCCTGAAAAGATGACTTCAAAACCCATTCATTTCATTGTGTGAACCCGTCAAATAGAATTTCACTTGTCAGTATTTTCATTGTGGTTGGAAGAAAAGACCGTTATCTGTTATCTAGTCACGAGAAGCAATCTTGGCTAGGGCACATGTATAGTTACTGCAATGGTTTTACAGTGCTAGGGCACATGTATAGTTACTGCAATGGTTTTCAAGTGCTGCCAAATGTAGAACCTCAAACAGCTCTTGATAGCACGTTTGTATTTATTTTATTATTTATTTTGTCCGTTTTCCCCAATGAGAGAGGCTGGGAACACGGGGCTGTAGATAATGAACAAAAGGAATAAAAGATGCTCTGCAGGTGGCACACATTTCATAAAGGTCTGTAAATGTCCATGCCAGAAGTTATCAAGAGATTTTTTTTAAAGGTCAATAATTTATGGTTTTGTTTTATTGTCTATAGGAAAGAGATTTGTATACGAATATGTGAATTGTTACCTTTGTATAATAGCAATTTTTTGACCGTCTGGAGAAGTACAATCCAGGTCACCATAGAGTACAGTACAGGAAACTACTGTATGTTTTGTATGACTCAATAAAACACGGAAGGTTATCAACATCATCTGACTTTCATTTTTCCCAAACAATCTTTTTTAATTAATTACCTGAAATCAGACAATGTAAATGATGTTACAAGTACATTTTATTTAGTTCAAATAAATAATTAAAATGCAGTAGTTAAAAAATGCTGCATGTAACAGTAATCATTTTGGTACATTTATTGTACCTGCAGTGAATTTGCATTTATTAAAGTTGGTTTTGAATGATAGTAAGTATTGGACTTTACTCCACCCATCCTCACGCCTACACCTGTTTACACCTTCACCTGTTTAGACCTACACCTGTTTACATCTACACCGGTTTACACCTACACCTGTTTACATCTACACCTGTTTACATCTACACCGGTTTACACCTACACCTGTTTACATCTACACCTGTTTACATCTACACCGGTTTACACCTACACCTGTTTACATCTACACCTGTTTACATCTACACCGGTTTACATCTACACCGGTTTACACCTACACCTGTTTACATCTACACCGGTTTACACCTACACCTGTTTACATCTACACCTGTTTACATCTACACCGGTTTACATCTACACCGGTTTACACCTACACCTGTTTACATCTACACCTGTTTACATGTAGTATTGGACTTTACTCCACCCGGCTATCCTCAGCCTACACCTGTTTACATCTACACGTTTACACCTACACCTGTTTAGACCTACACCTGTTTACATCTACACCTGTTTACATGAGCTATCCTCACGTTTACATGCAACAATGTTGCACATCTTTTCCCTGCTTTTTCTTTTACTGTTTTAAGTACTTATAATGCACTGTTCAAGTGATTCATGCTATGTGGCTATTTTGTTATTTCACTTTGATATTTTGAGCACACATATTTTTCAGCCAATTAATGTGCCTGTTATTGCACTTTATTGCCTCAATACCAAGTCAAGTTGCCTCAAACATTATGGAACAACCGAGATGTAACACACTGCATGTATTTAAACCACCACAAGATGGCGCTGTAGCAACAACAGACCACCTGTTACACTCCACACTGTGCAGATCAAGTCCCACGAGACTTTGGGATGGGAGTTGAGTTGATGAATGAGATCCAAGATGGCGGAATAAACAAACCTATAAGCCTGATACAGACAGCCTCACTCACGTCCTTGCGTTTAATAATATAAGTGTGACGGACGGACTAGTTGAACAGGTGACCGGATACAGTATTTAGAACAAGTATTTACCTTTGCATGTAAGTGCATTTGTAAATCAGTTTTTCGTGTCACAGTAGTGACATTTTTATTTTTATTTTTTTGTATTGGAGGGGCTAGCAAACAAAAAAAGTGGAAATATGGATACTGTATACAAGGTTTCTTCTGTATAATGGCTTCTTGTGGACTCTTCCCAGCATGACAGTGACATCTCGGCTTACACCTACGAGAGGACCCTGATGATGGAGCAGCGCTCCCAGATGCTCAGACAGATGAGGCTGTCCAGTGCAGAACGAGACAGAGAGGTGACTCATTGATATTACAGATCGACTTCTGGGCTAAATGTGATCGACTCCCACAGTTAAATAAATTGGTCTCAAATATGGTTTTCTGGCCGTATGAGATATGCGCTCATTGTCCTGTTCCACGGCAGTTAAGCATTGCATTCAAAGTCACTCTGGAGAAAAGAACAGTTTGCTGTGTTCTCTGCAGGCCCAGCTGGTGAAGGACAGGCACTCGTTGGTGCGTATGGGCAGCCTGTACTCTGATGAAGAGGAGGAGGTGGTGGAGCCTCCTCCGGAGAAGGTCCAGATGACCTGGACCAAGGAGAAGTGTGAGGCAGAGAGGAGAAACAAGGCCCACGCGCCAGAGAACTTCAGAGAACTCATCAGTCTCAAACCGTGAGTCTGCCTGGTTTCCTCCTATGTATTTCTTTTTAATCACTAGGTGATTTAATTGTATTTATATGAAGTGATTTAAATGAAGTAATCAGTTTGACAAGGAATTATTCTTCAAAGCTGATGCTTGTAGATTGATTTCTTAGGTAAAAGTCAATAGCTCCTGGATCAGACGGGATAAGAAATCAGATTAAAACAAGAAAATGACTCTCAGTCATAACTGCCAGGTGCATGCTTTCCCTTTTGAGGGAAAGCATGCACAACTGAACCCACTGGGAAGTTTGATCTCAGACTTTTCTTTGCATCCTCCTCAAAATAGAATCACACGATTCAGCAATTTGACCATTTATTTACTATAAATGCCTTGAGCTTTGCTCAAGGACATGTTAACATGTCACAGGTTTTTATACTGTTGACTTGTGTCACTGAAGATGCATCTTTCTTTCTTTCTTTCTTTGTGCCCATCTGGCGGCCCGTCAGAGACCAGTCCAACGTGCGGCGGATGCACACAGCCGTGAAGCTGAATGAGGTGATAGTCAACAAGTCCCACGACGCCCGCTTAGTTCTGCTCAACATGCCCGGACCCCCACGGAACACAGACGGAGATGAGAACTGTATCCTTTGGCACATTTACAGGAAGTATATGTTATTATTTTATGGGGTTTACAATCGAAAACTCATGCAATGATGGTGTCTAAATCGTGTGCCATGCGATTGCCACGTTTTGCTTCCAACCACACATTACACTGCTGTTTTTATTATTGAGCAATCAAAGGAAAGGCACTGTAAAACCCTTATGTACGTCAGAGACTGTCATAGATACACTAACATACTGCTGTAGGGCTGCAACCATGAATTGTTTTTTAGCAGTCATTATAGGAAAATTAAAATCACAGAGATTGTGGAGAATTAGGAGAGGAGACCTCTCAATATTGTGCTGTTGTCGGCCCAACAGTCCGCCTCCAAACACGTCCATTACATTGCAGGCGCTTGCTCTACCAAAATAATTTGGCATAGCGGGTGGTTTTAGAATGGGCTATGTCCTTTCCCAAATATGTGTGGGCAAGATAGCAATTTTAGGGATAATGCAACAACACTGCCACACCTCCAGGCGCTAATATTGGAGTCTGCATAATGTTGCCATTTTTCCATAACTTTTGGCTCAGATATGGAGTTCTTGGAGGTGTTGACCGAAGGCCTGGAGAGAGTGCTGCTGGTCAGAGGGGGAGGCCGGGAGGTCATCACTATATACTCTTGACCGACTACAAGCCACTATAAGTGGGTCAACAATATTTGGCCTTACACTCATTATGCCACTGGACAGAAAGGGACAGTGTTCCAGACAGTTGTGGACTCTGGGCCAGGATTCTTACAAGTTTATTCCTTTTTTTTTGTAGCATACTGGTGAACAATAGGGGACCTGACACACATTTGCCATTCTATACCTTTTTTCCCCCTGAAAAGATGACTTCAAAACCCATTCATTTCATTGTGTGAACCCGTCAAATAGAATTTAACTTGTCAGTATTTTCATTGTGGTTCGAAGAAAAGACCGTTATCTGTTATCTAGTCACGAGAAGCAATCTTGGCTAGGGCACATGTATAGTTACTGCAATGGTTTTCAAGTGGTGCCAAATGTAGAACCTCAAACAGCTCTTGATAGCACGTTTGTATTTATTTTATTATTTATTTTGTCCGTTTTCCCCAATGAGAGAGGCTGGGAACACGGGGCTGTAGATAATGAACAAAAGGAATAAAAGATGCTCTGCAGGTGGCACACATTTCATAAAGGTCTGTAAATGTCCATGCCAGAAGTTATCAAGAGATTTTTTTTTTAAAGGTCAATAATTTATGGTTTTGTTTTATTGTCTATAGGAAAGAGATTTGTATACGAATATGTGAATTGTTACCTTTGTATAATAGCAATTTTTTGACCGTCTGGAGAAGTACAATCCAGGTCACCATAGAGTACAGTACAGGAAACTACTGTATGTTTTGTATGACTCAATAAAACACGGAAGGTTATCAACATCATCTGACTTTCATTTTTCCCAAACAATCTTTTTTAATTAATTACCTGAAATCAGACAATGTAAATGATGTTATAAGTACATTTTATTTAGTTCAAATAAATAATTAAAATGCAGTAGTTAAAAAATGCTGCATGTAACAGTAATCATTTTGGTACATTTATTGTACCTGCAGTGAATTTGCATTTATTAAAGTTGGTTTTGAATGATAGTAAGTATTGGACTTTACTCCACCCATCCTCACGCCTACACCTGTTTACACCTACATCTGTTTAGACCTACACCTGTTTACATCTACACCGGTTTACACCTACACCTGTTTACATCTACACCTGTTTACATCTACACCGGTTTACACCTACACCTGTTTACATCTACACCTGTTTACATCTACACCGGTTTACACCTACACCTGTTTACATCTACACCTGTTTACATCTACACCGGTTTACATCTACACCGGTTTACACCTACACCTGTTTACATCTACACCTGTTTACATCTACACCGGTTTACACCTACACCTGTTTACATCTACACCTGTTTACATCTACACCGGTTTACATCTACACCGGTTTACACCTACACCTGTTTACATCTACACCTGTTTACATGTAGTATTGGACTTTACTCCACCCGGCTATCCTCAGCCTACACCTGTTTACATCTACACGTTTACACCTAGGCTACACCTGTTTAGACCTACACCTGTTTACATCTACACCTGTTTACATGAGCTATCATCACGTTTACATGCAACAATGTTGCACATCTTTTCCCTGCTTTTTCTTTTACTGTTTTAAGTACTTATAATGCACTGTTCAAGTGATTCATGCTATGTGCCTATTTTGTTATTTCACTTTGATATTTTGAGCACACATATTTTTCAGCCAATTAATGTGCCTGTTATTGCACTTTATTGCCTCAATACCAAGTCAAGTTGCCTCAAACATTATGGAACAACCGAGATGTAACACACTGCATGTATTTAAACCACCACAAGATGGCGCTGTAGCAACAACAGACCACCTGTTACACTCCACACTGTGCAGATCAAGTCCCACGAGACTTTGGGACGGGAGTTGAGTTGATGAATGAGATCCAAGATGGCGGAATAAACAAACCTATAAGCCTGATACAGACAGCCTCACTCACGTCCTTGCGTTTAATAATATAAGTGTGACGGACGGACTAGTTGAACAGGTGACCGGATACAGTGGACGGGTCTTTGGATTTAAATAGGATATGTTGTTTCCCAGCATGCTGTTTGGTTTGGGATCCAGGCTGATCACTGCATGCTGTCTGGGAGCCAAGCTGTTGTTCCAAGGTAAGAAGCGTTTGTTTGAGAAACACGGTTTGTCCTTTAACACTGTTATTGTTTAGACATTAGAGGATTTATAGGACTGTTTATTGTTCAAACATAAGAGGATTTATAGGACTGTTTATTGTTCAAACATAAGAGGATTTATAGGACTGTTTATTGTTCAAACATAAGAGGATTTATAGAACTGTTTATTGTTCAAACATAAGAGGATTTATAGGACTTTTTATTGTTCAAACATAAGAGGATTTATAGGACTGTTTATTGTTCAAACATAACAGGATTTATAGGACTGTTTATTGTTTAAACATTAGAGGATTTATAGGACTGTTGTTTATTGTGACACTAAATGGACGACAATGTCAGGAATGTTTGTCCTTTTAGGCCTCATTCACACATAAAGAACACTAGCCCTCCAAGCAGAACCCAATGCTACTGAAGTTTCTGACATTTGTTCGACCCAGTGCATTGGGTCCTGTTGCACCACTACCATGCCACCTGGTACGCAGCCATTCTTAAACATAAACAACATGTTTAGCGCCTGTCTGCGCTCTGTGACGACATTTGTTCGTGTGAGCGTTTCTGAATATGTTTAGTATAAGTACCCATACATGCCGCTGCGAATATCTCCTGTGGCGCGGAAGCCGTTAAGTATTTTTAATCTTTGTTTGACCGATTTGGTCGCTTTGATTCTTCTCTTCCTTCCTTGTTTATTGACACCTCATTGTACCGCCTATCTGGCTAGCTAGTGGCGCTATAGCTATGACAGAGCAGATCAGAGGCAGGGACGTAGCCGCACAAGCCAACCGCACACCGGGAGGCGGTACAATAAACGGTAAACAAACAAGAAGAAATAAAGCGACCAAATCGGTCAAACAAAGATTAAAAATACTTAACGGCTTCCGCGCCACAGGAGATATTCGCAGCGGGATGTATAGGTACTTAAAGTTCCCGAATTCAGAATAACTCAAGCAAAAAAAGACCGTCACACGGCGCAGATTCAATCTTAGAGAGCATGTATACTTCCGCGTTCCGGAATTCCCATACGAAAATATAGTTATGACCAGGGACCCAACATAAAACTCATCAAAATTTCAGAAAAGCTTTATGTAGGGTCCCGAAAGGGGCTAAAAGAACACATGTTCTGTTGCCCTGCCTGTGTTTGCTGGTCGCCTCAATGCTTTTCCAATGGGAGGCACATGGTTTGACCTAGCCCCTCTCGGAACCCCCTGGGTCAGCCCAATCGATTCGTGCCGAACCGGGCTACCCGTGGGGTCCCTGTGCGTATCTGTGTTTTCATATTGAAATTATAGAACGCGGACATAAATATCGTCGGATAAGTCGTGTCTGAGTCGTTTGACGGCTTCTTTTTGTTTGAGTTATTCTGAATGTGTCAACTTATATTACATGAATTTTACAATGTATGAAATCTGGATAAAGAGTGTAATGTTGTTTTTATGTATATGTCTTACAGGTTAATCATGTGACCTTGGTGTCATGTATGACCTTGGATGGGGTCATCAGGAGATGGCTGGTATAATAGAGTGTCTACTCGGCTGAGCTGAAACGGTGTCAACGAACGCTCTTCCTGAGATTGCGAGGCGAACGGTGCTCGAGACATTATGTGCTATACAACCTTCGTGGCTCTATTAATACCGGCTATCTTCAACCGAGCGACGGAAGGCCCCCCACGGTACGTACCTGGATATCGGACAGATCCGTCTTGAACACATGACTATAGACAGAAACGAATAGTTTTCATAATCCTCATGGGGGCCCATGCCTGGTTTAGCCAGGGGAGGGCGCTGTTGGACAGTGTCTTGACTGTCTTCAGTGCGGTTGGGTGCAATTCCCCGAAAATCCTCATGGGGGGGCCCTTGCCCTCCGCCCCCCACAGACTCTATGTCACTGACTATAGAGATAGGCCCTCATTTATCAACCGTGCGTACGCCAGAATATGGGTGTACGCCGAAATTACCCACATTTTTGGCATTTACCATTTCCGCCAAAGCTTGAAATTGAACTTGACAAAGTTCAAAACTCACGTCTGGTCGGGAGCTGTCGTACGCTTTGTCCTCACCTGTTTTTCTGTCGTAGAACAGCGGAGCAGCATTGTTTGACCAGCTGAGAGGCTGTCACAGGCATCTAAACATATGTTTTCACTCCTAAAATGTATAAAACTAATAATAGCCTACATGTATGTATGTAATATATATTTTGTAAAAGCAAGTCATATGAAATTGGTTTTCCAAGTGTGCAAGCTTATTAAAATCACGCAATTAAAAACAATGCTGCAAGTCATGCTTAACCCTCTAAGACCCAGTGTTGCTTTTTAGCAACAATTTTATTTTATTTAATTACTATATATATTATTTTTTTCCTGTTCTTTTTTCACCTAACCGTCATCAGTGATGTTCATTGCAATGCCATTTCAATGCCATTGGTCCCGTGGTGGGAGTTATGCTCTGGTTTTGGTGAAATGTCAAGTAGTTCCGGTCATTTTGTGGGCGGCACTGGGGCCATGCAGTACAAGTAAATGACCTATTTCTAAAATATTAGTGCAACTTTCGTTCATTTTTTACCCCTCTATCACACGGAACTATGCTTTTTGTGTCCATATCACTACGCCAAAGAAATAGTTCCATGTGATAGAGGGCTCAAAGTTGAACGAAAGTTCTGCTAATATTAAAAAATTAGGTCAACAATACAAATGACGCTAGTTTTGTGGATTAATTTACTTTTACTGCGTGGCCCCAGTAAGTAGTAGTAAGTAGCCTTGCCGAGCCATGAGGCCCACAGGGCAGGAGCCTATCTCCTGTTTCTGTAGCGTGAGGCAGCTTGGTGTACAAGTACACCCCCTGGACATGACGCTAGTATGTCGCAGGGACTTACCCCCAATCCATCCCTTGATGCTGAGTGTCAAGCAGGGAGGCACTAGGTCCCATTTTTACAGTCTTTGGTATGACCCGGCCGGGGATCGAACCCCAACCTCCCAGTCTCAGGGCGGACACTCTAACCACAAGGCCACTGAGCGTGGCCCCAGTGCCCCCCGCAAAATGACCGGAACTACTTAATATTCACCAGAACCAGAGCAGAACTACCGCCACGGGACTCAACCAATCAGAACCAGAGCAGAACTACCGCCACGGGACTCCACCAATAAGAACCAGAGCAGAACTCCCACCACGGGCAATCAATCAAACACAGTTGCAACCACTATATTAATGGAAAGTATTTCATGCAGCTTAATTAAAAAAAAATCTGAACTATCCCTTTAAATGTCCCTTCAAAGTGAAAAATGTCATTTCCATTTTCTGTGCAAGCCTATTCAATTTGTAAATCTATTTATTCTATATTCGTAAAATGTCAATCACAAAATTGCCTCATTTTAGCCCCTCCCTCTTAAATGCAAAGTGGTCTCATACTGGGGGTAGCAGTGGTTCAGCGGTAGAGTGGCCGGTAGGTCTCATACTGGGGGTAGCAGTGGATCAGCGGTAGAGTGGCCGGTAGGTCTCATACTGGGGGTGGCAGTGGCTCAGCGGTAGAGTGGCCAGTAGGTCTCATACTGGGGGTAGCAGTGGGTCAGCGGTAGAGTGGCCGGTAGGTCTCATACTGGGGGCTGCAGTGGGTCAGCGGTAGAGTGGCCGGTAGGTCTCATACTGGGGGTTGCAGTGGTTCAGCGGTAGAGTGGCCGGTAGAACAGCCGTATGGGAACCGTGAGGTTCCCAGAGAGGTTCCCGGTTCGATCCCTGTGGTTTCCCTCAGAGTTAGGGCTGTATTTTGCGTGTCTTAAGTACCAGGCTATTCTGAGTGGCCAAAGAGCATTGACCACGCCTCCAGGTCTTAAGTTAAGTAATAAGACCTGGTACTTAAGACACGCAAAATACAGCGCTTAGTGTCCAAGTGTCCTTGAGCAAGACTCTGAACCCCTGATTTCTCCTGATGTGCAGATTGGTGCCTTGCATGATTTCCTCCGCCATCGGAGAGAGTGTGTGTGTGTGTGTGTGTGTGTAATGCACAATATATGGAAAGGTGTGTGTGTGTGTGTGTGGAGAGAGAGAGAGAATGCAGAGTGCAAACACAAATTATATGGAAATCCCTTTGCATAAAAAGCGCTATATAAATGTATAATTTACCATTACATTTTACCTCAATGTGATTTTCCTTTTAAATGAAGGTTACCATGACATGGGGCAATGTTGTGATTGACCTTATTTTATTGAATGTATTTATTTTGAGCAGTGCTATCCCCTCCTATGGGGTGCTATCCCCTCCTATGGGGTGATATCCCCTCCTATGGGGTGATATCCCCTCCTATGGGGTGCTATCCCCTCCTATGCCCAGCATTGTGTGTGCGTGTGTACCCCATCACCCATGGCGATGATTTGATTGGCTGAGGGCTAAAGGCCCTGTAGAGCAGGGTATGCTCTGCTGTTGGCCTCTGCTGGTAGAATCTCAAGCATCAGCATCAGCCCCCTCTGCTGGTAGAATCTAAAGCAGCAGCATCAAATATTTGCAAGAAAACCATAATGGGTCAAAATGGGCATATTGTTTTACAGCCCATTGGCCTTCATTGAGTTGAGTGATTGACAGCTGACATGACAAGCCTCTGTTACAGGTCTCAGGGCTGCTGAGTACCTCATTAACAAAACAGAACCTGAATAAACAGGGATAAAGACAGAGCAATGAAAAGATTTGACGTGTTGCTTTTCTTTCCACAATGTAACTGAGGGGAACCGGAAGCTGCGCTCCTTATATTGGGACCCCAGAGAACCTGGGCTAGAACAAACGTTCCGTCCTCACTGCATGTTACACTTTGCTAGTGCAATTAATTCACAGTATTAATTGTAAACCTTCATTTAAACGAAATGATTAAATAATTAAACAGACTCTTAAAACACATTAAGTTGGGTCACACTCTCCTGGCGGTGCCACACCTCCGTTGATTTACTCAACATTGGGGCTAATATTTGTCAGCCCCAGAGCCTATAGAAGGCTCTGCTCAGCCCTCTGGCCCCGTGAGGTGCACTGGCTTTTGACTAATGACAGCTCCTCTGCTGTGGATGAATTTAAAATGAATTAATGAAGTTTATTATTTACTTTCTAATCCGTTTTCTCCATGTCAGTTGAGGAAAACATGAAGTTAAGAGATTGCATATCATCCAATGGATTAAAATAACGAAAGGAAAGATACAAATATACAATTTGTGGGTTTGAAATTCTTGCTTTTTGGGGCAGAGACAGACCGACATGGCTTGGACCCATAAAGATATAAGACACAAAGCTAAGAAACTAAATGGCCAATTCAATCACATTGGAAATGGCTCAGGAGGCATCCTTTGGTTAGACATGGTTGGTGAGGGGTGCGTTAAGACGACCAAATTAAGGTTGGTGAGGGGTGCGTTAAGGGTTGGGAGAGGGTTACGGTAAGATTTAGATGTGCTGTCCCGTGGGAGGTTAGGTTAGGGTGAGGGTTTGAGATGGTTAACATCGGTAGACAACTTGACTGCGTGTGCGTGCGTTTGTCTTGATTTGTGAGTTCTCTTGGCACAGTACCATGGGTGTGTACGCATAACAAAACCATGATGCTTCTATGCAACGATTGGTATGAAAAACAACATTGAAGCTGTGCCGGCTATGGGGATTAATGTGGTTGACACGCACTGTAGGCATCCTTTGAACTTAGGTTATTGCAGATGGCCTTTCAGAGAACAGTGTCACTTGGGGACATGAGGAGACGGGATGTTCTACAAGCTAAACTAGTTTTGTGTTTGTCAACGTAGCTTAAATAGTTGTGGTGTCAATTAAGGTACTCTATGTTGTTGAGAACTATACAGATGATTGACAATGGAAACATACCTGAGATTCAAAACAGATAATTAAGTACATGATGAGTGATGCATGAAGGGTCAGGATTTAAAGGAATGCAGTGTCACAATAGTAGTTTGATTGGGGTGCCCAACCTTGATCAGAGCTGAGGAGGAGGTATGTGGATCAAGGGTTTCCATAAATTATGCTTGTTGAGTGTTGTTATGATTTAATTGTTATTGTAATTTAACACTTTGAAACACTTTCTCTCAACTGACAAAAAAATATAACTATTTACCATGCCATGTTCATGATATTATTTCCGATTACCGATTAGTGGAGAATCAAAAAGCCAGATAGCCGATATTATGAACCGATATTAATTTAAGTAAAACATTATTTTTTACAGTAACATAAATTCTAACACAATATTTCCTTTAAATGCATTGGAGAACATTAATTATTGCTTATACAAAGTTAGTGCAACAAGCACCAACATCATTTTCAGTAACAATTACCCCCCCCCCCCCCCCCCCCCCATCAAATGCAGCTTTAATTTAATTAAAGTGCAAACATGTACTGTAGCAGATTATGGAACATAGTGCTGTATGAAGTGCAGGCACAGGCTTAAAACTTTTTTTTAAACAGGGAAAAATATTCAGTTTATTTATCCAAATTGGTGATCTACAAGCCCACAGCACATTGCAGCATGACATGTTGAGAGCTTGTAGATCTGCTGCCCAAACTCCCCAAAGCCATGTGACCTTGTTGTTTTTTACCACTTTCAAGATCATAATTTTATAGCAATACAAGACAATAGCCTTGTATGTCTCAAAACACTGGCCTACAGTTAAATTATTGTCAACTAAATAAATATGAATTAGAAATTAAGACAAATACTGACAATGCTACTGATTGGTTCATTCTTCTTTGGCTTGCATTTAGTTATTGCACATAGCCAAAATGCAATAATAATAATAGGCTGGTCAGGAATCAGGATGGGGGAAAAAAGTTGTCCTTTCAGTTGGCTCGCATGCACGCACGCACACACACACGCACACAGCATGCACGCACCCACGCACGCGAGCACACACACACACACACACACACACACACACACACACACACACACACACACACACACACACACACACAGTCACACACACACACAATCAAAGAACCGTTTACAGCTGCTGTAAGTTTGCAGCGTTAGCATAGGATCTAGCGTTGGCTAATGTAGCCTTGTAGGTCTACCACTGTTACACCTTCTGTCCCTCTCAGTGTGGATTTTATTTTTGTTAATGCAAGATGAAAACAGCAATGCTTATGGTTACAAGGTTACTCCTTCTAGCCCTGGTCCTCTCTCCCTTTACTCCGTGTGTGTGGAACTGGGAGGGAGGGAGGAGGCGGAGCAGGCAGAGCGTGCTGTGCCTCGGGAAGCACCCTATGATCTGACGGACCATTGCTCCGAAGGAGCTATGATCTGACGGACCATTGCTCCGAAGGAGCAATGGTCCGAGGTGTGCTGGGGGTCGGGACCGGGTTAAGGTTAGGTTTAGGTGTCTGCCCCGGGGGAGGTTAGGGTTAGGGTGAGGGTTTGAGGTTAGGTTTAGGTGTCTGCCCCGGGGGGGGTGAGGGTGAGGGTGAGGGTTAAGGTTAGGGTGAGGGTTAAGGTTAGGTTTAGGTGTCTGCCCCGGGGTAGGTTAGGGTTAGGGAGAGGGTTAAGGTTAGGTTTAGGTGTCTGCCCCGGGGGAGGTTAGGGTGAGGGTTTGAGGTTAGGTTTAGGTGTCTGCCCCGGGGGGGGGGGGGGGTTAGGGTTAGGTTGGGGTTAGGTTTAGGTGGCTGCCCCGGGGGGGAGGGTTAGGGTTAGGGAGAGGGTTTGAGGTTAGGTTTAGGTGTCTGCCCCGGGGGGGGTTAGGGTTAGGTTGGGGTTAGGTTTAGGTGGCTGCCCCGGGGGGGGGGGAGGGTTAGGGTTAGGGAGAGGGTTTGAGGTAGGTTGTCGATCGGACCAATGGACCGTCGGCATATTGACGCAGACCCCTGTGCCTCACAGTGCCTGTGCTCTGTGTCTACTCTGTTACAGAGACACGCAGCTAAGCTATACATCTCCTTACAACCGTACTCTACCGATTCTAGGTTTGGGAACTTCCTCAGATCCTTGCGCTGCATTTTTGATAACAACATTTTTAGTTCTCTTTTGAAACAGTTAACTGAGCAGACCCGACATTCCCCACACTTGAAAACAAGGCACTGCATTGTGGGGGGGTTTAAAGCCGCCGCCGCGTCGCCGCATGCCCGAGGCGAGGATTGTTTTTTTGTTTTTTTTTCATGGCAGGGCCAAGCGGTCTACCGGTCGACCGGTCGACCACCATCGACGTAATGGGCACCCCTGCCCTATAGTAACCTCTGTTCTTTGTATCCAATAGGATTGGGGAGCAGAGCTAATCATGATGATCAGCCTAAGTGGCTCGCACCTGGGCCCGGGTGTCGACGCCCTATAAATGCCTGCTTCCAAAGTCCTTCCCCAGGTCTGTTCCTTTCATTTGCCTCCTGCACTCCACCATGCACACTTCTCAACATGTCTGTTAATCCATACAACACGCACACACATACATCTCACTCATGCATACACACTACACCACTGACTACTGATCTCCACACTTCATCTGTTCAATCATGATTTATTCCTTACATTTACTATTTTTGTTTAGTTCATAAATTCTATTTCTTTGGTCAACTGCGTCTCCCCTGTTTTTTGTTGTGTATCTTGGCACCCCCTAGGCCAGGTACATAACAGGGAACATAGGGTTTTGATAGATTGAAATATTTATTAACAGTTTGCAGAATTACAGTACATTTCAAGCACAAACTCAATACAAAAACTGTTAACTGTGAGTGGACGACCCAATTAAGCATTACACTTGTTTACAACAGGGTCCACCATGTTCAATTCATCAAAACATTTAGAGACATACAAATAGACACTTCTATATAGTTAAAGAACAGAACAGAAATTCATCATAAAGGAAGGAAAAAGGAAAAAGAAACATATACAGTGAGGGGGAAAGGTGGGGGGGGATTCAGATTTTACAGGGGCCATTTTCGAATTGCAGCCGTCCATAGGTGCCCTTTGAGAGCAGTTTTGAAGGAGGAGTGAAAATAATTTACTCCCTTGTTTGTGCTGAATCTGGTTTGTACATGGTTTGTTGCACTCCCTCTGGTGTTGTGGGTGTGGACTTCGTTTACATTAAGGAAGTATTTAGACAGGTACATGGGTATCTTGGTGGTGTATCGAATCTTGTGGACCAGACCCATTGCAAGATGCTGTACTCTGTCGTCAACCCTAAGCCATCCCAGCCTGTCAAAGTGGGCATGGGTGAGGTGGGTTCGGGGGGTGAGGCGAAGTAGGAGCCTGACCAGTTTGTTTTGGGATGTCTGGAGCCTTGTTTTAAGGGCCTTTGAGGTGCTGTGGTACCAAGAGGTGCATGCATAGTCAAAGAAACCTTGTACGAGGGCTCCTGTTAAGGTCTTAAAGGTGTTTTTGTTGACCAGTGAGGAGATCCTCGAAAGGAATCTTGTTCTTTGATTGACTTTTTTGATTACGTTGGTGGCCATTTTATCACCGGAAAGATTGGCCTCCAGGATGGAACCTAGGTAGGTAATTTCATCTTTTCGTGTGATAATATTGTCACCCACTCTAACCAAGAAGCCATCTGCCTTGCTGAGATTACTATTTGATCCGAAGAGAATGGATTCAGTTTTTCCCAGGTGTAAGGATAGTTTGTTATCACCGAGCCAGGTGCAGATTCTACCGAGTTCAGAGCTGAGGGTCTTTTCAACCTGCAGTTTGTAGGGCTGAGGGAACATAGGGCTGAGGGAACATAGGGCTGGGGGAACTTGGGTACGGTCCCCTTCTCTCTCTCCTATCTCTTTTCTCTCTCACAGTACTGGACCTGTAACAATGACTCCTCAGGTCAGTACTGGGCCTGTAACAATGACTCCTCAGGTCAGTCATCAATTAAGCCTTCTCTATCCCTCTCTTTTTGTCTTTCTCTCTCCCTATCTCTGCCTGTCTGTCTCTCTCTCTCTGTGTGTGTGTGTGTGTGTGTGTGTGTGTAATCAGAGCGTGACTGACAGATGGCAATTAATATACACACACTCAGAAGGATGCATTCCAGGCTACGTGCTCCGTACAGAAACCTGTTTATTAATTGCTATGTTGACGATGCATTCTCTTAAACTCCTGGCACGGATACTGTTACAGTATTTCTTTGATGTTTCCGCAAGAAGCATTTAGCATGCAATTATTACGTCTCATAAATCAAGTCAAGTTTAGCTTGTAGGGTGTGTGTGTGTGTATTTCTCCATTGTTGCATCCTTCTTGCTCATCAACAGAGCACACACGCATGCACGCACACACACACACACAGACACACACACACACACACACACACACACACACACACACACACACACACACACACACACACACACACACACACACACACACACACCTGGAGGAGGGTGCATTCCAGATAGGCTACGTTAGCCATAATAGTTCATAACGTTCATCCCTACAGATGTACAGAAACTTGTTCATTAACCCTAGAACTGTGGTTCTCAAAGTGGGGTCCTTGAGGGAGTTCCAGGGGGTCCCCAGCTAAATGATAGTTCCAGGGGCTCCCCAGCTAAATGATAGTTCCAGGGTGTCCCTAGCTAAATGATAGTTCCAGGGGGTCCCCAGCTAAATGATAGTTCCAGGGGGTCCCCAGCTAAATGATAGTTTGGAACAAAATGGACCCTTATGGGTCTGTACCTCCGAGAGTGTACAAATGGAACCATTTTTACACTCAGAGTTAAATTAACATTGGTTTTACAATAATATAAATTGGGGGTCCCAGAGATAGAAATGCTGTTAAATGGAGGTCTGTACATTAATTCCCAATCGAACTGGAACCTTGTGGTTGCCATCCGGTCACTACCCTGGTCCCCTGAGCCACTGGTCACTACCCTGGTCCCCTGAGCCACTGGTCACTACCCTGGTCCCCTGAGACACTGGTCACTACCCTGGTCCCCTGAGCCACTGGTCACTACCCTGGTCCCCTACGCCACTGGTCACTACCCTGGTCCCCTGAGCCATCCGGTCACTACCCTGGTCCCCTGAGCCACTGGTCACTACCCTGGTCCCCTGAGCCACTGGTCACTACCCTGGTCCCCTGAGCCACTGGTCACTACCCTGGTCCCCTGAGCCACTGGTCACTACCCTGGTCCCCTGAGCCACTGGTCACTACCCTGGTCCCCTGAGCCACTGGTCACTACCCTGGTCCCCTGAGCCACTGGTCACTACCCTGGTCCCCTGAGCCACTGGTCACTACCCTGGTCCCCTGAGCCACTGGTCACTACCCTGGTCCCCTGAGCCACTGGTCACTACCCTGGTCCCCTGAGCCACTGGTCACTACCCTGGTCCCCTGAGCCACTGGTCACTACCCTGGTCCCCTGAGCCATCCGGTCACTACCCTGGTCCCCTGAGCCACTGGTCACTACCCTGGTCCCCTGAGCCACTGGTCACTACCCTGGTCCCCTACTGGTCACTACCCTGGTCCCGTGAGCCACTGGTCACTACCCTGGTCCCCTCAGGTCACACTTTTCAACATATCTTCATATAATTGGTCCTCACTAATTTAACACTTTTCAGGAATAGAAAGCCTGCAGTTTCTATTAGCTTGGATTCCCTTTAAAGTGATAATTTCCATTTTAAAGGGATAGTTCAGATAGTGGTTGCAACTGTATTAATTGATTGCCCGAGTCCCGTGGTGGGAGTTCTGCTCTGGTTTTGGTGAAATATGAAGTAGTTCCGGTCATTTTGTGCATGGCACTGGGGCGATGCAGTACAAGTAAATGACCTATTTCTAAAATATTAGTGCAACTTTCGTTCATTTTTTACCCCTCTATCACACGGAACTATGCTTTTTGTGTCCATATCACTACGCCAAAGAAATAGTTCCATGTGATAGAGGGCTCAAAGTTGAACGAAAGTTCCGCTAATATAAAAAAAATAGGTCAACAATACAAATGACGCTAGTTTTGTGGATTAATTTACTTTTACTGCGTGGCCCCAGTAAGTAATAGTAAGTAGCCTTGCCGAGCCATGAGGCCCACAGGGCAGGAGCCTATCTCCTGTTTCTGTAGCGTGAGGCAGCTTGGTGTACAAGTACACCCCCTGGACATGACGCTAGTATGTCGCAGGGACTTACCCCCAATCCATCCCTTGATGCTGAGTGTCAAGCAGGGAGGCACTGGGTCCCATTTTTACCGTCTTTGTTATGACCCGGCCGGGGATCGAACCCCAACCTTCAGTCTCAGGGCGGACACTCTAACCACAAGGCCACTGAGCGTGGCCCCAGTGCCCCCCGCAAAATGACCGGAACTACTTAATATGCACCAGAACCAGAGCAGAACTACCGCCACAGGACTCAACCAATCAGAACCGGAGCAGAACTACCGCCACGGGACTCCACCAATCAGAACCAGAGCAGAACTACCACCACGGGACTCCACCAATCAGAACCAGAGCAGAACTCCCACCACGGGCAATCAATCAACACAGTTGCAACCACTATATTAATGGAAAGTATATCATGCAGCTTAATTAAAAACAAATCTGAACTATCCCTTTAAATGTCCCTTCAAAGTGAAAAATGTCATTTCCATTTTCTGTGCAAGCCTATTCAATTTGTAAATCTATTTATTCTATTCGTAAAATGTCAATCACAAAATTGCCTCATTTTAGCCCCTCCCTCATAAATGCAAAGAGGTCTCATACTGGGGGTGGCAGTGGTTCAGCGGTAGAGTGGCCGGTAGGTCTCATACTGGGGGTAGCAGTGGATCAGCGGTAGAGTTGGCCGGTAGGTCTCATACTGGGGGGCGGCAGTGGTTCAGCGGTAGAGTGGCCGGTAGGTCTCATACTGGGGGTAGCAGTGGATCAGCGGTAGAGTTGGCCGGTAGGTCTCATACTGGGGGCTGCAGTGGTTCAGCGGTAGAGTGGCCGGTAGGTCTCATACTGGTGGCTGCAGTGGGTCAGCGGTAGAGTGGCCGGTAGGTCTCATACTGGGGGTGGCAGTGGATCAGTGGTAGAGTGGCCAGTAGGTCTCATACTGGGGGTTGCAGTGGATCAGCGGTAGAGTGGCCCGTAGAACAGCCGTATGGGAACCGTGAGGTTCCCAGAGAGGTTCCCGGTTCGATCCCTGTGGTTTCCCTCAGAGTTAGGGCTGTATTTTGCGTGTCTTAAGTACCAGGCTATTCTGAGTGGCCAAAGAGCATTGACCACGCCTCCAGGTCTTAAGTTAAGTAATAAGACCTGGTACTTAAGACACGCAAAATACAGCCCTTAGTGTCCAAGTGTCCTTGAGCAAGACTCTGAACCCCTGATGGCTCCTGATGTGCAGGTTGGTGCCTTGCATGGTTTCCTCCGCCATCGGAGAGAGTGTGTGTGTGTGTGTGTGTGTGTGTGTGTGTGTGTGTAATGCACAATATATGGAAAGGTGTGTGTGTGTGTGTGTGTGTGTGTGTGTGTGTGTGTGTGGAGAGAGAGAGAGAATGCAGAGTGCATACACAATATATGGAAATCCCTTCGCATAAAAAGCGCTATATAAATGTATAATTTACCATTTTACCTCAATGTGATTTTCCTTTAAAATGAAGGTTACCATGACATGGGGCAATGTTGTGATTGACCTTATTTTGTTGAATGTATTTATTTTGAGCAGTGCTATCCCCTCCTATGGGGTGCTGTCCCCTCCTATGGGGTGCTATCCCCTCCTATGGGGTGCTATCCCCTCCTATGGGGGTTGCCCAGCATTGTTTGTGCGTGTGTACTGTGTACCCCATCACCCATGGCGATGATTTGATTGGCTGAGGGCTAAAGGCCCTGCGTAGAGCAGGGTATGATCTGCTGTGGGCCTCTGCTGGTAGAATCTAAAGCAGCAGCATCAGCCCCCTCTGCTGGTAGAATCTAAAGCAGCAGCATCAAATATTTGCAAGAAAACCATAATGGGTCAAAATGGGCATATTGTTTTACAGCCCATTGGCCTTCATTGAGTTGAGTGATTGACAGCTGACATGACAAGCCTCTGTTACAGGTCTCAGGGCTGCTGAGTACCTCATTAACAAAACAGAACCTGAATAAACAGGGATAAAGACAGAGCAATGAAAAGATTTGACGTGTTGCTTTTCTTTCCACAATGTAACTGAGGGAAACCGGAAGCTGCGCTCCTTATATTGGGACCCCAGAGAACCTGGGCTAGAACAAACGTTCCGTCCTCACTGCATGTTACACTTTGCTAGTGCAATTAATTCACAGTATTAATTGTAAACCTTCATTTAAACGAAATTATTAAATAATTAAACAGACTCTTAAAACACATTAAGTTGGGTCACACTCTCCTGGCGGTGCCACACCTCCGTTGATTTACTCAACATTGGGGCTAATATTTGTCAGCCCCAGAGCCTATAGAAGGCTCTGCTCAGCCCTCTGGCCCCGTGAGGTGCACTGGCTTTTGACTAATGACAGCTCCTCTGCTGTGGATGAATTTAAAATTAATTAATGAAGTTTATTATTTACTTTCTAATCCGTTTTCTCCATGTCAGTTGAGGAAAACATGAAGTTAAGAGATTGCATATCATCCAATGGATTAAAATAACGAAAGGAAAGATACAAATATACAATTTGTGGGTTTGAAATTCTTGCTTTTTGGGGCAGAGACCCATAAAGATATAAGACACAAAGCTAAGAAACTAAATGGCCAATTCAATCACATTGGAAATGGCTCAGGAGGCATCCTTTGGTTAGACATGGTTGGTGAGGGGTGCGTTAAGACGACCAAATTAAGGTTGGTGAGGGGTGCGTTAAGGGTTGGGAGAGGGTTCCGGTAAGATTTAGATGTGCTGTCCCGTGGGTGGTTAGGTTAGGGTGAGGGTTTGAGATGGTTAACATCGGTAGACAACTTGACTGCGTGTGCGTGCGTTTGTCTTGATTTGTGAGTTCTCTTGGCACAGTACCATGGGTGTGTACGCATAACAAAACCATGATGCTTCTATGCAACGATTGGTATGAAAAACAACATTGAAGCTGTGCCGGCTATGGGGATTAATGTGGTTGACACGCACTGTAGGCATCCTTTGAACTTAGGTTATTGCAGATGGCCTTTCAGAGAACAGTGTCACTTGGGGACATGAGGAGACGGGATGTTCTACAAGCTAAACTAGTTTTGTGTTTGTCAACGTAGCTTAAATAGTTGTGGTGTCAATTAAGGTACTCTATGTTGTTGAGAACTATACAGATGATTGACAATGGAAACATACCTGAGATTCAAAACAGATAATTAAGTACATGAGTGATGCATGAAGGGTCAGGATTTAAAGGAACGCAGTGTCACAATAGTAGTTTGATTGGGGTGCCCAACCTTGATCAGAGCTGAGGAGGAGGTATGTGGATCAAGGGTTTCCATAAATTATGCTTGTTGAGTGTTGTTATGATTTAATTGTTATTGTAATTTAACACTTTGAAACACTTTCTCTCAACTGACAAAAAAATATAACTATTTACCATGCCATGTTCATGATATTATTTCCGATTACCGATTAGTGGAGAATCAAAAAGCCAGATAGCCGATATTATGAACCGATATTAATTTAAGTAAAACATTATTTTTTACAGTAACATAAATTCTAACACAATATTTCCTTTAAATGCATTGGAGAACATTAATTATTGCTTATACAAAGTTAGTGCAACAAGCACCAACATCATTATCAGTAACAATTAACCCCCCCCCCCCCCCCCACACATCAAATGCAGCTTTAATTTAATTAAAGTGCAAACATGTACTGTAGCAGATTATGGAACATAGTGCTGTATGAAGTGCAGGCACAGGCTTAAAACTTTTTTTTAAACAGGGAAAAATATTCAGTTTATTTATCCAAATTGGTGATCTACAAGCCCACAGCACATTGCAGCATGACATGTTGAGAGCTTGTAGATCTGCTGCCCAAACTCCCCAAAGCCATGTGACCTTGTTGTTTTTTACCACTTTCAAGATCATAATTTTATAGCAATACAAGACAATAGCCTTGTAGCCTATGTCTCAAAACACTGGCCTACAGTTAAATTATTGTCAACTAAATAAATATGAATTAGAAATTAAGACAAATACTGACAATGCTACTGATTGGTTCATTCTTCTTTGGCTTGCATTTAGTTATTGCACATAGCCAAAATGCAATAATAATAATAGGCTGGTCAGGAATCAGGATGGGGGAAAAAAGTTGTCCTTTCAGTTGGCTCGCATGCACGCACGCACACACACACGCACACAGCATGCATGCACGCACCCACGCACGCACGCGAGCGCACACACACACACACACACACACACACACACACACAGTCACACACACACACACACAATCAAAGAACCGTTTACAGCTGCTGTAAGTTTGCAGCGTTAGCATAGGATCTAGCGTTGGCTAATGTAGCCTTGTAGGTCTACCACTGTTACACCTTCTGTCCCCCTCAGTGTGGATTTTATTTTTGTTAATGCAAGATGAAAACAGCAATGCTTATGGTTACAAGGTTACTCCTTCTAGCCCTGGTCCTCTCTCCCTTTACTCCGTGTGTGTGGAACTGGGAGGGAGGGAGGAGGCGGAGCAGGCAGAGCGTGCTGTGCCTCGGGAAGCACCCTATGATCTGACGGACCATTGCGGTCCGAGGTGCGCTGGGGGTCGGGACCGGGTTAAGGTTAGGTTTAGGTGTCTGCCCCGGGGGAGGTTAGGGTTAGGGTGAGGGTTTGAGGTTAGGTTTAGGTGTCTGCCCCGGGGGAGGTTAGGGTGAGGGTGAGGGTTAAGGTTAGGGTGAGGGTTAAGGTTAGGTTTAGGTGTCTGCCCCGGGGTAGGTTAGGGTTAGGGAGAGGGTTAAGGTTAGGTTTAGGTGTCTGCCCCGGGGGAGGTTAGGGTGAGGGTTTGAGGTTAGGTTTAGGTGTCTGCCCCGGGGGGGGGGGTTAGGGTTAGGTTGGGGTTAGGTTTAGGTGTCTGCCCCGGGGGGGGGGGGGGAGGGTTAGGGTTAGGGAGAGGGTTTGAGGTAGCTTGTCGATCGGACCAATGGACTGTCGGCATATTGACGCAGACCCCTGTGCCTCACAGTGCCTGTGCTCTGTGTCTACTCTGTTACAGAGACACGCAGCTAAGCTATACATCTCCTTACAACCGTACTCTACCGATTCTAGGTTTGGGAACTTCCTCAGATCCTTGCGCTGCATTTTTGATAACAACATTTTTAGTTCTCTTTTGAAACAGTTAACTGAGCAGACCCGACATTCCCCACACTTGAAAACAAGGCACTGCATTGTGGGGGGGTTTAAAGCCGCCGCCGCATGCCCGAGGCGAGGATTGTTTTTTTGTTTTTTTTTCATGGCAGGGCCAAGCGGTCTACCTGCGCAGCGCTTGCGATCGACTGGTCGACCACGATCGACGTAATGGGCACCCCTGCCTTATAGTAACCTCTGTTCTTTGTATCCAATAGGATTGGGGAGCAGAGCTAATCATGATGATCAGCCTAAGTGGCTCGCACCTGGGCCCGGGTGTCGACGCCCTATAAATGCCTGCTTCCAAAGTCCTTCCCCAGGTCTGTTCCTTTCATTTGCCTCCTGCACTCCACCATGCACACTTCTCCACATGTCTGTTAATCCATACAACACGCACACACATACATCTCACTCATGCATACACTCACTACACCACTGACTACTGATCTCCACACTTCATCTGTTCAATCATGATTGGTTCCTTAATTTACTATTTTTGTTTAGTTCATAAATTCTATTTCTTTGGTCAACTGCGTCTCCCCTGTTTTTTGTTGTGTATCTGGGCACCCCCTAGGCCAGGTACATAACAGGGAACATAGGGTTTTGATTGATTGAAATATTTATTAACAGTTTGCAGAATTACAGTACATTTCAAGCACAAACTCAATACAAAAACTGTTAACTGTGAGTGGACGACCCAATTAAGCATTACACTTGTTTACAACAGGGTCCACCATGTTCAATTCATCAAAACATTTAGAGACATACAAATAGACACTTCTATATAGTTAAAGAACAGAACAGAAATTCATCATAAAGGAAGCAAAAAGGAAAAAGAAACATATACAGTGAGGGGGAAAGGTGGGGGGGGATTCAGATTTTACAGGGGCCATTTTCGAATTGCAGCCGTCCATAGGTGCCCTTTGAGAGCGGTTTTGAAGGAGGAGTGAAAATAATTTACTCCCTTGTTTGTGCTGAATCTGGTTTGTACATGGTTTGTTGCACTCCCTCTGGTGTTGTGGGTGTGGACTTTGTTTACATTAAGGAAGTATTTAGACAGGTACACGGGTATCTTGGTGGTGTATCGAATCTTGTGGACCAGACCCATTGCAAGATGCTGTACTGCTGTCGTCAACCCTAAGCCATCCCAGCCTGTCAAAGTGGGCATGGGTGAGGTGGGTTCGGGGGGTGAGGCGAAGTAGGAGCCTGACCAGTTTGTTTTGGGATGTCTGGAGCCTTGTTTTAAGGGCCTTTGAGGTGCTGTGGTACCAAGAGGTGCATGCATAGTCAAAGAAACCTTGTACGAGGGCTCCTGTTAAGGTCTTAAAGGTGTTTTTGTTGACCAGTGAGGAGATCCTCGAAAGGAATCTTGTTCTTTGATTGACTTTTTTGATTACGTTGGTGGCCATTTTATCACCGGAAAGATTGGCCTCCAGGATGGAACCTAGGTAGGTAATTTCATCTTTTCGTGTGATAATATTGTCACCCACTCTAACCAAGAAGCCATCTGCCTTGCTGAGATTACTATTTGATCCGAAGAGAATGGATTCAGTTTTTCCCAGGTGTAAGGATAGTTTGTTATCACCGAGCCAGGTGCAGATTCTACCGAGTTCAGAGCTGAGGGTCTTTTCAACCTGCAGTTTGTAGGGCTGAGGGAACATAGGGCTGAGGGAACATAGGGCTGGGGGAACTTGGGTACGGTCCCCTTCTCTCTCTCCTATCTCTTTTCTCTCTCACAGTACTGGACCTGTAACAATGACTCCTCAGGTCAGTCATCAATTAAGCCTTCTCTATCCCTCTCTTTTTGTCTTTCTCTCTCCCTATCTCTGCCTGTCTGTCTCTCTCTCTCTGTGTGTGTGTGTGTGTGTGTGTGTGTGTGTGTGTGTGTGTGTGTGTGTGTGTAATCAGAGCGTGACTGACAGATGGCAATTAATATACACACACTCAGAAGGATGCATTCCAGGCTACGTGCTCCGTACAGAAACCTGTTTATTAATTGCTATGTTGACGATGCATTCTCTTAAACTCCTGGCACGGATACTGTTACAGTATTTCTTCTGTAATTTAACTTTGATGTTTCCGCAAGAAGCATTTAGCATGCAATTATTACGTCTCATAAATCAAGTCAAGTTTAGCTTGTAGGGTGTGTGTGTGTGTGTGTGTATTTCTCCATTGTTGCATCCTTCTTGCTCATCAACAGAGCACACACGCATGCACGCACACACACACACACACAGACACACACACACACACACACACACACACACACACACACACACACACACACACACCTGGAGGAGGGTGCATTCCAGATAGGCTACGTTAGCCATAATAGTTCATAACGTTCATCCCTACAGATGTACAGAAACTTGTTCATTAACCCTAGAACTGTGGTTCTCAAAGTGGGGTCCTTGAGGGAGTTCCAGGGGGTCCCCAGCTAAATGATAGTTCCAGGGGCTCCCCAGCTAAATGATAGTTCCAGGGTGTCCCCAGCTAAATGATAGTTCCAGGGGGTCCCCAGCTAAATGATAGTTCCAGGGGTCCCCAGCTAAATGATAGTTCCAGGGGCTCCCCAGCTAAATGATAGTTCCAGGGGGTCCCCAGCTAAATGATAGTTCCAGGGGGTCCCCAGCTAAATGATAGTTTGGAACAAAATGGACCCTTATGGGTCTGTACCTCCGAGAGTGTACAAATGGAACCATTTTTACACTCAGAGTTAAATTAACATTGGTTTTACAATAATATAAATTGGGGGTCCCAGAGATAGAAATGCTGTTAAATGGAGGTCTGTACATTAATTCCCAATCGAACTGGAACCTTGTGGTTGCCATCCGGTCACTACCCTGGTCCCCTGAGCCACTGGTCACTACCCTGGTCCCCTGAGCCACTGGTCACTACCCTGGTCCCCTGAGCCACTGGTCACTACCCTGGTCCCCTGAGCCACTGGTCACTACCCTGGTCCCCTGAGCCACTGGTCACTACCCTGGTCCCCTGAGCCACTGGTCACTACCCTGGTCCCCTGAGCCATCCGGTCACTACCCTGGTCCCCTGAGCCATCCGGTCACTACCCTGGTCCCCTGAGCCACCCGGTCACTACCCTGGTCCCCTGAGCCACTGGTCACTACCCTGGTCCCCTGAGCCACTGGTCACTACCCTGGTCCCCTGAGCCACTGGTCACTACCCTGGTCCCCTGAGCCACTGGTCACTACCCTGGTCCCCTGAGCCATCCGGTCACTACCCTGGTCCCCTATTGGTCACTACCCTGGTCCCCTGAGCCACTGGTCACTACCCTGGTCCCCTGAGCCACTGGTCACTACCCTGGTCCCCTGACCCACTGGTCACTACCCTGGTCCCCTGAGCCACTGGTCACTACCCTGGTCCCCTGAGCCATCCGGTCACTACCCTGGTCTCCTACTGGTCACTACCCTGGTCCCCTGAGCCACTGGTCACTACCCTGGTCCCCTGAGCCACTGGTCACTACCCTGGTCCCCTGAGCCACTGGTCACTACCCTGGTCCCCTGAGCCACTGCCGCTGCATTGAGACTTCATCTCAGAATTTTATTTAACGGATACCTTGAGATGCAGCATCTCATTTTAGAGGGGGTCCAAAACACAGTACAGTGCAGTTACACAAATAGGCAATACAGACATGTACAGATACAGTAAGCTTGCTCATCCTCTCCCACCCACTCCCCCATCCCCCCCAACTCTCTCTGGACACATTGAGAGTACAGTACAGTGACTTGAAACAGGGGTCAGAAGTAAACAGCAGTACGGGCAGTGTTAGTAGCATGAACAAGTTGTTTTGTCTGGGGCGATATGCATTGAGAGGGGCCAGACTTAATCTGCCCCCTGGGGCGATATGCATTGAGAGAGGCCAGACTTAATCTGTCTGGGGCGATATGCATTGAGAGAGGCCAGACTTAATCTGCCCCCTGGGGCGATATGCATTGAGAGAGGCCAGATTTAATCTGTCTGGGGCGATATGCATTGAGAGAGGCCAGACTTAATCTGTCTGGGGCGATATGCATTGAGACAGGCCAGACTTAATCTGTCTGGGGTGATATGCATTGAGAGAGGCCAGACTTAATCTGCCCCCTGGGGCGATATGCATTGAGAGAGGCCAGACTTAATCTGCCCCCTGGGGTGATATGCATTGAGAGAGGCCAGATTTAATCTGTCTGGGGCGATATGCATTGAGAGAGGCCAGACTTAATCTGCCCCCTGGGGTGATATGCATTGAGAGAGGCCAGATTTAATCTGTCTGGGGTGATATGCATTGAGAGAGGCCAGATTTAATCTGTCTGGGGCGATATGCATTGAAACAGGCCAGACTTAATCTTAATCTGAGAGGCCTCTCAGGTCATGGTGTGTTCCGTCCTGCTCATATGTTGCGCACGGACACACGGATATTATGTGATGATGCTGTTGTTTAGCGCAACAGATGTTACACACACACACACACACACACACACACACACACACACACACACACACACACACACACACTAACACACACACTATAGAGTTCTTCCTTATTCCTTATGAGTGGATCCCAACAGGAATTATGTCAAATATATTGAAGCGAGCCGTCTGTTTTTAACGTACGTGGCTTTCGCCTATATTTTATATATTTTTTATACAATTTACAATTTACAATTTAGGCATTTAGCAGACGCTCTTAATCCAGAGCGATTTACATTTAAGCAAGAACAAAAGCATGGGAATACATCACATAAAAGCATTTATCATGAAACATGCGTAAGCTAAGAAGGTAACAGTGGAATATCTATATGATGAAACTATACATACACTATACATAATAAACTATACATATTCACTACTATGCTATACATATGTACTATGGCGTGCTATGACTATATACAATACAATTATAGTGCTGTCTACATAACATGCTGTAAGTCTGTGTCAAATGCTGTGTCTGTGTCAAATGCTTTATAGAGCAGTGGTCCTCAACAGGTGGACCGCGGTCCACGACCGGACCGTGGCACACCTCTCTGCGGACCCTGGAGAAAAGGCCTGGGCCGCTGCTCAGCGGGAGTGACCCCCCATCTGTCTCCTCATTTCCTGTCAGCCTACTGTCTGTCCCTCCATAAAACATATAAACATATAAACATATACAAATAAAGGCGAAAGCCACAAAAAAACATTTAAAAAAAAGAATAAAGAGAAGAAAAAAAGTCACCGCAACCGCGAGTTGAATTATCTGTTGTATTCGATCAATGCCGAGAAACGCAATTAATTAATTAACACTCTGAATGTGTGTCTTATGGGCCGGCATGTCATGATGACAATGTTGCGCTGACTGGCTCACTAGCAGTGACACATTCACACATTCAGTTGAATGAACAAAATTGGATTTTTGGAGGTGTGAAAAAATATATTTTCATACTCTGCCACCCCAGTGTTGGTTGGGATGGGACCCGGTTTGTATAGCTTGGTTTGACTGTACTAAACAGGCATAGTTGTTTCTAGGGGTGGGGGGGCGAGGGGGGCAGCCCCACCCCATGGGGCCCGCGACCCGCAATTTTATTTGCGTGTGCATGAGACTGGACCATGGTTTTATTCAAAGAAATGTTGTGGACCTTCAGCATTTCTAGTTGAGGACCCCTGTTATCGAGGGACAGACAGTAGGCTGACAGGAAATGGGGAGAGAGATGGGGGGGGGGGGTGACACGACATAGTAATTCCTACACAGGTTGTGTTTATAACCACGCCCCCGGACAAGTTAAGTTTACTGAGTTTAAGGTTATAGTTTCTGGTTCAATCAAGAGGGGGGTGTGTGTGTGTGTGTGTGTGTGTGTGTGTGTGTGTGTGTGTGTGTGTGTGTGTGTGTGTGTGTGTGTGTGTGTGTGTGTGTGTGTGTGTGTGTGTGTGTGTGTGTGTGTGTGTGTGTGTGTGTGTGTGTGTGTGTGTGTGTGTGTGTGTGTGTGTGTGTCTTCATTATTGCATCTGCATGCCTGCGTGATGACTGCTGTCAAGCTGTCATATGCAGGCGTGGAATGGAAAAGCGCATGGAATGCAAAGCATGTTCTAAATGTCTGCCAGGTCAAATCTGCCTAAGGCATCAAATCACTCAGGGCGGGCACTGCCAATGCGGGTCTGTGGGGGGAAAAAAAAGGTTACCAGTAGCCAGGTAGTGTATATAAGACGCAGCTTGGCACAGCATAGACACACACCTTCCAGAGGGAGACTGCAGCCATGTTCCTGATCGTCCTCTTCTGCCTGTGTTCAGCCGACACCAACCTGGAGTTCCTGAACATCAACCACCTCGAGGTCAACCTCAACCACCACGATGATGACCAGCCCTTAAACCACCTCACAGGTAAGAATGATGGAGAGGCTGTTACTTCTAGACCACCAGGTTCTAGGGCTGCTTTTTGACCGTTTTCAAGTTCAGATTAGCTGGGTTTAATTCAGTTTATTTAATTTATTATTGACCCTTATGCCTTGCTAAAAAAATCACACCCGTGTGAAGTGAGTGTCACTCTTATCATTAGGCCAGTCAATCTAAGCTAAAAAGAATATTTTTATAAATAAATAAATTGCAATAATAATTCATGTTTTTTTATGATCCTTAGTGTCATCCAAATAACATTTTAAAATTGATTATTTACATTTTGGATTATGGTCAATTCAGGGGTTGACCTTTTGTTGAAAACCTATTGTGAAGACGGCTATATGTCCATTTTTAGCCCAAGGAGTGTTTTTCGTGTAAAACTAATGTGTGCAATGGATTCAGATCATGAATAACCCCTATAGTTTGACACGTCACATGCTACTAAAAGCATATTTCAAATATTTTGCCTTACCTAGAGGTTTTCAATATGGTAGGCTACTGGCGGCCGCGGGACCCAACGTAGACGTTGGCGGTATTAAAATGCCTGCGGGCGGGCACGGGCGGTCAAAGAAAAAACAGCGGCCCCCCCGCAAATCCCTCATCCTCCCGCAAATTAACCAGATACAGATCTTATATAGCCTAAACAGTTTAGCAAAATATAAATGTCTGAGAACGGTATAATTTCCATGCGCTGGACAAGCACCGTGGAGTCAGTCTCACTCTCTCCAACAGACATCAGGCACGCTCCCAAAGCGGCTGCACCTGTCAATCATTATTAAGTAGGCTAATCGCTCTGAGAAGTGCATGCATGGATCGAGTTCCTTTTCCCCGCAATGGACATTTTCGCTTCTAAACCCCTTGTTGCTTTTCCCTGTGTGCGTCAACGTCACTCACTCAGCAATAACGTGAAACAGAACAATTACACAACGATGAGTAAACTTGGTTTTTAACACGCAGTCTCTCTCTCTCTCTTTTTCTTTCTGCCTCTCTCTCTCTCTCCCCACCCAGCATGCATGCGCGCGCTGCTGCGCAATATCTGTGACTGTGACACAATAATATATAGCATAAATAATAGGCCTATATAACAATAACACTTTCACTCTATCTGTGACCAGCTCCTCACAGACATAACTGTTTGGGTAAATGTATTTTTTTGGTCTGAAATTCAACGTTCAACCCCTGCATTTAACATGATCCAAAATGTATATAACAATCAATCTTGAATCTGTTATTGGGATCATAAAAACCTCTTACTATTGCAATTTATTTTGGGTCAAATCTTCCATTGACTGAACCTACATCACACATCATCTCAATCTGGACAATCACAAATTGCGTCCTCACTTTTCAATGTTTGTGTTTACACACTTTTGTCTGAGGCCTCATTCGCACGTATACCAAACACCAATCAAGCAAATGTTTGTGTTTGATTGCTGAATGCTGGTGGTGTTCTGCCCCCCCCCCCCCCCCCCTCATCAAACACAAATGTTTGGTCAAACCATGTGAGTCCCGTTGGAAAAGCATTGTGGTGGCCCAAAAAAACCACCAAACATTTGCTTGATTGGTTTCCTCCGCCGTGTGTGTGTGTGTGTGTGTGTGTGTGTGTGTGTGTGTGTGTGTGTGTGTGGAGAGATAATGCAGAGTGCATACACAATATATGGAAAGCCCTTTGCATAAAAAGCGCTATTTAAATGTATAATTTACCATTTTGCCTCAATGTGATTTTCCTTTTAAATGAAGGTTACCATGACATGGGGCAATGTTGTGATTGACCTTATTTTATTGAATGTATTTATTTTGAGGGGTGCTATCCCCTCCTATGGGGCGCTATCCCCTCCTATGGGGTGCTATCCCCTCCTAGGCCCAGCATTGTGTGTGCGTGTGTACCCCATCACCCATGGCGATGAGTTGATTGGCTGAGGGCTAAAAGGACCACTTCCCCACTTGTGGCCATTTTTGACTGAGGGACTGCCATTGGATTCTTTTTTTAATTTTCGTTTTCTCAAGTCATATATGAAAGCAGGGAATCATAGCTTCAAATTGACATTGGTTGTTCAGTTTGACCCTCCAGTTTTGGAGATATGGCTTATAGAGTAATGTGTAATGAGTTGAGAAAACAGGCTTGAAAAGGTTCACTTCTGTGGTCTCTAACATTACACCTAGCTACATGTTTAAGCATTTATTTCATATTTACATGTCAATTTCAGCTCTGATATTTATTTCAGACATGCTCTAGTATCTGAATTGCTATTATTGCATTTTGGATAAAATATAAATAAACATTCAGTTTTTCTCTGGTGAAAAGCTGGAGTTTGCACGATGGCAGGCTCTCAGTCAAATCTGGTCACACTTTTCAACCTATCTTCATATAATTGGTCCTCACTAATTTAACACTTTTCAGGAATAGAAAGCCTGCAGTTTCTATTAGCTTGGATTCCCTTTAAAGTGATAATTTCCATTTTAAAGGGATAGTTCAGATTTGTTTTGACTTAACATTAATAATAGTGGTTGTAACTGTATTAATTTATTGCCCGAGTCCCGTGGTGGGAGTTCTGCTCTGGTTTTGGTGAAATATCAAGTAGTTCCGGTCATTTTGTACTGGGGCCACGCAGTAAAAGTAAATGACCTATTTCTAAAATATTAGTGCAACTTTCGTTCATTTTTTACCCCTCTATCACACGGAACTATGCTTTTTGTGTCCATATCACTACGCCAAAGAAATAGTTCCATGTGATAGAGGGCTCAAAGTTGCTAATATTAAAAAATTAGGTCAACAATACAAATGACGCTAGTTTTGTGGATTAATTTACTTTTACTGCGTGGCCCCAGTAAGTAGTAGTAAGTAGCCTTGCCGAGCCATGAGGCCCATAGGGCAGGAGCCTATATCTCCTGTTTCTGTAGCCATGAGGCCCATAGGGCAGGAGCCTATGTCCTGTTTCTGTAGCCATGAGGCCCATAGGGCAGGAGCCTATCTCCTGTTTCTGTCAAGCAGGGAGGCACTGGGTCCCATTTTTACCGTCTTTGTTATGACCCGGCCGGGGATCGAACCCCAACCTCCCAGTCTCAGGGCGGACACTCTAACCACAAGGCCACTGAGCGTGGCCCCAGTGCCCCCCGCAAAATGACCGTAACTACTTAATATTCACCAGAACCAGAGCAGAACTACCGCCACGGGACTCAACCAATCAGAACCAGAGCAGAACTCCCACCACTGGACTTGGGCAATCAATCAATACAGTTGCAACCACTATATTAATGGAAAGTATTTCATACACCTTAATAAAAAAAAAAAACGGAACTATCCCTTTTAATGTCCCTTCAAAGTGAAAAATGTCATTTCCATTTTCTGTGCAAGCCTATTCAATTTGTAAATCTATTTATTCTATTCGTAAAATGTCAATCACAAAATTGCCTCATTTTAGCCCCTCCCTCATAAATGCAAAGAGGTCTCATACTGGGGGTAGCAGTGGATCAGCGGTAGAGTGGCCGGTAGGTCTCATACTGGGGGTTGCAGTGGATCAGCGGTAGAGTGGCCGGTAGGTCTCATACTGGGGGTTGCAGTGGATCAGCGGTAGAGTGGCCGGTAGCTCTCATACTGGGGGCTGCAGTGGATCAGCGGTAGAGTGGCCGGTAGGTCTCATACTGGGGGTAGCAGTGGTTCAGCGGTAGAGTGGCCGGTAGGTCTCATACTGGGGGTAGCAGTGGATCAGCGGTAGAGTGGCCGGTAGGTCTCATACTGGGGCTGGCAGTGGTTCAGCGGTAGAGTGGCCGGTAGGTCTCATACTGCGGGCGGCAGTGGATCAGCGGTAGAGTGGCCGGTAGGTCTCATACTGGGGGTAGCAGTGGGTCAGCGGTAGAGTGGCCGGTAGGTCTCATACTGGGGTGGTTCCCGGTTCGATCCCTGTGGTCTCCCTCAGAGTTAGGGCTGTATTTTACGTGTCTTAAGTACCTGGCTATTCTGAGTGGCCAAAGAGCATTGACCACGACTCCAGGTCTTAAGTTAAGTAATAAGACCTGGTACTTAAGACACGCAAAATACAGCCCTTAGTGTCCAAGTGTCCTTGAGCAAGACTCTGAACCCCTGATTGCTCCTGATGTGCAGGTTGGTGCCATCAGTGTGTGTGGGTGTGGGTGTGTGTGTGTGTGTGTGTGTGTGTGTGTGTGTGTGTGGGTGTGTGTGTGTGTGTGTGTGTGTGTGTGTGTGTGTGTGTGTGGAGAGCGAGATAATGCAGAGTGCATACACAATATATGGAAATCCCTTTGCATAAAAAGCGCTATATAAATGCATAATTTACCATTTTACCTCAATGTGATTTTCCTTTTAAATGAAGGTTACATTGACATGGGGCAATGTTGTGATTGACCTTATTTTATTGAATGTATTTATTTTGAGCGTTGCTATCCCCTCCTATGGGGTGCTATCCCCTCCTATGGGTTGCTATCCCCTCCCATTAGCTAAATTCCAGTGTCACACAGCTGGATCACTGGAACTCCGAACAGAGCTGTACAGTCTACAGAATAGACAATTCATAATTTTGTACATGTAACCGAGGGTCCGACTCCAAGGCCAATGTGTATGTATTGGTAACATGTGCAAGGCTATTTATTCCTGAAATAGTGAATAAGCGCCAGGATGCGCACACGTATAAATCACCCCCTCCTCCGACATGTAGTCAGTCCTCCTCCGCGGTCTTTGCAAATAACGGACACTATAACAGGAATTAGGTATAGTCTCTCTGACTTACATATTCATAGCAGTTGTGCATTCAGGCATGCACAGAGATAAATTAACTATAGCTTTTGAGGTGCGCACAATATAGCCGGCCTAATTTATATATCCTACTTGTATTATGCTTAATCACACAACGCAATAAAGCCAGTGGCTTGTTGTGGTCCTTTCACTTGTAGGCTAGATAGGCTACTTTATCATTCTGAAGCTCTATTCATTCATCGAAAATGTGTCTCTTCAACAAACAGTTGAACAGTGCGTGCATGTGTGTGTTGGCCGTTGGGTCAGCGACTTCAGCCATTCAGCCGGCCGGCAGCTAGTGGATGGGGTGGGGTGGGGGGGTGCATAGTATCGGGTTTCAGCAGTGTTTTTGTGCCACATGTGGAGGAGGCGGACTTATGTCACTGGAGAAGGAAAAAAAACATGTACACGTGATGCGGAAATCCGCTGCGAGGAGACAAAATACCCCACCGAGCCTGCACCTGATGTACACTCGCTCTATGCGGTCTCGGAGAGCCCACTCGGCACCTCCACTCGACTCCACTCCACTCTCCTCCTCGATGGAGAACTTTAACAAATGGAACGTTAACCATTTCCGGGTCACGCTGGAATGACCCCGAGTGAGCGAGTGGGAGTGAGCGAGTGGCCGAGATTTTGGGTATATTGGAATTCAGCTATTGGGTGCTATCCCCTCCCATGGGGTGCTATCCCCTCCTTTGGGGTGCTATCCCCTAATATGGGGTGCTATCCCCTCCTATGCCCAGCATTGTGTGTGCGTGTGTACCCCATCACCCATGGCGATGATTTGATTGGCTGAGGGCTGAAGGCCCTGCGTAGAGCAGGGTATGCTCTGCTGTGGGCCTCTGCTGGTAGAATCTAAAGCAGCAGCATCAAATATTTGCAAGAAAAACATAATAGGTCAAAATGGGCATATTGTTTTACAGCCCATTGGCCTTCATTGAGTTGAGTGATTGACAGCTGACATGACAAGCCTCTGTTACAGGTCTCAGGGCTGCTGAGTACCTCATTAACAAAACTGAACCTGAATAAACAGGGATAATGACGGAGCAATGAAAAGATTTGACGTGTTGCTTTTCTTTCCACAATGTAACTGATGGGAACCGGAAGCTGCGCTCCTTATATTGGGACCCCAGAGAACCTGGGCTAGAACAAACGTTCCGTCCTCACTGCATGTTACACTTTGCTAGTGCAATTCATTCACAGTATTAAATGTAAACCTTCATTTAAACGAAATTATTAAATAATTAAACAGACTCTTAAAACGCATTAAGTTGGGTCACACTCTCCTGGCGGTGCCACACAACCGTTGATGAAGTGAGTGAGTTTGTTTTCTACGTTTGTTTGACATGATGTGATTTTGTTGTATATTTTCCAGAAAAGGACAACAAATGTAATTCCAGTAAGAATGAGGTGGAAGCACCAGGAGGAGGTTCTGTGAATGAAGGTGAGAACGTCAATGTTTTAATTATTATTTGGTAACATTTGCTATGCATCCCATGTTTAAAACGTATTTATGAACACACTTATAAGACATTATAATCTTCTCATAAACAGGTATAATTATATTTATAGGCACTGATAAATAATCATTATACGTTATAAGCTTAATCATAACACATTATAAACTTTATTATAATGACTTATAATATCAAGTATTATAATACTATACTATGGGCTAAGTGTCTATGGCCTAATTCAGCCCAAGGAGTGTTTTTGTGCAAAAATAATGCTTGAAATCAGAATCATGAAAACCCCGTAATTTGACATGTCACATGCTACTTAACGCATAATAAAATGTAGAACATTTTGCCTTATAATGGTTGTATGGTACCCCAACTTTCAGCAGCTGTCAAAAAGTACAAAGGGGGGTTGAATAGAAAACAATGTGGGATATGTTAGTAGATACCTTTACAAACACATTGGTGACTATAGATATGTTAGTAGACACCTTTACAAACACATTGGTGACTATAGATATGTTAGTAGACACCTTTACAAACACATTGGTGACTATAGATATGTTAGTAGACACCTTTACAAACACATTGGTGACTATAGATATGTTAGTAGATACCTTTACAAACACATTGGTGACTATAGATATGTTAGTAGACACCTTTACAAACACATTGGTGACTATAGATATGTTAGTAGACACCTTTACAAACACATTGGTGACTATAGATATGTTAGTAGACACCTTTACAAACACATTGGTGACTATAGATATGTTAGTAGACACCTTTACAAACACATTGGTGACTATAGATATGTTAGTAGATACCTTTACAAACACATTGGTGACTATAGATATGTTGGTAGACACCTTTACAAACACATTGGTGACTATATATATGTTAGTAGACACCTTTACACACACATTGGTGACTATAGATATGTTAGTAGACACCTTTACAAACACATTGGTGACTATATATATGTTAGTAGACACCTTTACACACACATTGGTGACTATAGATATGTTAGTAGACACCTTTACAAACACATTAGTGAAGAACATTCTTGGTAAGAAATGTATTCCCAGATTATATTAAAGGAGAATTCTATGCTAGAAGGCTTTCTTACCTTTATTTGTAGTTGTTACGTCCCCACCAAAGAGGTCCAGGTGTTATGGGGCTATGGGGTGTTGTACTAATTCGCTTATTTCCATCGCTCAAAATCATTATATTTTTGTATATATCCTCTCTTCATAATGTAAATAATAACCCAAGCGGCACACTTTACTACTTATTTTGATGGAAATAAGCGAATTAGCACAACACCCCATAGCCCCATTCAATTCCCATTCAATTCAATGCAATTCATTAAGGGCTTATGGTAGGGGAAATAGCCAATAAGGAGGTTTTGTACAAAAAAACACCTGGACCTCTTTGGTGGGGACGTAACAACTATGAAGAAAGGTAAGAAAGCCTTCTAGCATGGAATTCTCCTTTAATATCCCCTGACTATTATAATTAATTATATTATAATTATTATATATATTATATATATATATATATATTATAATTATTATTAGAAAACACTCATAGACTCTATATATATATGCTCTATAATATAGAGCATACCCATGCATGAAGTGAGTGGCAAATCGAGTGGCAAAGTGAGTTTAACCTTTGTGTGGATGTAAGGGCTGTCAATCAGATAGGACCTTTATGTGTGGATGTAAGGGCTATCAATCAGATAGGACCTTTATGTTTGGATGTATGGGCTGTCAATCAGATATAGGACCTTTATGTTTGGATGTATGGGCTGTCAATCAGACAGCTTACAGATAGATGTGTTTTTAAATGAAACTATTTAGTATTTATGATTGACTGAATGTTATGCTCTTGTGTTTTCAGCCCTCCTTGCTAAACTGACAGCCATGGAAACCAGGCTGGCTGCAAGTGAAGAAGCAAACCAACAGCTTGAAGGTTTATAAATTCACATTGTTTTAATTCAGGGGAGACACTACACAGCTGCATCTCAAAACATTACAATATTCATTCAGGGGAGATGGAGAGAGACACTACACAGCTGCATCTCAAAACATTACAATATTAATTTTGTTAAATGTATTACTTTCTTCCATAATATAATTCAAAAAGTGAAACTTTTAAAAACGTTTAAAATACAGAAATGTCGACCATCTGAAAAGTACATTTATTTATGCACTCAATACGTGGTCTGAGCTACTTTTAAACACATTATTTCATAAATGGGGCGTGGCATGGAGGTGATCAGCCTGTGGTACTGTTGAGGTGTTATGGAAGCCCATGTTTGCTTTCATAACAGCTTTAAACTAATTTGTATTGTTGAATATAGTGTCTCACTCCTTCCTCTTGACAATACAATATAAATTATCTGTGATTCAGGTCAGGCCAGTTGGCTGGTCAGTTAAGCACAGTATTACCATGGTCAGTACACCAGTTAATAGTAGTTTTGTGTCTGTGGGCAGGTGCCAAATCACCATGCACATTTATGTATGTGATTAATAAAACGAAATTAACTGCTAGAAGGTCCTACATTAACTTAATTAAGCAGTCACCGTCTCTGTGACATGATGTTCTTTCTAATTTTAGACATCGACTACTATGCAATCAAATAAATCTGTATACAAGATCATTTCAGAGAAGGAGGGAAATACTAAATTAATTGTTAACTACATTAAAAAAAGTTGGTAAAGGGGCGAGCAGTCTCGTATTCGCTCATAGCATGTCTATGGTGGATTTATATGAAACAAAAGTCAATGGAGGGTATTGCAACTCTGGACAATCTAGAGTTGCAAATTGCGGCTAGGGGTTTTCATGATTCTGACGATGGAGAGGGACACTATACAGCTGCATCTCAAAACATTAGAATATTCATTTTATTAAATGTATTAATTATCTTCCATAATATAATTAAAAAAGTGAAACTTTCATATATTCTAGATTAATTGTGCATAAAGTGAAATATTTAAAACTTTGTTTTGTTTTAATCTTGATCATTCTGGCATACAGCTCGTGAAAATCAAAAAATACTACAACTTGTATCTCAAAATATTAGAGGTTGAGGTGTTATGAAAGCCCAGATTTGCTTTGATAGCAGTTTTAAACTAATTTGTATTGTTGAATATATATATATATATATATATATATATATATATATATATATATATATATATATCTGTGGGGTTCAGGTCAGGCTGGTCAGTTAAGCACAGTAATACCATGGTCAGTATACCAATTACTAGTAGTGTATATTACATCTGATTAAATTAGTGATGGTGTTACAAAAGTTGGGTTTAGTGTTCTTCTAGGGTTAATAAACACTCAACTTATTGCTGCGTTTTAAAATTTAACTTTTTAGTATTTATGATTGACTGAATGTTAATGTTCTGTTTATTCTGTTTGTTCTGTTTTCAGCTAAACGGACAGCCATGGAAGCCCGGCTGGCTGCAAGTGAAGAAGTGAATGAAGGTTTATAACTTCACATTGTTCTACTGAATATTGACCAGACACAATAGGCCATATTCAGACCACAGACATCTTGCCAGCAAGGTGTTACCTAGCTGACACCCATAGACAGCCCATTCATCCACACAGAGGATAATTCAAGCTTTCCCTACAGCTGCAATGTTGATGATTTTGACATTGTTTAATATAATTAGAGAGGACTTTTCTGTTTGGATGAAAGAGCCGTCTATGGGAAGTATCACCTAGGTGTCACGTTGCTGGCAAGATGGCTGCGGTCTCAATATGGCCAATAGCCACTATAGTTCCACACTCACTCCAGAGGGCCACTATAGTTCCACATTCACTCCAGAGGGCCACTATAGTTCCACATTCACTCCAGAGGGCCACTATAGTTCCACACTCACTCCAGAGGGCCACTATAGTTCCACATTCACTCCAGAAGGCCACTATAGTTCCACCCTCACTCCAGAGGGCCACTATAGTTCCACATTCACTCCAGAAGGCCACTATAGTTCCACTCACTCCAGAGGGCCACTATAGTTCCACATTCACTCCAGAGGGCCACTATAGTTCCACACTCACTCCAGAGGGACACTATAGTTCCACACTCGCTCCAGAGGGCCACTATAGTTCCACACTCACTCCAGAGGGCCACTATAGTTCCACACTCACTCCAGAGGGCCACTATAGTTCCACACTCGCTCCAGAAGGCCACTATAGTTCCACACTCACTCCAGAGGGCCGCTATAGTTCCTCACTCACTCCAGAGGGCCACTATTTACGTTAACTTTATTAACTTAAATACAAAAACATTGGACATAAATGGCGTAGGAGCTAAATTAATTTAACCCTTTGCTTGAGCCGAATCTGGCTTGCACATTGTTTGTTGAACTTCCTCTTGTGAGTGTGGACTTTGTTGACATTAAGGAAGTATTTAGACAGCTACAAGGGTATCTTAGTTAACTATTTAGACAGGTACATGGGTATCTTAGTGAAGTATTTAGACAGGTACATGGGTATCTTAGTGAATTGTATTTAGACAGGTACATGGGTATCTTAGTGAAGTATTTAGACAGGTACATGGGTACCTTAGTGAATTGTATTTAGACAGGTACATGGGTATCTTAGTGAAGTATTTAGACAGGTGCATGGGTATCTTAGTGAGTATTTAGACAGGTACATGGGTATCTTAGTGAGTATTTAGACAGGTACATGGATATCTTAGTGAAGTATTTAGACAGGTACATGGGTATCTTAGTGAAGTATTTAGACAGGTACATGGGTGTCTTAGTGAATTGTATTTAGACAGGTACATGCTTATCTTAGTGAGTATTTAGATGGGTACATGGGTATCTTATTCTTAGTGAAGTATTTAGACAGGTACATGGGTATCTTATTCTTAGTGAAGTATTTAGACGGGTACATGGGTATCTTAGTGAAGTATTTAGACAGGTACATGGGTATCTTATTCTTAGTGAAGTATTTAGACAGGTACATGGGTATCTTAGTGAAGTATTTAGACAGGTACATGGGTATCTTATTCTTAGTGAAGTATTTAGACAGGTACATGGGTATCTTAGTGAAGTATTTAGACAGGTACATGGGTATCTTAGTGAGTATTTAGACAGGTACATGGGTATCTTAGTGAAGTATTTAGACAGGTACATGGGTATCTTAGTGAAGTATTTAGACAGGTACATGGGTATCTTAGTGAGTATTTAGACAGGTACATGGGTATCTTAGTGAGTATTTAGACAGGTACATGGGTATCTTAGTGAAGTATTTAGACAGGTACATGGGTATCTTAGTGAGTATTTAGACAGGTACATGGGTATCTTAGTGAGTATTTAGACAGGTACATGGGTATCTTAGTGAGTATTTAGACAGGTACATGGGTATCTTAGTGAAGTATTTAGACAGGTACATGGGTCTCTTAGTGAAGTATTTAGACAGGTACATGGGTATCTTAGTGGTGTACTGTATATTACATCTGATTAAATATACCCGGGTTTAGTGATGGTGTGACAAAAGTTGGGTTTAGTGTTCTTCTAGGGTTAATAAACACTCAACTTATTGCTGCATTTTAATGTCCTGTTTGTTCTGTTTGTTCTGTTTTCAGCGAAGCGGACAGCCATGGAAGCCCGGCTGGCTGCAAGTGAAGAAGTGAATGAAGGTTTATAACTTCACATTGTTCTACTGAATATTGACCAGACACAATAGGCCATATTCAGACCGCAGACATCTTGCCAGCAGCGTGATACCTAGGTGATACTTCCCATAGACACCCCATTCATCCAAACAGAAAAGTCCTCTCTAATTATTTTAAACAACGTCAAAATCACCAACATTGCAGCTGTAGGGAAAGCTTGAATTATCGTCTTTCAATCTGTAAAGTTTTTGTTTAATACAAATCCACCCTAGACATGTTATGAGCTACTTCCTGTCAATAAATTCCTTACAGATGATTATGTTCTAGTATCAGAGTATGGAAGCGCTCGTTATCAGTAAAGGAACCTCCTGCTGCCTGCTGCACTATGTGCACATTCAAAACAGGTGGTACGCCTGGGCTGTTGAGTGATACTCAACGAGCTCTTCCAAACTCCAACACTTGCAAGGAATTTATTGACAGGAAGTAGCTCATAAAATGTCTACGGTGGATTTTTTATGAAAGAAAACACTTTATAGATTGAAAGACGATAATTCAAGCTGTCCCTACAGCTGCAATGTTGGTGATTTTGACGTTGTTTAATATAATTAGAGGGGACTTTTCTGTTTGGATGAAAGAGCCGTCTATGGGAAGTATCACCTAGTATCACGTTGCTGGCAAGATGGCTGCATGTCTGAATATGGCCAATAGCCACTATAGTTCCACATTCACTCCAGAGGGCCACTATAGTTCCACACTCGCTCCAGAGGACCACTATAGTTCCACACTCGCTCCCGAGGGCCACTATAGTTCCACACTTGCTCCAGAGGGCCACTACAGTTCCACAGAGAGAATCGTGTAGACCAGGCCCATTGCAAGTTGTTGTAGGTTACTCTGTCATCAACCCTAAGCTATTCCAGCCTATCAAAATGGGCAGGGGTGAGGTGGGTTCTGAAATATTAAAATCTTGAATCAAGCAACATGAAAAGTGTCTGGGGTGAAACACAAAGGCCAGAGTTCTCATATGTCCCAGGAATACAATAGGTTCTAGGGAAAAAAATAGTATATATATATATATACTGCATATTTTTATATATTTTCATGTGTGCGGCCTAGAGGGCATCTGAGCATGTGCTACACTATACCTCTTACACCATGTGTCCTTTGGGAAACCGGGCCAATATCAGTCACCAGAAGCAGAGACGTGTGTTTTCAATTAGTCTAACATGGTTAAAATGGATTTTCAAGTCACAATAGGATCAAATAGGATGTCGTAAGACATGAATGAATTTGCAACAAAATACATGATCTTTAGGATAAATTCAGGGTCAACAGAAATCTCTCCCTCAACCATATTTGATTAATAGCATTCAGAAACATTATTTAACGTTAATGTTCTGTTTGTTCTGTTTTCAGCTAAACGGACAGCCATGAAAGCCCAGCTGGATGCAGAGAATGAAGGTTAATAACTTCACATTGTTCTAATGAATATTGACCAGACACAATAGCCACTATAGTTCCACACTCACTCCAGAGGGCCACTATAGTTCCACACTCACTCCAGAGGGCCACTATAGTTCCACACTCACTCCAGAGGGCCACTATAGTTCCACACTCACTAGTCCAGAGGGCCACTATAGTTCCACACTCGCTCCAGAGACCCACTATAGTCCCACACTCACTCCAGAGGGCCACTATAGTTCCACACTCGCTCCAGAAGGCCACTATAGTTCCACACTCACTCCAGAGGGCCGCTATAGTTCCTCACTCACTCCAGAGGGCCACTATTTACGTTAACTTTATTAACTTAAATACAAAAACATTGGACATAAATGGCGTAGGAGCTAAATTAATTGTCTCCACCAGGCCGAAGGCATGTGGGGAGAGTATGTTTTGCACTCCGTCCGTCCGTGTGTCCGTCCGTCCGTCCATTTGTGTGTCCGTGTGTCCGTCCGTCCGTCCGTGTGTCCGTGAGCAGCTAATCTCGGCCACCGTTAATCCGCTCGATGCCACATTTTGCACACACACTCCCTGGATGCCAACGATGAACCTCTGCCCCAAACTTTCCAGAACGGCCTGTTATAGCGCCACCAGGAGGCCGCTTTGTGCAAAACAAGTTTTTGCACAGTACACCTACAGATTTTGTCCAAACATCGCGCAAATTGGTACACAGTCTCTCTAGAGCCATTCAACGAAACGGCTCTTTCAGATTTCTCAGACTCCATCCTGATTGGTTAACATTGGCTTCCAAAGTTCACAGGAGTGCTCAGTTTCAAACAAAATGCTGCAAATCATGAACACATCGCGTGATTTCCGTGAAATTGTGCACCCACATTCCCACTAGGCCGAGGACGAAATGACACATGAACAATTTCAACTCAGCCTCAAGGTGGCGCTATAACTGGCCCAAAAGTGTTTTTACCTCTAACTGCACGGATCTGTGGATAACTTTGTATGCCAACTCCCTAGAGGCCAAGGAAAAACCTTTGCCTGGAATTTTTCACATCTGCTCTTTATAGCGCCACCAGGAGGCCGACATATGTAAAACACATTTTCTATTATTACTCCTTCAGATTTTATCAAAATTTCATGCAAATCGGTACACATGATCTCCATAGTCATGTGATCAAGACAGGTTTTTTTGATTTCTCATATTCCATCCTGATTGGCCACGATTGGCTCCTACACTTTTCAGGAGTAGCCCGCTTTGTACAAATCGCCACAACTCCTCAACGCAGCGTCCGATTGCGATGAAACTGTGCACGCATATTCCCACTAGGCTGAGGAAGAAATGCCACTTGACAGTTTTCAACAGCCTGATGGTGGCGCTACAACAAGCCAAGTCGCGTCATGCACTCGCACACACACACACACACACACACACACACACACACACACACACACACACACACACACACACACACACAACCGCTCAATGCCAAATTTTGCACACACACTCCCTGGATGCCAACGATGAACCTCTGCCCCAAACTTTCCAGAACGGCCTGTTATAGCGCCACCAGGAGGCCGCTTTGTGCAAAACAAAAACATTGTACCTGCATCCCTCCAACACCAACCTCCGGCCCAAATCTTCCTCAACAGCCTGTTATAGCACCACCATGAGGCCACAACCTGACCTGCCCTGGTGGAGACCTGTGCCGATTGGCACTTTATCTAGTTTAACCCTTTGCTTGAGCCGAATCTGGCTTGCACATTGTTTGTTGAACTTCCTCTTGTGAGTGTGGACTTTGTTGACATTAAGGAAGTATTTAGACAGCTACAAGGGTATCTTAGTTAACTATTTAGACAGGTACATGGGTATCTTAGTGAAGTATTTAGACAGGTACATGGGTATCTTAGTGAATTGTATTTAGACAGGTACATGGGTATCTTAGTGAAGTATTTAGACAGGTACATGGGTACCTTAGTGAATTGTATTTAGACAGGTACATGGGTATCTTAGTGAAGTATTTAGACAGGTGCATGGGTATCTTAGTGAGTATTTAGACAGGTACATGGGTATCTTAGTGAGTATTTAGACAGGTACATGGATATCTTAGTGAAGTATTTAGACAGGTACATGGGTATCTTAGTGAAGTATTTAGACAGGTACATGGGTGTCTTAGTGAATTGTATTTAGACAGGTACATGCTTATCTTAGTGAGTATTTAGATGGGTACATGGGTATCTTATTCTTAGTGAAGTATTTAGACAGGTACATGGGTATCTTATTCTTAGTGAAGTATTTAGACGGGTACATGGGTATCTTAGTGAAGTATTTAGACAGGTACATGGGTATCTTATTCTTAGTGAAGTATTTAGACAGGTACATGGGTATCTTAGTGAAGTATTTAGACAGGTACATGGGTATCTTAGTGAAGTATTTAGACAGGTACATGGGTATCTTATTCTTAGTGAAGTATTTAGACAGGTACATGGGTATCTTAGTGAAGTATTTAGACAGGTACATGGGTATCTTAGTGAGTATTTAGACAGGTACATGGGTATCTTAGTGAAGTATTTAGACAGGTACATGGGTATCTTAGTGAAGTATTTAGACAGGTACATGGGTATCTTAGTGAGTATTTAGACAGGTACATGGGTATCTTAGTGAGTATTTAGACAGGTACATGGGTATCTTAGTGAAGTATTTAGACAGGTACATGGGTATCTTAGTGAGTATTTAGACAGGTACATGGGTATCTTAGTGAAGTATTTAGACAGGTACATGGGTATCTTAGTGGTGTATATTACATCTGATTAAATATACCCGGGTTTAGTGATGGTGTAGCCTCGATAGCCAGGCTTTCATTTCGTCTGCGCGAAAGATGAAAGCCTGGAAAAAGCTGTGGGCTGAACAAGTCTAAAAGTGGGAGTCAACCCTTCCGGGTGGGCGTCGCTCTAAATGATGTGACGTAGCGCTGCACTAGGGGGGAGAGGAGGGGCCGGGGGTGACGGACAGATCGATGAGAGCCAATCAGGGTGCGCGCATTTCTGAGGCGCGACCCGCCCCTCTAGACGAGAAATGTCTCGCTCTGGGTCAGGCTAGTGATGGTGTGACAAAAGTTGGGTTTAGTGTTCTTCTAGGGTTAATAAACACTCAACTTATTGCTGCTCTTTTAAATGAAACTATTTAGTATTTATGATTGACTGCATTTTAATGTCCTGTTTGTTCTGTTTGTTCTGTCAACAGAAATCTCTCCCTCAACCATATTTGATTAATAGCATTCAGAAACATTATTTAACGTTAATGTTCTGTTTGTTCTGTTTTCAGCTAAACGGACAGCCATGAAAGCCCAGCTGGATGCAGAGAATGAAGGTTAATAACTTCACATTGTTCTAATGAATATTGACCAGACACAATAGCCACTATAGTTCCACACTCACTCCAGAGGGCCACTATAGTTCCACACTCACTCCAGAGGGCCACTATAGTTCCACACTCACTCCAGAGGGCCACTATAGTTCCACACTCACTAGTCCAGAGGGCCACTATAGTTCCACACTCGCTCCAGAGACCCACTATAGTCCCACACTCACTCCAGAGGGCCACTATAGTTCCACACTCACTCCAGAGCGTCACTAGAGTTCCACACTCGCTCCAGAGGGCCACTATAATGATGAGTGAGAACCTTCTAAATGAGGATAAGACAGAAGTTCTCATAATAGGTTCTAGTGACATCGGAACAACCCTAGCATTAACACGTTAACTGCCCAGGATGGCAGTTCTGTCTTTTGAAGCTTAACTACTGTAATATATTTGATTCATATAATTCAAGAGCTAAGGTTTTAAAAATCATATTGTAATGTCGAATCAGATTAACTATAATCACTAGTGGTGTTTTAATCAAACTGCATACATTAAATTAATGATAGATTTAATGTTAATATTGTGATTATTTCAGCCAACCTTGCTCAGCTGTCCAGCATAGAAATGAGGATGAATCACAGCGAGAGTCGAGTGGAGCAACTGGCCAATAAGACTGACGGTAAATAACTTCACATGTTTCGCTGTTGTTGAAAAGTGTCTGTGATTATTTACATTCAATGGTTTTTCTTACAATTTAGGCATTTAGCAGATGCTCTTAATCCAGAGCGATTTTCAGTCAGCAAGAACAAAACATGGTAATACATAATATACATAAAACAGTCATTATGAATCATATTATACATAAAACAGTCATTATTAATCATAATATACATAAAACAGTCATTATTAATCATAATATACATAAAACATAGTCATTATGAATCATACGTAAGCTAAGAGCCTAACAGTGAATATCTATATAATGAACCTATGCATATATAGAGGGTATGTGCGTGACATCATCATCAAACCAGGGAACGCCTACTGAGTGCCAAAAAACTACTTTCTAGCCTCGACATCCAAACAGAAAAGTCCAATATGATTGCATTAAACAACGCTAAACAACATTACACTCACTTTGCCACTCGATTTGCCTTTCACGTTTTGCATGCTATACCCTCTATAGTGATATGTCTACATAAAATGCTATCTCATTTGGTAATCTAAGATCTATATAATCTAAGATCTATTTATATATATAATTGAAGTAGGTAATATTTAGAGTATTAAGAGTTTGTTGCTTCCACCAACTTTCAACCTCATCTGAGTTTGTTGCTTCCATCAATGTGGAGTTATTTTTGCATACATGAAGATAGATAATAAAGAATAAAGAATGTATAAAGAATGCATGAGGGTCAATTAAAATTACAACTCTTCTATGCAACAATGAGTTAATCTGAGTTTATTTAAATCAATCTTGACATTATGTGCATCAATCAATTAAAACTACCCCAACAAGTAATAATAGTGACACAAGTTAAAACACTCTGTTTTCCCAAGAATGAGCTCTTACCTTCACTTTGGTATTCTTCATTCAACGTTAAGAAATATTGAAAACTGAAAGACTGAAATACATCACCGGGAAAAGCACATGATAGAAATAAAGTCAATGGCTGGGTTTCCCAAACGCATATGGCGTAAGACTTGTAGTGCCGCACATGCTCAGATGCCCTCTAGGCCGCACACAGAAGCCTGTGAACATAGACATTCCGTGCATAGATGTGCCACGAAATGGTAGGCCTCAGGCCTTTCTGACATTTAATTTAATAATATTTGGACTGCTGGACAGCTGACAGGCTCTCTTTACTCTTAAAAATAATAGTATATATATATTTATACTGAGCATGTGCTACATCATACCTCTTACAGTAGACGGTAATATAATATAATGCACAGTGTCTCTCTTTCAGTAGACGGCAATATAATATAATGCACAGTGTCTCTCTTTCAGTAGACTGCAATATAATATAATGCACAGTGTCTCTCTTTCAGTAGACGGCAATATAATATAATGCACAGTGTCTCTCTTTCAGTAGACGGCAATATAATATAATGCACAGTGTCTCTCTTTCAGTAGACGGTAATATAATATAATGCACAGTGTCTCTCTTTCAGTAGACGGTAATATAATATAATGCACAGTGTCTCTCTTTCAGTAGACGGCAATATAATATAATGCACAGTGTCTCTCTTCCAGTAGACGGTAATATAATATAATGCACAGTGTCTCTCTTTCAGTAGACGGCAATATAATATAATGCACAGTGTCTCTCTTCCAGTAGACGGTAATATAATATAATGCACAGTGTCTCTCTTCCAGTAGACGGTAATATAATATAATGCACAGTGTCTCTCTTCCAGTAGACGGTAATATAATATAATGCACAGTGTCTCTCTTTCAGTAGACGGCAATATAATATAATGCACAGTGTCTCTCTTCCAGTAGACGGTAATATAATATAATGCACAGTGTCTCTCTTCCAGTAGACGGTAATATAATATAATGCACAGTGTCTCTCTTCCAGTAGACGGTAATATAATATAATGCACAGTGTCTCTCTTTCAGTAGACGGTAATATAATATAATGCACAGTGTCTCTCTTCCAGTAGACGGTAATATAATATAATGCACAGTGTCTCTCTTTCAGTAGACGGTAATATAATATAATGCACAGTGTCTCTCTTCCAGTAGACGGTAATATAATATAATGCACAGTGTCTCTCTTTCAGTAGACTGCAATATAATATAATGCACAGTGTCTCTCTTCCAGTAGACGGCAATATAATATAATGCACAGTGTCTCTCTTTCAGTAGACGGTAATATAATATAATGCACAGTGTCTTTCTTTCAGTAGACGGCAATATAATATAATGCACAGTGTTTCTTCCAGTAGACGGTAATATAATATAATGCACAGTGTCTCTCTTCCAGTAGACGGTAATATAATATAATGCACAGTGTCTCTCTTTCAGTAGACGGTAATATAATATAATGCACAGTGTCTCTCTTCCAGTAGACGGCAATATAATATAATGCACATGGTCTCTCTTCCAGTAGACGGTAATATAATATAATGCACAGTGTCTCTCTTCCAGTAGACGGTAATATAATATAATGCACAGTGTCTCTCTTCCAGTAGACGGCAATATAATATAATGCACAGTGTCTCTCTTCCAGTAGACGGCAATATAATATAATGCACAGTGTCTCTCTTCCAGTAGACGGCAATATAATATAATGCACAGTGTCTCTCTTCCAGTAGACGGCAATATAATATAATGCACAGTGTCTCTCTTCCAGTAGACGGCAATATAATATAATGCACAGTGTCTCTCTTTCAGTAGACGGCAATATAATATAATGCACAGTGTCTCTCTTTCAGTAGACGGCAATATAATATAATGCACAGTGTCTCTCTTTCAGTAGACGGTAATATAATATAATGCACAGTGTCTCTCTTCCAGTAGACGGCAATATAATATAATGCACAGTGTCTCTCTTCCAGTAGACAGCAATATAATATAATGCACAGTGTCTCTCTTCCAGTAGACGTTAATATAATATAATGCACAGTGTCTCTCTTTCAGTAGACGGCAATATAATATAATGCACAGTGTCTCTCTTCCAGTAGACGGTAATATAATATAATGCACAGTGTCTCTCTTCCAGTAGACGTTAATATAATATAATGCACAGTGTCTCTCTTCCAGTAGACGGCAATATAATATAATGCACAGTGTCTCTTTCAGTAGACTGCAATATAATATAATGCACAGTGTCTTTCTTTCAGTAGACGGTAATATAATATAATGCACAGTGTCTCTCTTTCAGTAGACGGTAATATAATATAATGCACAGTGTCTCTCTTTCAGTAGACGGTAATATAATATAATGCACAGTGTCTCTCTTTCAGTAGACTGCAATATAATATAATGCACAGTGTCTCTCTTTCAGTAGACTGCAATATAATATAATGCACAGTGTCTCTCTTTCAGTAGACGGCAATATAATATAATGCACAGTGTCTCTCTTTCAGTAGACGGTAATATAATATAATGCACAGTGTCTCTCTTCCAGTAGACGGCAATATAATATAATGCACAGTGTCTCTCTTCCAGTAGACGGTAATATAATATAATGCACAGTGTCTCTCTTTCAGTAGACGGCAATATAATATAATGCACAGTGTCTCTCTTTCAGTAGACGGCAATATAATATAATGCACAGTGTCTCTCTTTCAGTAGACGGTAATATAATATAATGCACAGTGTCTCTCTTCCAGTAGACGGCAATATAATATAATGCACAGTGTCTTTCTTCCAGTAGACGGCAATATAATATAATGCACAGTGTCTCTCTTCCAGTAGACGGCAATATAATATAATGCACAGTGTCTCTCTTCCAGTAGACGGCAATATAATATAATGCACAGTGTCTCTCTTTCAGTAGACTGCAATATAATATAATGCACAGTGTCTCTTTCAGTAGACTGCAATATAATATAATGCACAGTGTATTTCTTTCAGTAGACGGTAATATAATATAATGCACAGTGTCTCTCTTTCAGTAGACGGTAATATAATATAATGCACAGTGTCTCTCTTTCAGTAGACGGTAATATAATATAATGCACAGTGTCTCTCTTTCAGTAGACTGCAATATAATATAATGCACAGTGTCTCTCTTTCAGTAGACTGCAATATAATATAATGCACAGTGTCTCTCTTTCAGTAGACGGCAATATAATATAATGCACAGTGTCTCTCTTTCAGTAGACGGTAATATAATATAATGCACAGTGTCTCTCTTCCAGTAGACGGCAATATAATATAATGCACAGTGTCTCTCTTCCAGTAGACGGCAATATAATATAATGCACAGTGTCTCTCTTTCAGTAGACGGCAATATAATATAATGCACAGTGTCTTTCTTTCAGTAGACGGTAATATAATATAATGCACAGTGTCTCTTTCAGTAGACTGCAATATAATATAATGCACAGTGTCTCTTTCAGTAGACGGCAATATAATATAATGCACAGTGTCTCTCTTTCAGTAGACGGTAATATAATATAATGCACAGTGTCTCTCTTTCAGTAGACGGTAATATAATATAATGCACAGTGTCTCTCTTCCAGTAGACGGCAATATAATATAATGCACAGTGTCTCTCTTCCAGTAGATGGCAATATAATATAATGCACAGTGTCTCTCTTTCAGTAGACGGCAATATAATATAATGCACAGTGTCTCTCTTCCAGTAGACGGCAATATAATATAATGCACAGTGTCTCTCTTCCAGTAGACGGCAATATAATATAATGCACAGTGTCTCTCTTTCAGTAGACGGCAATATAATATAATGCACAGTGTCTCTCTTTCAGTAGACGGTAATATAATATAATGCACAGTGTCTCTCTTCCAGTAGACGGTAATATAATATAATGCACAGTGTCTCTCTTTCAGTAGACGGCAATATAATATAATGCACAGTGTCTCTCTTCCAGTAGACGGTAATATAATATAATGCACAGTGTCTCTCTTCCAGTAGACGGTAATATAATATAATGCACAGTGTCTCTCTTTCAGTAGACGGCAATATAATATAATGCACAGTGTCTTTCTTCCAGTAGACGGTAATATAATATAATGCACAGTGTCTCTCTTTCAGTAGACGGTAATATAATATAATGCACAGTGTCTCTCTTCCAGTAGACGGCAATATAATATAATGCACAGTGTCTCTCTTTCAGTAGACGGTAATATAATATAATGCACAGTGTCTTTCTTTCAGTAGACGGCAATATAATATAATGCACAGTGTCTCTTCCAGTAGACGGTAATATAATATAATGCACAGTGTCTCTCTTCCAGTAGACGGTAATATAATATAATGCACAGTGTCTCTCTTCCAGTAGACGGTAATATAATATAATGCACAGTGTCTCTCTTCCAGTAGACGGTAATATAATATAATGCACAGTGTCTCTCTTCCAGTAGACGGCAATATAATATAATGCACAGTGTCTCTCTTCCAGTAGACGGCAATATAATATAATGCACAGTGTCTCTCTTCCAGTAGACGGCAATATAATATAATGCACAGTGTCTCTCTTCCAGTAGACGGCAATATAATATAATGCACAGTGTCTCTCTTTCAGTAGACGGCAATATAATATAATGCACAGTGTCTCTCTTTCAGTAGACGGCAATATAATATAATGCACAGTGTCTCTCTTTCAGTAGACGGTAATATAATATAATGCACAGTGTCTCTCTTCCAGTAGACGGCAATATAATATAATGCACAGTGTCTCTCTTCCAGTAGACGGCAATATAATATAATGCACAGTGTCTCTCTTCCATTAGACGTTAATATAATATAATGCACAGTGTCTCTCTTTCAGTAGACGGCAATATAATATAATGCACAGTGTCTCTCTTCCAGTAGACGGTAATATAATATAATGCACAGTGTCTCTCTTCCAGTAGACGTTAATATAATATAATGCACAGTGTCTTTCTTTCAGTAGACTGCAATATAATATAATGCACAGTGTCTCTCTTTCAGTAGACGGCAATATAATATAATGCACAGTGTCTCTCTTTCAGTAGACGGTAATATAATATAATGCACAGTGTCTCTCTTCCAGTAGACGGCAATATAATATAATACACAGTGTCTCTCTTCCAGTAGACGGCAATATAATATAATGCACAGTGTCTCTCTTTCAGTAGACGGCAATATAATATAATGCACAGTGTCTTTCTTTCAGTAGACGGTAATATAATATAATGCACAGTGTCTCTTTCAGTAGACTGCAATATAATATAATGCACAGTGTCTCTTTCAGTAGACGGCAATATAATATAATGCACAGTGTCTCTCTTTCAGTAGACGGTAATATAATATAATGCACAGTGTCTCTCTTTCAGTAGACGGTAATATAATATAATGCACAGTGTCTCTCTTCCAGTAGACGGCAATATAATATAATGCACAGTGTCTCTCTTCCAGTAGACGGCAATATAATATAATGCACAGTGTCTCTCTTTCAGTAGACGGCAATATAATATAATGCACAGTGTCTCTCTTTCAGTAGACGGTAATATAATATAATGCACAGTGTCTTTCTTTCAGTAGACGGCAATATAATATAATGCACAGTGTCTCTTCCAGTAGACGGTAATATAATATAATGCACAGTGTCTCTCTTCCAGTAGACGGTAATATAATATAATGCACAGTGTCTCTCTTCCAGTAGACGGTAATATAATATAATGCACAGTGTCTCTCTTCCAGTAGACGGTAATATAATATAATGCACAGTGTCTCTCTTCCAGTAGACGGCAATATAATATAATGCACAGTGTCTCTCTTCCAGTAGACGGCAATATAATATAATGCACAGTGTCTCTCTTCCAGTAGACGGCAATATAATATAATGCACAGTGTCTCTCTTCCAGTAGACGGCAATATAATATAATGCACAGTGTCTCTCTTTCAGTAGACGGCAATATAATATAATGCACAGTGTCTCTCTTTCAGTAGACGGCAATATAATATAATGCACAGTGTCTCTCTTTCAGTAGACGGTAATATAATATAATGCACAGTGTCTCTCTTCCAGTAGACGGCAATATAATATAATGCACAGTGTCTCTCTTCCAGTAGACGGCAATATAATATAATGCACAGTGTCTCTCTTCCAGTAGACGTTAATATAATATAATGCACAGTGTCTCTCTTTCAGTAGACGGCAATATAATATAATGCACAGTGTCTCTCTTCCAGTAGACGTTAATATAATATAATGCACAGTGTCTCTCTTCCAGTAGACGGCAATATAATATAATGCACAGTGTCTCTCTCCCAGTAGACGGCAATATAATATAATGCACAGTGTCTCTCTTTCAGTAGACTGCAATATAATATAATGCACAGTGTCTCTTTCAGTAGACTGCAATATAATATAATGCACAGTGTCTCTTTCAGTAGACTGCAATATAATATAATGCACAGTGTCTTTCTTTCAGTAGACGGTAATATAATATAATGCACAGTGTCTCTCTTTCAGTAGACGGTAATATAATATAATGCACAGTGTCTCTCTTTCAGTAGACGGTAATATAATATAATGCACAGTGTCTCTCTTTCAGTAGACTGCAATATAATATAATGCACAGTGTCTCTCTTTCAGTAGACTGCAATATAATATAATGCACAGTGTCTCTCTTTCAGTAGACGGTAATATAATATAATGCACAGTGTCTCTCTTTCAGTAGACGGTAATATAATATAATGCACAGTGTCTCTCTTTCAGTAGACGGTAATATAATATAATGCACAGTGTCTCTCTTTCAGTAGACGGCAATATAATATAATGCACAGTGTCTCTCTTTCAGTAGACGGTAATATAATATAATGCACAGTGTCTCTCTTCCAGTAGACGGCAATATAATATAATGCACAGTGTCTCTCTTCCAGTAGACGGTAATATAATATAATGCACAGTGTCTCTCTTTCAGTAGACGGCAATATAATATAATGCACAGTGTCTCTCTTTCAGTAGACGGCAATATAATATAATGCACAGTGTCTCTCTTTCAGTAGACGGTAATATAATATAATGCACAGTGTCTCTCTTCCAGTAGACGGCAATATAATATAATGCACAGTGTCTCTCTTCCAGTAGACGGCAATATAATATAATGCACAGTGTCTCTCTTCCAGTAGACGGTAATATAATATAATGCACAGTGTCTCTCTTTCAGTAGACGGTAATATAATATAATGCACAGTGTCTCTCTTTCAGTAGACGGTAATATAATATAATGCACAGTGTCTCTCTTTCAGTAGACTGCAATATAATATAATGCACAGTGTCTCTCTTTCAGTAGACTGCAATATAATATAATGCACAGTGTCTCTCTTTCAGTAGACGGCAATATAATATAATGCACAGTGTCTCTCTTTCAGTAGACGGTAATATAATATAATGCACAGTGTCTCTCTTCCAGTAGACGGCAATATAATATAATGCACAGTGTCTCTCTTCCAGTAGACGGTAATATAATATAATGCACAGTGTCTCTCTTTCAGTAGACGGCAATATAATATAATGCACAGTGTCTCTCTTTCAGTAGACGGCAATATAATATAATGCACAGTGTCTCTCTTTCAGTAGACGGTAATATAATATAATGCACAGTGTCTCTCTTCCAGTAGACGGCAATATAATATAATGCACAGTGTCTCTCTTCCAGTAGACGGCAATATAATATAATGCACAGTGTCTCTCTTCCAGTAGACGGCAATATAATATAATGCACAGTGTCTCTCTTCCAGTAGACGGCAATATAATATAATGCACAGTGTCTCTCTTTCAGTAGACTGCAATATAATATAATGCACAGTGTCTCTTTCAGTAGACTGCAATATAATATAATGCACAGTGTCTCTCTTTCAGTAGACGGTAATATAATATAATGCACAGCGTCTCTCTTTCAGTAGACGGTAATATAATATAATGCACAGTGTCTCTCTTTCAGTAGACTGCAATATAATATAATGCACAGTGTCTCTCTTTCAGTAGACTGCAATATAATATAATGCACAGTGTCTCTCTTTCAGTAGACGGCAATATAATATAATGCACAGTGTCTCTCTTTCAGTAGACGGTAATATAATATAATGCACAGTGTCTCTCTTCCAGTAGACGGCAATATAATATAATGCACAGTGTCTCTCTTCCAGTAGACGGCAATATAATATAATGCACAGTGTCTCTCTTTCAGTAGACGGCAATATAATATAATGCACAGTGTCTTTCTTTCAGTAGACGGTAATATAATATAATGCACAGTGTCTCTTTCAGTAGACTGCAATATAATATAATGCACAGTGTCTCTTTCAGTAGACGGCAATATAATATAATGCACAGTGTCTCTCTTCCAGTAGACGGCAATATAATATAATGCACAGTGTCTCTCTCCCAGTAGACGGCAATATAATATAATGCACAGTGTCTCTCTTTCAGTAGACGGCAATATAATATAATGCACAGTGTCTCTCTTCCAGTAGACGGCAATATAATATAATGCACAGTGTCTCTCTTCCAGTAGACGGCAATATAATTTAATGCACAGTGTCTCTCTTCCAGTAGACGGCAATATAATATAATGCACAGTGTCTCTCTTTCAGTAGACGGCAATATAATATAATGCACAGTTTCTCTCCTTCAGTAGACGGTAATATAATATAATGCACAGTGTCTCTCTTCCAGTAGACGGCAATATAATATAATGCACAGTGTCTCTCTTCCAGTAGACGGTAATATAATATAATGCACAGTGTCTCTCTTCCAGTAGACGGCAATATAATATAATGCACAGTGTCTCTCTTTCAGTAGACTGCAATATAATATAATGCACAGTGTCTCTCTTCCAGTAGACGGCAATATAATATAATGCACAGTGTCTCTCTTCCAGTAGACGGCAATATAAAATAATGCACAGTGTCTCTCTTTCAGTAGACTGCAATATAATATAATGCACAGTGTCTCTTCCAGTAGACGGCAATATAATATAATGCACAGTGTCTCTTCCAGTAGACGGCAATATAATATAATGCACAGTGTCTCTCTTCCAGTAGACGGTAATATAATATAATGCACAGTGTCTTTCTTTCAGTAGACGGTAATATAATATAATGCACAGTGTCTCTCTTTCAGTAGACTGCAATATAATATAATGCACAGTGTCTCTCTTTCAGTAGACGGTAATATAATATAATGCACAGTGTCTCTCTTCCAGTAGACGGCAATATAATATAATGCACAGTGTCTCTCTTCCAGTAGACGGCAATATAATATAATGCACAGTGTCTCTCTTCCAGTAGACGGCAATATAATATAATGCACAGTGTCTCTCTTCCAGTAGACGGCAATATAATATAATGCACAGTGTCTCTCTTTCAGTAGACTGCAATATAATATAATGCACAGTGTCTCTTTCAGTAGACTGCAATATAATATAATGCACAGTGTCTTTCTTTCAGTAGACTGCAATATAATATAATGCACAGTGTCTCTCTTCCAGTAGACGGTAATATAATATAATGCACAGTGTCTCTCTTTCAGTAGACGGTAATATAATATAATGCACAGTGTCTCTTTCAGTAGACGGTAATATAATATAATGCACAGTGTCTCTCTTTCAGTAGACTGCAATATAATATAATGCACAGTGTCTCTCTTTCAGTAGACTGCAATATAATATAATGCACAGTGTCTCTCTTTCAGTAGACGGCAATATAATATAATGCACAGTGTCTCTCTTTCAGTAGACGGTAATATAATATAATGCACAGTGTCTCTCTTCCAGTAGACGGCAATATAATATAATGCACAGTGTCTCTCTTCCAGTAGACGGCAATATAATATAATGCACAGTGTCTCTCTTTCAGTAGACGGCAATATAATATAATGCACAGTGTCTTTCTTTCAGTAGACGGTAATATAATATAATGCACAGTGTCTCTTTCAGTAGACTGCAATATAATATAATGCACAGTGTCTCTTTCAGTAGACGGCAATATAATATAATGCACAGTGTCTCTCTTTCAGTAGACGGTAATATAATATAATGCACAGTGTCTCTCTTTCAGTAGACGGTAATATAATATAATGCACAGTGTCTCTCTTCCAGTAGACGGCAATATAATATAATGCACAGTGTCTCTCTTCCAGTAGACGGCAATATAATATAATGCACAGTGTCTCTCTTTCAGTAGACGGCAATATAATATAATGCACAGTGTCTCTCTTCCAGTAGACGGCAATATAATATAATGCACAGTGTCTCTCTTCCAGTAGACGGCAATATAATATAATGCACAGTGTCTCTCTTCCAGTAGACGGCAATATAATATAATGCACAGTGTCTCTCTTTCAGTAGACGGTAATATAATATAATGCACAGTGTCTCTCTTTCAGTAGACGGCAATATAATATAATGCACAGTGTCTTTCTTTCAGTAGACGGTAATATAATATAATGCACAGTGTCTCTTTCAGTAGACTGCAATATAATATAATGCACAGTGTCTCTTTCAGTAGACGGCAATATAATATAATGCACAGTGTCTCTCTTTCAGTAGACGGTAATATAATATAATGCACAGTGTCTCTCTTTCAGTAGACGGTAATATAATATAATGCACAGTGTCTCTCTTCCAGTAGACGGCAATATAATATAATGCACAGTGTCTCTCTTCCAGTAGACGGCAATATAATATAATGCACAGTGTCTCTCTTTCAGTAGACGGCAATATAATATAATGCACAGTGTCTCTCTTCCAGTAGACGGCAATATAATATAATGCACAGTGTCTCTCTTCCAGTAGACGGCAATATAATATAATGCACAGTGTCTCTCTTCCAGTAGACGGCAATATAATATAATGCACAGTGTCTCTCTTTCAGTAGACGGCAATATAATATAATGCACAGTGTCTCTCTTTCAGTAGACGGTAATATAATATAATGCACAGTGTCTCTCTTCCAGTAGACGGCAATATAATATAATGCACAGTGTCTCTCTTCCAGTAGACGGCAATATAATATAATGCACAGTGTCTCTCTTCCAGTAGACGGCAATATAATATAATGCACAGTGTCTCTCTTCCAGTAGACGGCAATATAATATAATGCACAGTGTCTCTCTTCCAGTAGACGGTAATATAATATAATGCACAGTGTCTCTCTTCCAGTAGACGGCAATATAAAATAATGCACAGTGTCTCTCTTTCAGTAGACTGCAATATAATATAATGCACAGTGTCTCTTCCAGTAGACGGCAATATAATATAATGCACAGTGTCTCTTCCAGTAGACGGCAATATAATATAATGCACAGTGTCTCTTTCAGTAGACTGCAATATAATATAATGCACAGTGTCTCTCTTCCAGTAGACGGTAATATAATATAATGCACAGTGTCTTTCTTTCAGTAGACGGTAATATAATATAATGCACAGTGTCTCTCTTTCAGTAGACTGCAATATAATATAATGCAGTGTCTCTCTTTCAGTAGACGGTAATATAATATAATGCACAGTGTCTCTCTTCCAGTAGACGGCAATATAATATAATGCACAGTGTCTCTCTTCCAGTAGACGGCAATATAATATAATGCACAGTGTCTCTCTTTCAGTAGACGGCAATATAATATAATGCACAGTGTCTCTCTTCCAGTAGACGGTAATATAATATAATGCACAGTGTCTCTCTTCCAGTAGACGGCAATATAATATAATGCACAGTGTCTCTCTTTCAGTAGACGGCAATATAATATAATGCACAGTGTCTCTCTTCCAGTAGACGGTAATATAATATAATGCACAGTGTCTCTCTTCCAGTAGACGGTAATATAATATAATGCACAGTGTCTCTCTTTCAGTAGACGGTAATATAATATAATGCACAGTGTCTCTCTTCCAGTAGACGGTAATATAATATAATGCACAGTGTCTCTCTTCCAGTAGACGGCAATATAATATAATGCACAGTGTCTCTCTTCCAGTAGACGGCAATATAATATAATGCACAGTGTCTCTCTTCCAGTAGACGGCAATATAATATAATGCACAGTGTCTCTCTTTCAGTAGACGGCAATATAATATAATGCACAGTGTCTCTCTTCCAGTAGACGGTAATATAATATAATGCACAGTGTCTCTCTTCCAGTAGACGGTAATATAATATAATGCACAGTGTCTCTCTTTCAGTAGACGGTAATATAATATAATGCACAGTGTCTCTCTTCCAGTAGACGGTAATATAATATAATGCACAGTGTCTCTCTTCCAGTAGACGGCAATATAATATAATGCACAGTGTCTCTCTTCCAGTAGACGGTAATATAATATAATGCACAGTGTCTCTCTTTCAGTAGACGGCAATATAATATAATGCACAGTGTCTCTCTTCCAGTAGACGGCAATATAATATAATGCACAGTGTCTCTCTTCCAGTAGACGGCAATATAATATAATGCACAGTGTCTCTCTTTCAGTAGACTGCAATATAATATAATGCACAGTGTCTCTCTTCCAGTAGACGGTAATATAATATAATGCACAGTGTCTCTCTTTCAGTAGACGGTAATATAATATAATGCACAGTGTCTCTCTTTCAGTAGACGGTAATATGCTTGCAAAAGGTTGGTTTTGCCTTTTTTCTTTGTCAAATTTTAAAAAGACTCACATTGTGTTGTCGGCTATATTCATTCATATATGGGCCGGGGGTAGCTCTGGTCCATAGCTCTAATGCGTTGCATTAGAGCTATGTTACTCTCAACTTCCGCCGCTCGCATTAATGCAGACCAGCCTCTCCTCTTTAGCGTAAATAAAAAGAACGCTTTTGCTACTCACCAAAACAAAGGCGAGTTGTGTCATTAGAAAGCCTACTTTCCTTAGTGGACGCACTCTGAGCCCCCCACCACATGTATAAACTGTACTTTTTGGCCAAAAGGGGATTTGAGAACTGTAGTATAGAGAACTGCCCCATAGAGAATATTGTTCCTCCGGTGAAAGAAAATCCCTTTCTGGCCAAAAAGTACAGTTTATACGGGTGGTGGGGGACTCAGAGTGCGTCCACTAAGGAAAGTAGGCTTTCTAATGACACAACTCGCCTTTGTTTTGGTGAGTAGCAAAAGCGTTCTTTTTATTTACGCTAAAGAGGAGAGGCTGGTCTGCATTCATGCGAGCGGCGGAAGTTGAGAGTAACATAGCTCTAAATGAAACGCATTAGAGCTATGGACCAGAGCTAGGCCGGGGACATTCCCATGTATGGGGATTATAAGCTACTATAATTCAGATGGAAGTTAATTAAAGTGGGTTATGTTTGGAATTGTAACAGCTGAAATCAATTAAAGGAGCCTTTTCTGCTTACCTAATCATTAAAGGACCACTTCACCACTTTTCAACCGTCTTCCAGTGACATCATCATTAGGCATATTCTTTTTTAAACAAGATCTTTTTACAAAAAGGTTTAGATTTTCATTATCGTGAAAACGATATAAACGATAACCATTTTCGCATTGCAACTTTTCAGGACTAGAAAGCCTGCGGTTTCTATTAGCTTGTATTCCCCATTGATGATGTCACTGGAAGACGGTTTCTAAACTGCCCACAGCCCTCCTATGAGACACAGAGTAGAAAAAAATTGAGACATTTTTTCATGATTATTAGTGAGGACCTATTATATGAAGATAGGTTGAAAAGTGGTTAAGTGGTCCTTTAAGGGAACACTCCTGCCTACCAGTGACATCATTGTCCCCCTGACAATGATGTCACTGGTGAGCAGGAGTGAATCTGAAGAGCAAGTGAGCAACCAGGAGTGAAGGACTCCTGTGACCTCGCTGGTTTGGAAAACCAGGAGCTGAAGTGGGACTGGAGGTGTTGAGTCAAAACTCAGGAGTAGGCATCTTCCATATGTGGCCAACACTACACTTCCCAGAGTGCAGCAGCAAAATGGCTGCTGCTAATTAGGAGCACCTGAAGGGTTTAAAAAAAAAAAACAGAAACCAGAGAGAAGAAGCTCCAATTTATTGAATTAAATTCTGAATCAAATTCTTATTAGGACTCTTATTAGGCCTCCTGTGTGATATAGCTGAATATGGGTAGGCCGGAAGTCTGCTCTACTGTATTTTAACATTAAGTTATAATGGTGGTGCCTGGAGAGGTAGTACTTGGTTTACAAGTGGCTCGGGAGCCACATGCGGCCTGCAGGTTAATATCGGAATACTGATACTGGCTATTATTGATTTCAGCTGTTACAATTGCAAACATGACCCACTTTAACTTCCGTCTAAATTAGTACATGGGAATTAAGGATTATATGAATATAGCCGAGAACATGTGTGTGTGAGTGGGGAACATAGAACCTTTATTTAGAGGAAAATGAGGAACATAGAACCTTTTTTAGTTGAGTGGGGAACATAGAACCTGGGGAACATAGAACCTGGGGAACATAGAACCTGGGGAACATAGGGATGACCCCAGACTGGCCACTCACAGCGCACCCTCTTCTCAAACGCGCTGAAGGTCCCATGCTCGCCTATTTTGAGCTATTGCGCGTCTCGTTACGCGCAACATGAACCACCCGAATGTTTGTTTACTTTAGAACGTTGTATGTATTTAAACAAGATGAAGAAACTCTCTCACAATACTCTGTTACAACATACAGGCCTGTAAAAGTACAACAGTGTTGTCATGAAAACATACCTACAGTACTCATTATGCACTATTTCACTTTGTCAAAATCTTTCACAAATATCATAGAATGAGCTGCCACGCCCCCCCTCTCTCTCTCTCTCTTCTCTCTCTCTCTCTCTCTCTCTCTCTCTCTCTCTCTCTCTCTCTCTCTCTCTCTCTCTCTCTCTCTCTCTCTCTCTCTCTCTCTCTCTCTCTCATGTAATTAATAATCTAATGAATGTTTTTATAATCATATGAATAATGTGATAATCTCTTGTGTTGACAGACCAACCAAAGGTGGCCTTCGGTGCTTATTATTTGGGTCATGGATATATTGGACCATATAGTTCTACAACCACTCTGGTTTATCAGAGAGTCTTCAGTAACATCGGCAACGCCTACAATCCATCTACAGGTAGGTGGTGATTAACTTCATTATGCTAATGAGATTTACATTAAGTGATTAAGGTGATTAATGAGCTTTATGACCCTTGCCTGTGTGTGTGTGTGTGTGTGTGTGTGCGTACATGTGTAAACATGACCCCAACATGACCCCTGCGTGTGCGTGCGTGCGTCCGTCCGTGCGTGCTAACATGACCCCAAAATGACCCCTGTGTGTGTGTGTGTGTGTGTGTGTGTGTGTGTGTGTGTGTGTGTGTGTGTGTGTGTGTGTGTGTGTGTGTGTGTGTGTGTGTGTGTGTGTGTGTGTGTGTGTGTGTGTGTGTGTGTGCGAACATGACCCCAACTTGACCCCTGTGTGTGTGTGCGTGTGTGCGAACATGACCCCAAAATGACCCCTGTGTGTGTGTGTGCGTGCGTGCGAACATGACCCCTGCGTGTGCGTGCGTGTGAACATGACCCCAACATGACCCCTGCGTGTGTGTGTGTGTGCGTGCGAACATGAGCCCAACATGACCCCAACATGACCCCTGTGTGTGTTGCAGGCTTTTTTCACGCTCCATCCAGAGGTGTTTATTTCTTCAGATTCACTGCAGCTACCTATGGATCATCACAGTTTATGAGGATCTTCATGTATAAAAATAATCAGAGACTCATTCATAACTGGGTAAAAACTAATCGTGAATACTTTGAATACATGTCTAATGCAGTGGTGGTGGAGATGGAGCAGGGAGACACAGTAGACCTGAGGTTATATGGTCATAGTGGTAGTCCCTACAGGCTCTATGATGACTCATGGAACCACAACACCTTCAGTGGTTTCCTGCTCTATGCTCTGTAACTTCGGGTTACTTCAGTAACCTCAGTTGTATAAGTGACTCGAAGAAGAGAGTCATATGGGTCCGAGACACTTGGTGGCGCTGGAGCACAGAACAAAACATAAACTCACGAGCTAATTTATTGGTTCGTGGAGCTGTCACTCAGGGCGGCGCCCCCGGTCCCAACCCGCAGGTATAAAACCGGTGGGCGTGAACGCCGAGTCATTCCTATCAACCATTTTTCTGCCGCCTGCCAAAGCAGACGGGCAGTTCGATGACTCTCTTCTTCGAGTCACTTATACAACTGAGGTTACTGAAGTAACCCGAAGTTGTCTTAAGTGCCTCTCTCGAAGAGAGTCATATGGGTCATCATAAAACTCCCGTATGATCACCCCGGCTGACAGGACCGCTCCACGGTCCCCCTTTTCCCAGAGAGACGTCACCATCAGGTGAATGTACGTCCCTCCCGCAAGGGAGACTGAGAAGGCTAGCCGGGTCATATACCCGGTGGCCCAGAGTCCCTCTAACAGGTAAAAATCTAAAAAAAAACACTGATAGAGAGGTGAGGGGACAAAGAATCCTGGGAAGCCAACAGTACCACTGTCCGCTGCCATCCAGGAAGTTTCCCCAACCCCACAGACGCAACCCCTCCAAGAGGGCGGGATCCCAGGAACCCCCACCAGGCTCTGCCTGGCGGTCAAAGGATCCCCAAGAGGAGCCGACAGCTATGCTGCCTTATGTGCTCCTCGCAGTCTGCAGAGTTCATGTCTTACCTGACTAATGTGCGGCAGCTCCCAGGACTGCATGGGCCAGGTTCACGGGAGCCACATCAAGATTGTAGTATGTGGCGAAAGTCGACGGAGTCGACCAACTCGCCGCCGCACACACATCCTGTATAGGAACGCCCTTCGCTAAGGCCCAGGATGCTGACATGCCCCTTGTGGAGTGAGCACGCAGTCCCTCAGGGAGATCCACTCCACCGGTAGCGTAAGCCAGTTGTATGGCCTCCACAATCCATTGTGAGAGCCGTACTTTCGTGACGGGTTTCCCCTTCCGCTGTGCCTGAGGGGCCCAAGCAACGAAAAGCTGATCCCCCTTCCTGAAGGGGGCTGTCCTGGCCTTGTACAGTTTCAGTGCCCTGACTGGACACAGGCGATGTAACCGCCCATCCTCCTCCGAGGCAAAGGGCGGTGGATGGAAAGCCACCAATTCCACTGGCTCACAGCCAGAAGGAAAATTCTTCGGCAGGAACGACAGGTTCGGCCTGACCGTAACCCTAGTGTCATCGCCACTGAATCTCATGCAGCTCACGTTAACCGAAAGCGCGTGAATGTTGCTCGACCTCTTAGCTGTCGTCAATGCGACCAGCAAAACGGTCTTTA